>NC_052630.1:50239314-50554698 GCF_016161935.1 Mauremys reevesii | reverse complement strand
AAATCGATCCCCGATAGATCGATTACTACCCACCCATCCGGCGGGTAGTATAGACGTACCCTAAGATGTTGCCATTCTGACCCAGGAGTGATTTACACTGACTTTGCAAGGTGCAAATTACTGTGCAGAGTGCAGGACAATGAAGACTCTATCCCTGAGCGTGTCATGAGGCCTCTTTCAGGACCAGTGCTCCTAGGGGACTCTCTATATTTCTTTCTGCAGGACCAGGAGCACAGCACTGTCCCAGAAAGCTGTGCTACCAGTTCAGCAGTTTGTTTTCCTCTGAATGCTAATATATAGGCACAGTACTGCACTTGGAGCAATCAGCTTAAAACTAGACTCCACAGGCCAAATTCAGCCCTGGTGCAAATTGGTGCGTTTCTATTGACATCTCTGGAGTTGAACACTCCACGGTCGAGTTTGGCCCTGTATGTTTTGTATAGCATGTGAAGATTGACCACACATAGAAAAGTACAATGGATAGTGCTAAAGCCACAGATGTGATGGGAATTACATTGGAAACTCTCTTCTTAACTCATCCTGGGTCTGTGAAAAGATGACCAGATGCTCCTGTAGATTTGTTCATTCACTGAGTCTGATGGAGTTACAGTCACATACACCATATCTGAATTTGGCCTCATGCATACATGCATCCTGCACATTACTGGGACACAGGGATATGTCTACACTGCAGTGTAAGCCCCAGGTTAGTAGAACTCCAGTTAGTGGACCTTGGGTTTGTTAACCTAGGGCTTGAACATCTACACTCATTTGTAACCCATAACCCAGACTTCCTAGCACCCTCCCAAAATGTGGCCACTCTAGCTCTTTGTTCATGGTTCAGTGTGGGAAAACTTGACTGTCCACGGAACTTGAATGTCCAGAGGACAAAGAAAGTTGGCCTCTGAGATTGTGAGATACTTCTGGTGGGCTCCCAGAGCATGAGTTTAGTGGGGATGTGTCTATACTGCAAAGCAATAGGTCTCGAACCCCGGGTCCCGGCTTGAGTCAGGCTCAGACCCACCACCCCATGAGGTCCTGTGACCCTGGGTCTGAGCCCTGGGTTAATGAGATTTGTGTGTAGACAGAAGGGGGCTAGTTCGAACCCTATGCTTACCTTGCAGTGTAGACGTAGCCTAAGGGTCTGTAGACAACACTTTAACATAGTGGACCAAAAGGAGCTGTCTTCTGCATGGAGCAACATCTGGATGGAGCTGGCCTGAGTGGAAAGTCACTCTTCTACTACTGTTTAATTATTTGTATAGTGGTTAGAGGCCCCAACCAGGATCCTGTCCACATTGTTCCAGGTGCTGTATAGACATAAGCTAAGAGCCTGTCCCTACCCCAAAGAGTTTTTACAGCCTACATAGACAAAGCAGACAAAGGGAAGGAGAACGGAAGGATCATTTTACAGATGGCGAAGTGACACACAGTAATGAAGGGGGGATTTTTCCAAAGTGCGGCATGTGGGCCTAACTCTGCTTCTGTTGCTTTAAAAGGTCGTGCTGAGTGCTTTTGAAAACCCCATGTTACGTGACGTGCCCAAGGTCCCAAAGGGAGGTAGTCTGTGACACATATGAAATTGACCCCAGCTCTCTGTTGGCCCAGTGCCTTACCGGCAAGACCATGGCATAGCTTTTGTGCTAACTTTGTGGTACCTACAAAAAGATGTTGTTACATGATAGCCAAATAATGGAACAAATATTAAGAAGAAATCTTTACGTAACTTGAAACTAACAGAGCTGAATTATGCCAGAGTAACTTGATTTTTTTTTGATGGATTGAATTACTAAATGAGCACGACTAATGGAATTCTGGACTACAGAAAAGCTCCTGAAATAATGGCTCACAAAATCTTATTAGAGAAATTAATTGAACTAGGCTTTGATCTGGGCACTGTCACGTGGACTGAAAACCGGCTGAATGACTCTACATAAAGGCATCGCTACCAGAGGGGATGGCATAGCAGCCTAAGCATCAGGTTGGAAATAGCTAGATCAGTCCTTGACAAATCACACGGTCAGTCACTTGCCAGAAGATGTATCTGACTTGCTACTTGGTTATTACAATTAATTACTTGAATTACCATTGCACCTAGGAGCAGGACCCTGGTATGGTGGATGCTGTCCCTGCCTCAAAGAGCTGACACTCTTAGTGTAAAACAAGAGACAACAGATGGATGCAGACAGTCAGATGGGGGGAGTACAAGGAAACAATGAGACAGTATTGGCCTGTATTATTGGCAGTGGGCTTAGCATGCCAGTTGCCTAACCCAGGTCAAGTTATCAAACCTTGGGCAAGTTTTAGGGTAGGGGAATAGTTGAAATTTGTGGAAGCTCTGGGCAAATGGAGTAAATCTCAGTGGCAATGAGGCCCTGGCTACGTTACAGCTGTAATTGCTCAGGGGACCCCGTTAAAAGCTGTCAGTCTAAATTTTCACAGGTGCTGAGAGAATTTTGGGTGCCTCCCTTTTGCAGTGCCCAGCTTGTGACACCTCAAAGGCCAAAAGTGGCTAATGGCTTTGGAATGGTCACAAGTGGCTCCCGTCTACACAACAGCTTAGATCTTGGACTGCCCAAGACCTAAGCTGTGAGACATGCATGGTTAAATCTCATCTGCTGTACACCCCTGATAGCTGTGCTGGAACTAGAACAGTCATCTCTGGGTCCCCTGATTGTAGAGTAGGCGGGGCCTGAGAGTGACAGGCAGGCTGTCAGACTTCACAGGCAGCTGAGATGAAGTGGGGAAATTTGAGCCTCTCTATGTTTCAAGCTGTTTGTGTACAAACTTAGGGAACCAGATTCTCAGCTGGCGTAAATTGGCACAGCTACATTTACACCAGCTGAGGATCTGGCCACGAGTCACCTGAATAGCACCCGACACAGTGCTTTCTTCAGAACACAAGGACTCAACACTTCTGTTTTGTTTAAATAACCCAGATTCCTGCCTGAGACCTCATTCAGCAGGGGAAGTTTCCCATTCAGCAATGGGAAGAGTGGGTGTGTTTCTCGAGCCCTGGCTTCTAGATTTTCTTGAGCCCCAGGTTTGGATCCTGTTAGGGTCTTTATCCTTCCGAAGTAGATGAATAGACTTCCACAACATTTATTGTTGCTAACTTTGCCCCCTCCAGTGCATCCAAAGTGCTGCTGTTCAAATCATTGGCACTGGTTCCACATTGCATCTGATGTGCAAGGCAGACTTCTTGCTATTGCTGTCAAGGCCCTTCATCATGCAGTCCTTGCCTAATCTCTGACCCCTCTCACTCTCTGCTCCACCAATCACACCAGCCTTGGTTCGGGTTTTGTCTTCTCTGCCAATTGTCTTTGCAGCCCTCTCTGGGTAGAGTGGAACAAAGGCAAATGGAAGGGGAGGAAGAATGGGTGGTATGGTGGAGTGTCCCAGAGGAAGAGGTGGAGGGCCCTGTGGCTTGCATAGTTTCAAAGATAATGAGGTAAAGCTGTGAAGAATGTGCTTAGGGAGCAATCTTGCATTGGCCCCAGGGGGGATGGCAGGATGAACTAATAGGTCTTTTCTGGGTCTAATTGGTAGGAGTCCATGAAATATTTCCTAGATTTTTAAGGTCAAAAGGGAGCAGTGTGTTCATCTGGTCTGAGCTCTAGCATAACACACGCCATAGAATCTCACCTCGTGAATCCTGTATCCAACCCCATGATGCGTGCTTGCAAATCTAATATGCAAGAGTAATACTGTATTTGCTGTTTCCACCCTGTGTTTCATATTTGAATGAAATACTTTCCAGACATTAGCTAATCTTCACAGCAGCTGTGTGAGGCAGGGGTTCATTTTCATGCCCATTTTACAGCTAGAGAAGCTGTGGCATAGAAGGGTTTAGTGATGAACTGGTGTCTGAACCAGAAATCAGATGGAAGGATTCCTAGTTTCCAGATCTGTGCTCAGACCATCTCTCGCTAACCATCCAGGCCTAAATTTTGGGCAAAGGCTCTGCCTGCTGTTTGTGGGAGCAATTGTTGGCTGCTTGAGCTAGTAATTTTGTGCCTGCAAAATAAATTTGGTGTGACTCTGAATGCTTTTGCCTCTTACAATAAATCAAATTCAGGGTGGGTGCAACATTATGGGCACAAATTGCTCCTGCAGAAGGAAAGCCGCTCTTTAGAAAATCTGAACCCTCAATGTTTAGAGATCTCTGCAATATTAGAAATGACTTAAGGTCAGAGGCTCAATGTCAGAGCTCAGTTTTGCTGTTTCTATTGGTTTAAAGGGGGTTGTGAGATTGCCAAGGCTGCTAGGCCTAAAATTAGATGTGCCACCTGTGTGTTTGGTATGTGGGTGTATAGACAGTCCTTGCAGATCCGTCTGCTCTGCCTGTCTGCTCCCATTTTCTCTGAGCAGGTAGAATAGTGAAACATGCAAGTAACCTGCTAACTGCAGTGCTGGGAGATGGAGAATGCTTGAGGCGTTTCAGTCTCCGGAGCTGCTCATGGGAATACAGTGGAGGGATTTTGCAGAATTTGTTTTGACACCTGTTTGTGTTTAAATCACCTCCAAGGGCTAATCCAGCCCTTCTGTCTCGGGCAGGAGGAGACGCCCCCATCAGTGGAGATTAAGCACAAGGGTGGGAGGTAGGGATGCGGGACAGAGAAAGGGATTGACCCACCTAGACAATGGGAAAACTCCCACTGACATCAATGGTCTTGGATCTATGTGGTGTAGGTGTTGCTAGGTTGCCCAGCCCTGCTGTATCAACACAAACGATAGCCCAGAACACATGGTCTGCGGTCAGAACACCTTGGAACAGCTGGCTTGAGGATTCTGGGGTGTCTATGCTGAGTGTCTTCCTGGAGTCCCCATCCCTGCAGCCGTCCCTCCCTATCCACTTTCCTGTGCCTGCTGTCCCCTGCTGTGGCCAAGGAGGGGAAGGGGGAGAAAGCGTTGTCTCATCACTCCCCCATACAGAGAAGAGGCTTGGCAGACTGGTCTTTCCCCAGAGGAAGTGCACTGGTTTTCACTCTGCTAGCTCCACCTAACCCTAGGCACTGCTAGCGTAGTGCCAGTCCAAGCACTCGGAAGACTGCAAACCTCATGGCCCTACATTAAATTTAGAATGGAAGGGGGCATCAGGCAGAGGGTCTGTGGGTCCCCCAGGCCTCCCACGCTGTAAGGCTAAACCCTTCCCAAAGTGTGCTCTCTGGGGCATTCACGCACCAATCTCCCCTCCTCCCTTGCCTTCAGTCATTTACAAAAACTAAACCTGTCTTGCTATTTGACTCAGGGAAAGGCTGTACATTAAACTTGATTCCTTCTCTAGTAGCATGTTCCCCTAGTAACCAGCTTCCAGGTTGCCAGACAGTGACAGCAGGGCTCAGGAGGTGAGACTGCTGACCCAGAAAGTGGAAGGGGATCATGTTTCATGTTATGATGTCTCCAAACAAAAACACAAAAAACCCAACCATTGACAGTGTTTGCACATGGCTGTTGGGGCTGCGGCTACGGAGGGCTCACAGTTTTCTGTAGTGTGGGGCACATCTTAATAGATAAATTGTTTTGTGGACACAGAGATTGCCATCCTGGATCAGACCCATGGATGCTTCAGACCTGTGGTCCACCTAGAGCAGTGTCCTGTCAGTGGCCAGCACCTTTGGAGTTTCAGAGAAAGAACCCTGCAATAGTTAATTTGCCCTAAGGGAAGTTTTGTCCTAACTCCCAGTAGACAGAGGTTGGCTTATGCCCATGGAGCATTGGCATCTCCCTTCCCCATAGGCGGCAGGTTTGTATAATTTTTGGTGGGGCCCAAAATGGTGGTGCCCCCCCGCTCCCGCCCTGTAAGCTGATATAAAATGAAGCTACAACGCGTCAGTGCCACAAGATTACAAGGGTCAATTAAAAGTGGAAAGTCAGAAGCAGCACTTGCCTACTTCAATATACAGTATTATATTTTGTTGCACCTGTTGTGATGAAGTGGGAATGTTCTTAATATTTTCTCTGAATACTGTGTGGGTGCCTCAGTTTCCCCTGCACGATGCCAACTGAAGGTGTTGGGGACAAACAGATCAGGTGGCCTCCTTGTCCGGAAGAGACACAGAGGCCAGAGGAGGGAGTGTCAGTTTGGAGCTGGCTGGGGAAATGGGGAGAGACCCAGAACTTGGTTCTGGGCTCCCCACCCCCCAAGATGGACCTGACAGAGGGGTTCTGTTTTCTGTACCAACAAGCTCTGTTTAAACTGTGTTCCCGTCATCTAAAACCTTCTGTTTTACTGTCTGGCTGAGAGTCACATCTGACTGCGGAGTTGGAGTGCAGGGACCTCTGGTTGCCCCAGGACCTGCCTGGGCAGACTCGCTGTGGAAAGTGCATGATGTGGAAGGGCATGCTGAATGCTCCGAGGTCAGACCCAGGAAGGTGTAAGCTTCTTGCCCTGGAGACAGTATGCTCAGAGAGAGGAAGCTCCCCCAGAGTCCTGACTGGGTTTGTATGGAGTTGTTCCAAAGCATCACAGCATCCCCTTCCACACCGTGCACTTCCCAGAAGTCCGCACAGGCACTGACACTCCCTCCTCTGGCCTTTGTCTCTTTTCCAGGCATTAGGAGGCCACCCAATCTCTCTGTTCTCCAACACCTTCAGTTGGCACCTTGCAGGGGAAACTGATTTGGGAGAAATGAAGTAAAAGCTGCCCAAACCGAGCTTGTGCACTCCTGAATTTTGAGGTGTTCAAATCCGGAAGGCAGGTGCTGGGGGTGGGAGAGGGCTGTGGGCTCCATGCGGGAGCATGGCAGCAACTGTCTGGAGCTGCACGGAGCCAGACACGCTGGTCTGAGTGGCACAGTAAGCGGTTTGGGGGTTGGAGAAGGGGTAGGGGCTTCCGGGGGGCAGTCAAGGGACAAGGAGCAGGGGGGGTTGGATGGGGCAGAGGTTCAGAGGGGCAGTCTGGGGACTGGCAGCAATTGGATAGGCAGGGGAGTCCAGGTGGTTTATCCGGGGACAGGTTGGCGGGGCCTGGGGGGATGTTGGGTGGGGTCTCAGGAGGGGGCAGTTGGGGACAAGGAGAAGGGAGGTTTAGATAGGGGCTGGGGTCCCAAGGGGCAGTTAGGGGCAGGGGTCTCGGGAGGGGGTAATCGGGGGACAAGGACCAGTGGTGCTTAGATAGGGGGTGGGGCTCCTGGGGGGCAGTTGGGCCAGGTGTCTGGGGAGGGGGCAATCAGCGGCCAGGGGCTGGGATTCAAAGGGCTCTGGGCTGCTGGCAGCCGCGGGGAGGCCTGAGCCCTTTGAATCCTAGCCGCGGCTGCAGGCAGCCCAGAGCCCTCTGATTCCCGTCCGCGGCTGAGATTTAAAAGGCTCTGGGCTCCCCGTGGCTGCCGGCAGCCCAGAACCCTCTGATTCCCGGCCGCGGCTGGGATTTAAAGGGCTCTGGGCTCCCCGCAGCTGCAGGCAGCCCAGAGCCCTCTGACTCCCGGCCGCGGCTGGGATTTAAAGGGCTCTGGGCTCCCCGCAGCTGCCGGCAGCCCAGAGCCCTCTGATTCACGGCCGCGGCTGGGATTTAAAGGGCTCTGGGCTCCCCGCAGCTGCAGGCAGCACAGAGCCCTCTGACTCCCGGCTGCGGCTGGGATTTAAAAGGCTCTGGGCTCCCCGCGGCTGCCGGCAGCCCAGAGCCCTCTGATTCCCGGCTGCGGCTGGGATTTAAAGAGCTCTGGGCTCCCCGCGGTTGCAGGCAGCCCAGAGCCCTCTGATTCCCGGCCGCGGCTGGGATTTAAAAGGCTCTGGGCTCCCCGTGGCTGCCGGCAGCCCAGAGCAGGGGAGAAACCTAGCTCCAAATATTGGTGGAGCAGAGCCCCTGACTGTGAATATTCCTCGGGCTTTAGCCCCAGGAGCCCATATAAGTTGGCACCCATGCCCTTCCCACTGCAAAGCATACAGGAGTGTTGCCTGTAAGATACAGGAGGTAATTGCTCCACTCTGCTTGACTCTGGTGAGGCCTCAGCTGGAGTATTGTGTCCAGTTCTGGCTGCTGCACTTTAAGAAAGATGTGGACAAACTGGAGAGAGTTCAGAGGAGAGCACAAAAATAAGAAGCTAAGAAAATAGGATCTATGAAGAAAGGTTGAAAGAATTGGGCATGTTTAGTCTAGAGAAGAGAAGGCTGAGGGGGGACGTAAGTCTACCAGTCATCATAAAGAGGATGCTGAAAGTTGCAATGCTCCAACAAAAAAAACTTCAAAAACAGACTTCAACTAGAAACTGCAGAATTGGAATTAATTTGCAAACTGGACACCATTAAATTAGGCTTGAACAAAGACTGGGAGTGGATGGATCATTACACAAAGTAAAACCTATTTCCCCATGCTAATTCCCCCCCCCTCACACACACACACTGTTACTCACACCTTCTTGTCAACTGTTGGAAATGGGACATCCTAATTATCACTACAAAAGTTTTTTTTTCTCCTGCTGATAATAGCCCACCTTAACTGATTACTCTCGTTATAGTTAGTATGGCAACATCCATTTTTTCATGTCCTCTGTGTATATATATCTTCCTACTGTATTTTTCACTGCATGCATCCGATGAAGTGGGTTTTAGCCCACGAAAGCTTATGCTCAAATAAATGTGTTAGTCTCTAAGGTGCCACAAGTACTCCTCGTTCTTTTTGCTGATACAGACTAACATGGCTACCACTCTGAAAGGAATAACGTTGCAGGGCCGCCCAGAGGATTCAGGGGGCCTGGGGCAAAGCAATTTCGGGGGCCCCTTCCATAAAAAAAATTGCAATGTTATATTCTCGTGAGGGCCCCTGCAGGGCCCAGGCAAATTGCCCCACTTGCTCCCCCGCCACGGGTGGCCCTGGGAAAAATAAACCTTCCACATCTCGGCACAAACCCAGTTTTAAGAAAACTTCTTTACAAGGTATCACTGATTCTCAGCATCAGCTAATGCTAAAAGGCACTAAAGCTCATTAAAAGGGTTGGACAAATATTTTCTGTCAAAACTTTTTTTGGATCGAAAACTAGGGGTTTTTAAAAAGCAGAAAAAAATCACGGACGTCGTCTGCTTTCCTTCAAAATTTGTTGTGTTTTTTTAATTGAAAAGCTGAAATTAGTCTGCCAAAACCTGAATATGGTTTGGGGTTTCAGAAGTGTGTGGCCAAATATTTGCTGCTTGCTGTGTTTGATTGTTTCAGCAGAATTTTTTTATTGTTTCTTTAAAAAAAATCCAAAACTTTTGTACCATCTCAGCTTGTAACCAAACGGCTGAGCCCATCCAGTCAGAGATTTTTCCAGGTTTCTGATACTCTGCTGGCTTCCTTGACTCATATCTGTCTCCATAACTTTGGGTTCATTTAGCTTAGAACGTAAGAACAGCCATACTGGGTCAAACCAAAGGTCCATCCAGCCCAGTATCCTGTCTACCAACAATGGCCGATGCTAAGTGCCCCAGAGGAAGTAAACCTAGCAGGTAATGATCAAGTGATCTCTCTCCTGCCATCCATCTCCACCCTCTGACAAACAGAGGCTAAGGACACCATTCCTTACCCATCCTGGCTAATAGCCATTAATGGACTTAACCCCCATGCATTTATCTGTTTCCTAGAGACTGGCTCCATGGGGTCCCTCACAAACTGGAGACGGTGACTGTGGGTTTGTCTTTAGTATAGCTTATGTACATACTCCACGAACTGAGCATTTGAGCTTGTTCCAGAATCTGGGATGAGCCTATGTTGTGAAAACTGAAATGCTCCAAATAGCACATGCATGTGAATGGACACAGGGTGTTAAAATTAAATTAACCGAGGGGTTCTCAAACTGGGGGTTGGGACCCCTCAGGGGGTCACGAGATTATTACTGGGGGTTGCGAGCTGTCAGCCTCCACCTCAAACCCCGCTTTGCCTCCAGCATTTATAATAGTGTTAAATATATTAAAAAAGTGTTTTCAATTTATAAGGGGGTGAGGGGTGTCGCACTCAGAGGTTTGCTATGTCAAGGGGTCACCAGGACAAAAGTTTGAGAACCACTGAATTAACCCCTCTGAAGCCTCAGGGAATGTAGGGGAGAGGGGGTCTCCCTTGGTAAGGTTGGGAAGGAGGTAGGTGGTGTAGGATATTGCTCTTCTCATGTGATCCCTCCCCCAGTGGCTAATTTTAAATGAAGCTACCCTCCCCTGACATGAATCTCCCTATGGCACTGAAATTAAATATAGACTATAATTTGGCATTTGAGAAGTGAAAGGGATGGTAGCCCTAATGGAAAAGCTAACAGCTTGGCTCTTCTGCAAGCCTCAAACTGCTGAATGAGCTTTAGGGTAGGGAAGGCTGTGCCTCCCGAACAGCCTGGCCCTGTCCCCTATCCGACCCCCATCCACTTCCTGCCCCCCGACTGCCCACCCCCCTCAGAATCCCTGACCCATCCTGCTTCTTGTTCCCTCACAATCCTCCAGAGACCCCCCACCACCACCCCGGGACCCCACCCTTGCTCCCTGTCCCCTGACTGCCCCAACCCCTATCCACCCTGCCACTGAGTCCTGACAGACCTCCGGAATGCCCACAATCCAACTCCGCCGTTCCCTGTCCCCTGACCGCCCCCCCAACCTCTGCCCCCTCCCTGTCCCCTGACTGTCCCCGGGACTCCCTGCCCCTTATCCAACCCCCCTGACCCCGGCCCCAGCCTCTTACCCTGGCTCCCCCTATCACCCGGAGCCTCAGCGTGTCACATCCAGGAGTGTCCCTGAATAGCGGTGTAGCTTGCCTCCGGTGGGGCCTGAGCTCCTCCCCGCTCAGAGCCTCATGGTAAGGGGGCGGGGCTGCGAGCTCCAGCGGGGCCTGAGCTCCCAGCCCTGCCCCCTTAGCACGCAGCTCTGAGCGGGGCGGAGCTCAGGCCCCCTCGCAGCCCGCCCCCTTAGCACGCGGCTCTGAGTGGGGCGGAGCTCAGGCCCCGTTGGAGCTCGCAGCCCCGCCCCCTTACCACGCGGCTCTGAGCGGGGCGGAGCGCAGGCCCCGCCGGAGACACGCTGCAGCTGTTCAGGGAAGCTCCTGGATGTGCTGAGGCTCCGGGAGAGGGGCAGGGTCAGGCCGGGAGCCTCAGCCGTTCTCTTGGGGGCCCCTGCGGAGCCCGGGGCCTGGGGCAAATTGCCCCACTTGCCCCCCCCCCTCTGGGCGGCCCTGTAACGTTGTAATTTTTATGATAGTTAAGCACTGGAACAGGTTACCTAGGGATGTTGTAGGATCCCCATCCTTGGAGGTTTTTAGACAAACACCTGCTAGGGATGGTCTAGGGATGGTGTACCTGGTCCTGCCTCATTGCTGGGGAATGGACTAGATGACCTCTTGAGGTCCTATCCAGCCCTGCATTTCTGTGATTCTGTACCACTGGATAACTACAGCAATTGGTTGCATGGAAAAGTAACATTAGGGAAGTATTTCAGTTATAATTAGTTTCTTTCAATGCACTTTAGCAGCTGAAGATAAAGAAGGATCCAGCATCATGTGACCAGCCAGCTCCCTGCGGATCACTAGCAAGTGCTTTGCTGCCATTGGTGGTCCATGGATCACAGTTTGGAGACCACTGCTTTAGCAGCTCCTCTCTATATCTGAATGTAGAAGGGAATCTCAGGACTTAATCAGAATTAGCTGCTCTGAGCCACACCGAGGGGCGGAGCCCTCTTGTCCAGCCTGTTGCTTGATGCTGGCTGTGCTTGGCTACTTCAGATTCATGATGCGGTGTGAACTTGTCTCTCCCATCCTCTGTCACAGCTTCTCTGCAATGCCTAGTTAGGATCCCCTTTGTGTTCTACAATGAGCCCCAAATCTTAAGATGTACTGAACAACCTCAGCTCCCGTTAACCTCAGTGGGAATGGCAGGTGCTCAGCACCATGTAAGATCTGACCCAATGACTTTGAAAGAAGTGAACTAAGGTTCATCCTAGGTGTTCCATGGAGCCCAGTGCATGCTAGGATGGGGTGGCACTTTGGGCATGCTGATTCGCAGGCTTGCTTTGTTCAAGCTTATAGTTCTTGCCCTTCCTAGTGCGTCTTAGTGTATTAATTCCATCTGTCTGCTAAACAATGCTTAGCACCAAGGTTATAGCTGTCACGCTTTGTCACACCCAGTGGCATCTCTCTCAAGATTCCTCACACTGACCCACCTGTTAGGAGGGAGACTCTCACAGTCTGTCTTCTTCACTTTAATTACTTGGAACATTTGCATGAAAACAAGCTCCTGATTGGCCTGGGTTTAGAAGAGTCCATCTGCTGCTTCTGCCTGAAGTCTGACCTTCTCTGTGACAATTGGAGAGGAACATCATGGCACAAGCATGACTTCAGTTTGGGGAAATGGGCACTGCTCTACTCTGTTGTGTTTGTCCCGGGGTAAATACGTGCCAGGGCTGGTGGGTCTGGGTGACCCAGTGAACCAATGCTGAATGATGGAACTTCTCCACCATAGGTCCCTGGTTCAAATCCAGTCTATGTCAACAGAGGCTAGAAGCTGATACTCTCTGAGAGCTGTTGGATAGGCTTAGTCCAGTTCCTGTTGGATAGGTGTGCACGACACCCCTGGCTGAATTGGTATTAGTTGTTTCAGTCTCCAGGGTTGTCTGTCTAGAACCAATTGGAAACCTTAAACTTTTTAAAAATAACCTCAAACCTCATTTCATGGCGACCGAAGGAAACGGGAGTCAGTGACGTTTACACCTTAGCTGCACCCTGATTCCAACCAGTGGTGTGTCCAGTGTAGATACACCGATGGCTGTAGTCAGGCCAAATCTCTAGCCTAAACAGCTCCTTCAGAACAAGGGCTCTCGGTTCTGATGTCGATTCTGTTAGCAATGCAGCCAGAGTTTTCAGAAGGGCTCAGCATCCTCAACTGAGGCCAGATTTTCACATGTGCTCAGCCTGCAGCAGCTCGTCGTTGTGCGCAATTGGAAGGGGCTTGGGTGAGGATTCTCCTTGTTTTTTTTGTTTTAATAGGAGCTGCTCACTTTTGGAACCCTTGAAAATCTGACCAAAGGCTCTCTAGTTCCCTAGGTGATATGACTGGTGTGCAGAAGGTCAGAGGCCATGGTGATGGGTAACCTTATCAAAACCTTGGAGGGAGGGGAGAACGTTCATGAACTTTCTCCAGAATGTTCAGTAACTTTTGTTTTTGGGTGACATCATGACCTTCTTACATCTTGCTTTTTTTGTGAAATGACTGGTTTTGCATTGAAATAGGCAAAATGATTTGACTCCCCCATGTTTTGGTCCATCCGAATGAAATTTCACATTGTGAGATTAAAAATGTGAAAACTGGAGTTTTAATTTATAAAGGGACCTATTTTCACTCATATGATTTGCTTAGCAAAAAATACCCCAATCACAGCAGTTTCAGGTTTTTCAGCAAACGACCTGTTTTGGTAATTCACATTGACTCATAAAAACTTTGAATATTTAGGATTTAGAGATTGGTTGAATAGTCAATTTCTGGATGTCCAAACCACAGGTTCACACACACAGAAGGTGTGAAAATACCCCCAAATTTGTGCCCTTTATTGTGCTGTCTTATCTGTAATCAGTTCATTTTCCCCATTTAGCTTTCCTGTTAACGGAGGATTTTCAGAGGTCAGGGAGTGAATGCTCAGGTTTTGTTGCCAGGTTTCTAGCAACAGTGAATCTGTTCCGATAGCATTTGACCCTTATGCTTCAGACTCCTTTAGATTTAGGCTCACACCCTCTTACTGATTAACTTACAGATCACCTCTGAATTTGTCCCACCGAATCTTACGGGAGTCCAGCCTGGTGTTACTTAGAGATTTAGGAGCTAGAAGGGAGGTGGATAGCAAAGGTAACAAATTCCAAGAGGATGTAAGAAAAGTAGGCCAGCCCTTCTTTAATGTCTGGCTTCTTAATACCAGAGCCCCCATTCTCCATCTCACAAGGGTGCAGGTAGGTTGCAAGGTTACACCATTCTTTGTATCACCTCTGTACTTGTCCCTTTGCCTCCTGAAATGCAGAAAGCTGCTGTCAGGTAATGCATCCGACGAAGTGGGTATTCACCCATGAAAGCTTATGCTCCAATACATCTGTTAGTCTATAAGGTGCCACAGGACTCTTTGCTGCTTTTACAAATCCAGACTAACACGGATACCCCTCTGATACTTGTCAGGTAACTGACAGCCAGGGCATCAGGAGGCGGGGATCCTGCCCCAGCCATCTGCTGGGGGGCTTCAGCTTGGTCACACTATGCGTCAGTTTCAGTTTGGAGCCAGGCACAAGTTAGCTGGGCACCTCTCAGGAATGGAAGTGAAAGAGAAGGAACAGCAGGCTGGAGAGGTGGAGAATGTGCAGGGGGCAGGAATAATGGGTAGAAGAAAAAGGGAAGAGAGAAGAAAGAGGTGGAAGGTAAGGAATGACAAATGCAGGCTTTTAAAAGGGAGAAGGAGGGCATTACAAGGAATGGTAGAGCTGTCGGAGTTGTACGAGGGGTGTGTAAATAAGAGGCAGTATTGCTCTCTTATGGGTTGGCAGGGCCAGGCTGGGCTAGGGGTTTCTCTCATTCATGGTTAAAAGGCCCCGGGCCATTAGGAGAAAGGGAAGGAATCCCGTGAGATCTTTTGTGTTTCCATAGAAGAGAGCAGCAGCCCTTAATTCACAGAAATTGAAACTAGCACAGAGAAAACCCTGTTAGGTTCCCTAGTTCATCCTCTGCAAGGGCAGAATTATTACCTACTGTAGACGTTCCAGTGCTCTGTCTAGTGGAGTTTTAGGGCCCATCCACACTATAAATGCAAAGAGTTTAGGGGATGCACATACAACAGTTGTTTGCTGACTTGATCACCACACAACAGCAATTTGTTGTGGAGATGGAATGTTGGCTGTGGACTCTATCCAAGCTAGCTTGGGAACCCAACTCTAGGTACACTTGTAATGTGGGTGAGTCCCAAGCTTCTGCTGCAGGATGATCTACATTTAATTTGATTAGTCCCAGTTCTGCCCTCTTGGTACCACCACTTTGGTGTTTACTCCCTTCCGTTAATGGTAGGCATTTATGTTCCTTTCAGTTGTGTCAAGACAGTGCTGATCAGATCAGGTAGGATGAGAAAACATTATTTCCATGGTCACACAGATCAGAGCTCCTTTTCTGTCTCTCTCAGGCTATGTCTACACTATAGACCTTACAGTGGCAAAGCTGTACTGCTGTAAGATCTCCTGTGTAGCTGCTATATATATAGCTCCTATATGTGTAGCTCCTGTGTAGCGGCAGAGAACTCAGTCAGGGGTGTTTTTTTCACACCCCTGACGGACAAAAGTGCTAGTGTAGACATAGCCTCACAAAGTTGTCTCAAGATCAGGTTGTCCAAAGCATATGTCATGTGATCTAGGAATGTCCCTTTCCCCCTCGCCTTCTTTCCCCTACCTCGCTTGAAAAACAATTCCTGCCAGGTGAGAGACGAAAGGGAAGTTTCTTTCCAATAGCTCTTGTTTATGTGAATGCTGCATTCTCTCTAGCTTTCTTTGAAGCTACAACAGTTCCCTGTTGTACTCAAATCTACTTCAAGCTGCAAACAATATCCCCCCCGTGCAATGTTTTTAGCACGAGTTCAGAAGTTGTTGCAGCGCGTCGGGCTTTGCAAACACCTATGTGACAAAGCAGCAACCTCTTTGTCGAGGTGTGACTCCGCCTTTATGGAACCTTGCCTTGCTCTCAGTGGGATTCACGGAGACAAAATGGCTGCTTCATGTGAAAACTTCCCCTGCCTCTCCCTTGAGTGCAGTGGTCTATGGAGTGTCTGAAGTTCAAGGAGCTCACGTAGAGATCATCTGAAAAGATGAACTTCTCAAGTGTTTCACTTGTTTCTATAGTCCAGCAGCAAGGTGTGGTTCTCCTCCTTGCAGATTCCCTTGTCAGAGATATCTTGTTATCTCAGGACATGGCAACCCCTCTCCTCCTGGCCAATAAGGATGGAAAAGCCTGTAAGGTCAGGGCACGCTCAGTGTCTCAGTCCTGAGATGTTATTTCCTCTTTTCCCCCAGCCCCCAACAACCTGAGAAATTGAGAAAGAAGGTAAAAGGCATCAGGGAAGGATACTACAGATTTTTACCACAGGGGTCACCTCTCCACAAAATAAATTTCCTGGAATAGGTCCATGAAGCAGCCATCAAGCATCCCAGATTCCAGAATAACATGGATTCGTCACCAGCACCAGAAGCCAAATGACTCCACAGTCTTTCATACTTTTGGGAGGAGCCATAGATATCAGCCTTCACAGAAGGTTATTTCTGTCAGAAGATAGGATTCAGAAGCCAGTGGCCACATGGAATGGTGTCATTCATTCTCCAAGCACATTGATCAGAACATTTGTCTCCTGCAGCAACATCTTGCTGGAAGGGAGGTTCCACATGTGTCCTATCTAGGAGCCTCTTAATTTCTCCCCAGAAATTTATCATTTTCCAGGACCCATCATCTTGGCTCTTCCTTGTGGTATGTTAGAATTGGAAAGGGTTAGTGAAGAAAAGCTATGTCAGCTCCAAGAGCAGGGAAGCTCTTCAAGGAACAGTTTCATCCAAGATCAATGGAAGAACAAACTTCCAACATATTACCAAACGGCTCAAGCTCAGAGCAAACAGATATATCTGAAGAGCTATAACTCTAGTTCCAGTAGGCCAATATATCAGTAATGTCTTACATGACTTCAGCAGTGGCTTTTATTAGCAAGGAAGGACGTACTGCAAGCATCTAATCTTCTCTGTTTCTGGGCAAAGAAGAAGAGAAAATAGATAGATAGATATTATCAAGCAATATTCATTAAGAGGAAATAAACACCACAGCAGTTTGATTAAGAAGGAAAAGGGTAGACTGGCGTCTATAGCCCAAGGTCTTTGAGTGGTGAGTTGTACCCAGGGTTGCCTTCCCGTCAATGGATTATTTGCATCCGGGATTCAAGGAAGGTACTGAAGTTCTCTTGCAGATGAAGAGATTAATCGGCCATAGCTACAATTGTGCACTGTTTTTCTATTCACCATGTTCTCCAGCACAGCTTAAAAAAAAAACAGAAGTGAGCTAGGTGACCCCACATTGTCCGAGGAAGTCCTGGTTCATACGCAATTTGGGTGGCCATCTCCACTTAGTGCTTCCTCTTCTACAAGAAAGATCTATTCTCAAGGACCAAAATTCTGCATATAAACTCAGAGAAATTCCATTAAGCTACATGATACTTGAAAGCTACCAGTTAAAATAGAATATGTTCATGTGTTTACAATATGCTTTTAGCCTTGAAAGTATTCCACAAATGGCATCAAGGGCCTGGTCTATATACAAGACATAGTGTTAAGTCATTAGCATGGATGGATCCAGTCAAGGCAAGGGCAAAATATATGTATATTTTTTGAGTTCTTATAGTAAAGTCTTAATATGGACTACAACCTTTAAAATCCAAGCAGTAGTAAACATTTCCAGCTCATCCCAGCCTAAGACATCTCATTAGAGTTGCCTCATTTCTCAGTTCTTCTCTAATGAGGAGAACTCCCTCTTGGGACCTAAATCTTGTATTAAATGCCTTGACTAGGCATGGTTTTGATCCCTTGTCAGGAGTGCCCTTAGAATTTCTCTCTCTAAAGGTTGCAATCACTTCAGCGAGGAGCTTTTTCAGAGATTAGGGTCTTATTGGAGCGCGGCCATCCTGCACCTCTCAAGAGGGCAAAGTTGTGCTAAGAATTAACACAGCCTTTATTCAAAAAATAAACCCGGTTGCAAGACATTATTATTCTCTAGTTTCTGCCCTTAACGTCTGGCACACTTGATTTCAAGAGAGCTCTAAAACTCAACGTTGAATGCACTATCCAGTTCAGGAGACCTCTCTCTTTTCCTGGTCTGTAACATTGATCAGAAATAAGAAGAAAGGGGGAAAAACAAAACAACAAAACCCCACTGCCGAGGCTTCAGTTATTAGATGGCTAAATCAGTGCTTTCCCAAGCTTTCTAAGGTAGAAGCCGCCTTTTCCCCTCAAATATTTGTACACATTTATTTGGAGTCATGGAAGCCTCCTGGCCTGGGGGATAATTTGCAACATACAAAGGGAGAAGTGATGGGGCCACCTGGTCATTTTTTACTCTTTGAGGCCATGGTTATATATAATATTCTCTGGTGGCTGGGATGGAATTCGAAGTTGCTCAGCAGTAGGAAGAGTTCATGGGAATTTTCATCTATTTAATCTGTGAATTCAAGTTGAAAGCACTGAACTCTACAAAGGAGCGTTGAAAGTATCTCAAACTGGTGAAGATGTCAAAGGAGTGGCTGCTCCCAGCCTGCTGTGATTGACAGTTCTGATATCTGTCTCTAAGGAGCTGCGAGAGAACCATTGTAATGGATCTGCGGACTGCCCTGCTCCAGCTGTTCGGGACAAGGACTGTCTCTTACTATGTGCATGTACAGTGTCTACCACAGTGACACCTGTAGCTGCTACTGTGCTCTGAATAATAGTTCAGGTACAGTCCTGCTGTTCATGGAGGAGGGAGTTCATCATAAGCATTTAAAGAGACATTTAGGGATGAATTCATTAAATGGATCCTGTCAGTCTGTTTAAAGTCAGATCAAATCCAAGGTCTAAAGTGTTCTAATGCTGCTGATAACCCTGTGGGTCAATGGGATTAGTTGGGCAGGAAGGTATTTACTCAGTGTGAGTGATAGATAAAGAATCTGGCCGTAAAGGACTGATTTTTTTTTGTATGTTCATAACTCATCAGTTCACTTTTCAACTCAGTTTAAAATGCACATTTGGCTGGGAAATTTTAGAAAACCTCTTTTTGGCGTGACACACATAATTACATGTGATCACCCCCTGCTGACTATGCAGCAGCATCTGTCCGCACTGACCGCAGAAACAGTGCAATGGAGGGATGGGGGAAAAGGTAAACAAATGGGGGTGAATGTTAGCTACTGTGCCATTAGAAACCCAATGCAATACACTTGCCTGCTCACTGGAAAAGTGTCACGGTGCGAAGGAAAGGAAGTTTAGCAGGGTTTTAGCGGAGAGGAAAACAAATGAAAAATTACTAATATGGTGGATTGTGCTAGCATGGGCTGCAATTGTGCTCTTGGCAGTTGAGCAGGGCCCAGGGTGGTAAGCGCTTTGATGGAAGGTGCCCAAGGAAAATCCAGATGTTGCAGGAAGTGCTATTGGTATTTCAGTAGGTGGCGCTGCTTCCTTTTCTGAATTGATTCTATAGCATAGCATAATGTGCCATCTTAAGCGATGCAGAAAGCTGTTTGTGTGGCCTCTTGTAATTGCTAAAGATCTCATGGAATCTTTTGTAAGAGTGTCCAGCTCTCCTGACCAAATTATAGTTTGAGTAATTACCTTCTCCCTATCCAGTCCTGGAGTTTTAATTGGATACAATATTCGTCCTAATTTCCTGCCCTAAATAGGTGCATAGTATTGCTCTAAGTTGTTAAATGGTTGCTGCATTCAACCCCAGCTGCAGCTACATGGCATTGCTGAGGGAAAGATGCCTAAATGCCTTTGGATGAAAGGTACTGTGTGCATGGGCTATATTAGGATTAATAGAGAATATAAAAGTAGCAGCTAAAATACAGAGGTACAGGAGAAAAGGAAACAATAAAAGACATGTAGGGAGAAATGAGATGGTAAGAATGAAAAAATTATAAGATGGGCAGAGTGCAAGAGTCATTAAGCAGTAGGAGTTTGGTGCTGAAATTCTTATTTAAGTTATTGAAATAATTTATTGACACAAAGATATTGTTTGCCTTGTGAATGTACACAGGGAATATATAATAGGCATCATATGTTCGTGACAGCTTTTCAGATTGACTTGGAAGTTGCAGTATAAACACACATAGTCCAATAAAACACTTCGTAGTGTTAATAACAGTATGAATAAATTATTGATGATTTCTCACTGCATGGCAATTTTCTTTGTTTTGTGGGGAGAAAAATTAAAACTACCATCTTATGATTGTAATAAGGAACAAGAACACACAACAGTTTAGGTTTTCTGTGCTGGCTTTTGAATACCTGTCCTGAGCTCCGCCAAAACTCAGGGCAGGTTTACACTGTACACTTCGGCTGGCACAGCTGGGTTGGTCAGGGGTGTGAAGAGGGGTAATCCCTGACTAACAACACTGTTCCAAGAATGAGGGGGGATATGATAGCTGCTTTCAACTACCTGAAACAGGGTTCCAAAGAGGATGGATCTAGACTGTTCTCAGTGGTAGCAGAGGACAGAACAAGGAGTAATGGTCTCAAGTTGCAGTGCGGGAGGTTTAGGTTGGATATTAGGAAAAACTTTTTCACTCAGAGTGGTAAAGCACTGGAATGGGTTACCTAGGGAGGTGGTGGAATCTCCTTCCTTAGAGGTTTTTAAGGTCAGGCTTGAGAAAGCCGTGGCTGGGATGATTTAGTTGGGAATTGGTCCTGCTTTGAGCAGGGGTTGGACTAGATGACCTCCTGAGGTCCCTTCCAACCCCGATATTCTATGATTCTAACAGAAGTCCGTAGCGTAGATGCAGTTATGCCATCAAAGCTGTGCTTTAACTGGTACAGCTTGTTTCGCTCAGAGAGCGGGGCGTGAGGTAGAATAACTTACACCAGTAAAATGGTTTTGCTGGTATAAACTGAGTCCATGCTAGCAGTGTTTTGCTGCTGTAGTATACTACTATTCCTCTTTGGTAAAGCACACTTAATTGGAGGTGACCTCAGCACAGCTAATGTATATTGATTAGCCACGCAGCTCAATTAGTTCCATCTGTAGGAGATACATGGATGGTGGGAACATCCTCTAATAAGGCAGTTTTCTGTCCCTTAGTGCCCCTATTAAAACCTTTTGGGTGCTGATTGATGGAAGGGAAGGGCTGATAACTGGAGCCAGTCAAAAATTTTCATTTGAAAATTTGTTAGTGGAATTTGACCTTTTTATGGAAATTTTTGTAAAAACTTTTAGATTTTCTGGCAAATTCTGGTTTTCTTGGTAACTTTAAAAACATTTTTGTCATTTCATTTATTTTTTGTTTTTAATTTGAGGGTTCAGTTTTCTCTTTGCAAATTTGGCTTGAGGCAATTTAGCAAGCCAGGGGATAGGATTTTTCCAAACCAAAGATTATTTTCAATTTCAAAGTAAAACAAATATTTGGTTTTCAAAAATATGATTTTTGGAAATGAAAAATTCTGCAGAAAATTTCCAAAAAATTCCAATAGCTCTATTTGTTTGAAAAACAGTAACAAAGGAATGAAATAGCCTTCAAAATTATTTGTGGAGTAAAAAGAAAAAAAAATTTTTTTTTACACCAGTTCTATGGATAATACCATTTAGAACCAGACCTATCACATGCTACCCGGCCACCCCTGATCTGCCAACGTGCTGCAGTTCTGAGTTGCAGAACCCTCTTGTCATTCTTTCCAGGCCATTTGCCCACCACAGACTGCCAGCTATGCTAAAGTGAGGCTGGTTCCCTGAGGCTGGCATATGTATGGCAGTGGCAGATTAACAAATTTGCTGCCCCTAGGCCCTCAAAAAATTGCCACCCCCCCCTACCCCCCCTGTGCGCCAGCTCACCTCTGCTCCCCCACGGCAAGCCTGGGTGGGAGGGGGGAGATGTGGCGTGCTTGGGGGATGGCGGGGGTGGAGTGATGGTGAGCTGGGGCAGGAAAAGCCCTGTTAATCTCCCTGGGTTAGCTCTGGCCTGCCATGAGGACTGTTGCCTTGGGCAATTACCACCGTTGTCTTCACATGTTTTTACTACATAAAAGGGCTTGATTACTCCTTTTGAGCTGGAAAGCTTGGTCCACTCTCTGGCTTTAACGAGGTCTGTGATTGTCATTGGATCCCAGACGTACCCCGTGCCAACCATTAGCGCCACTCAGCATTAGGATGTCATATAGGTAAAATCATAATAAATAAAATGCATCTAAGGTTTTTAGAACATCTGCTGGGGCCCATAAAGACCAAACCCCATCCAGTGCCTCTGCCCTGTCCTACTTTATGAAGGACCTTCACTGATTTTAAACCTCTTTTGCACCACTTCACCCTCCCCTACTGGTAATCTCGCTGAGGCTCTAGACAACATGTGATCTGCTAAACTACCTTGTCGCACGTTGCTGTAGGTTCTTCAGTTGTGTTTTAACTTTGGCCTACTCTTGGCCCTTTGCATGTTGATTGGCAGGCCTAGATTAATCCATGTACACCCTTCCCCACCCCAAAATTTACCTCAGCCAGCCCAAATCAGCAATACTGGAAATACTGTACTGTTCTGTAAAAGTTGGCATGAGAACACAACACCTTTTCAGTATCTGTGGTGCTTCTGTGATTTCTGCTGAGAAAGCTCTAGCTCTAATAATGAATGGAAATGTTCTCCTATTTACAGGTTGTATTTCACATGCCCTGTCCTGCTTAAAGAAGATGGTGGTGGTGAGAGAGAAGGCAATTTCCATAGTGCACAGGGGTCCCAAAATTCTCTGATCTGGCACTGTTGATTAGTCTGTCAAATTAGTAATCATACCCTCTACACACACTAGTGGAGAGCCAGACCCTCTGAGCCAAGCTGCCCTTTCTTACTCCCGTACAATGCTGTTGACTTGAGCTGGTCCGTGCAGGTATAGTTGGGGTCAGAATTTGGCCTAGCAGTGACCTCTAATAGCCGACTGTGGAGTAGGATGTGGTTGTCATGCTCTAGCAGCACAATGGAACAAGTTGTAAAGGAGGAACAACTACTTTCTCCAGGAGAAAATGTATGGAGAATTCACCTCAGGACAGGCTACAGGTTGCTTAGATTGAGGCAGACTAGTTAATAGTCAAGCAAATCTTGAAGGTTCTTCTCTCAAAAAATGTCCATTGTGAGCGATTTACTTCAAGCATGTCTTGAAGAAGTCTCTGAAATGTTGGCTGTTTCTGTTTGCCAGGGGTAAATGCTAGTGATACAGTTAAGAGTGTTACGGAGCTTTTCAGTCCTAGATGACTGGTTCAGATGTTGCCCAGAATGCTGGTGACCAAAAGCTGTCACCATCTGATGGTTCCATGTGAAATATACTGGGAGGTTCAAGTGACCACACCAGCAAGCTCACCATCCCCAGCTATTGGCTAAACTTCTCCCTCCCTCTTAAGGTGCTGTTATACCCTAGAAAAAAATAGCATCATGGGCCTCTGTATTTGTTTCTCAATGATTCCAGCTCAAATGGGCTGAGTTCACAAGAAAAAGCTGATTTCCTAGCCCTCATTCAGGGATCTGAGAGTCAAGCTGGGGTTCCTTCCAGCGTCACCACCAATTCTGTCCTCACTTGCACCTGTGCAGCCTCATTGTCTTCCACAGACTGGTACAAGTGTGAGTGTTGGCCCTTTGATTGGAACATAGTAAGCAATTGCTCTGCTCTTTCTTAGGGTGTGTCTACACTGCGACTGGAGGTGTGATTGCAGCATGTATAGCAGGGGTTGGCAACCTCTGGCAGGTGGCGCGACAGGGTAAGCACCCTGGCGGGCCGGGCCAGTTTGTTTACCTGCTGCGTCGGCAGGTTCGGCAGACCACGGCTCCCCACTGGCTGCGGTTCGCAGTCCCAGGCCAATGCGGAAGGCGGGAAGCTGCAGCCAGCACATGCCTCGGCCTGCAGCGCTTCCCACCGCCCCCATTGGCCAGTGAGAGCCGTGGTCTGCCGAACCTGCCGACGCGGCAGGTAAACAAACTGGCCCAGCCCGCCAGGGTGCTTACCCTGGGGAGCCTCCTGCCAGAGGTTGCCGATCCCTGATGTATAGGCATACTCAAGCTAGCTTTGATCTAACTAGCTCAAATAACAGTAGTAATGAAGCTGCAGCAGCATGGGCTAGCCCCTCGAATCTATATCCAGGACCTTGTGCAAAGTTGTACAGCCCATGCGGCCACCTGTGCTGCTGCGGCTTCACTGCTATTGTTGTTCAGTCTCTGTTGGCTCTCCTAGGCTCTCCTAGGCTCAAGCCATGCCTTCTGCCCTTGGTGCAGGGCTCTGGACAGCATTCTTTCTCAGGGCTGCGCCTAGTAGTATTTTGGCCCTGCGCCGGACTCAAACTCCTGCCTTTGGTGTGGGGTTCTTCACAGCCTTCTTTGCTAGGGGCTGCACCTGAATCCTGGGGAGCTGCCCCAGCCCGCCACTGTCCAGGCTCCACCACAGCAGAGCCTCCCTGTAGGTCTCTCTCACTGCATAACCAGGCATCAGGCAGAAGATGCTGACTACTGTCACATGACCCGACTCTGGCATTGGCCATCACTCGGGGCCTTGAATGCTTACAGGCCTGACTCCCCCGCAGTGACGGACGTCAGTGGGGTGACTCACATGTCTTCTGTTGGTGGTGGGTCGCTAAAGACACACACAGATGTGTTTACAGGATCAGGCCTCCATGGGAGGAGGCGGCTCAGGTATGAGGAGAGGACGGGAGTTGGTGGGGAGCACATGGTCCTAGGGAGAAGATCCTTGTTGCAGGAGGATTGTTTCACTCTGATAGGACTGAGAGTCACTCTATGGTGAAATATACTGGAAGGATGTGGTATTTCAAGTAATTTAAAGCGTTTCTCCATGCTTTGCTCTAATGCTGTCATTTCATATGTTTTTTTAAAAATGTTATTTTCAGAACTCTTCAGGTACAAATGAGGAGAGTAAAAAATAAGAGACATCAACATGCCAATCAAGTCATCTCGTAGGAGCTCAGATCTAGCAGCTCCCACGTATTGCCTAGATAATTCAGATTTTCCATGTTTTTTTCAGCATAGTTGCAATAGTGAATACAAAGCTGGCTTTAGGACCCATCGGGAAACGAAAACTGAGAGCAGGTTGCAGCACTGGCTGACAAAATAAGCACATCTACCCTTTTCCCTGGAATGATGCAAATGATATAAATACAGACAGAAATTTCCCATGAAGGTTACATACTTTTTTCCTTCATTCTGTGTCTAGTTCTGTATCTGTTTCTAGATATAGATACAGGTAAATATAGACAGTGCTTCTGTTGCATACAATTATATTTAAAATGTACCAAATCTTTAAAATGAAGAAAGTGTTACGTAAGTCAGAGACTGCAATGCAGAACTCCATTCAATTTTTAATTGTAAAAATTGTAAAAACAAATAAACAAAATAAATCTGTACCTGAGAATAGATGTTTGGTAATGGGGCTAGGGTATATATTATTCATAGGAAAGGAAATCTTTTAAGAGAGGGCAGTTGGCCCTTTAAAAGTCAGGAGCTTCTTGATCTGGTGTGACTCCCCTTGGGGGTTTTGATTCACTGCCCAAAAGACACTTAGTGTCTCATTTAGTATTAACAGGAGGCGAGCCCGGCTCCTTGGTGACCCTTGGCACCTTAAATCATGGGCTACTTGTTAAAAAAACAACAACAAATTTGGAAGGGGCAGGGCTGCAGTTTGGCACCAGGTCACATGACATCTGGAAAGCCTTCTCCTGGTGGCTGGGGGTAGGCCTTGACTGCAATTGCTGGTTGACACCTGCTGAGGATCTGGCCCCAGAGTTTTGCTGGAAATAACTGCATCACAAGAAAACCCCACGCTTAATTTTTCCTTCGCCCCTTCATCTCCCTTGCCTTCTCCTCCCTCTAATTCTCTCTCTCTCTCCATTTCCGAGTATGCTTCTTTTCCATTCCCTCTTCTTTTGTCTCCTCTTCCCTGACTCAGTCTCTCAAAGCCTCGCCCTGCCCACCCTGCTGGCTCACTGATTAGCCCTTCCAGTGCCATGTACATATCAAATGGCAGTGTGAAAACCATGGTACCTATAAGGGTTACAGCTTGTCCGGCTACCACCAAGAGCACTGTTCTACTAGAGCACTGACCCTACAAGCTGCCCTGTGCGGGCAGATTGTAAGGGGCTCTCCCCAGATGGAGCTGCTCACAGGATCTTTGAGTCCCCTGAATTTTTGAGACATCCTCCTGGCCCTGTGCAATAGCCCCAGAGACCTCTGGGATACAGAACACTTTGTAGAAGGACTCCTGTGCTGCATAATGTAAATTAAGAACTAATCTCTGCTGTGGAAACCAGAGCTACTCCATGATCTGTGCTCATTCCTTGAAAAGATCCTCTGGGCTAGAGCTGAGCAAACCCCCAAAGGCGACCAAATCCGTCTGAATGACTGTGTATTCACGCTGGCTGCCCTCCCTTTGTGCTGAGAGCCTAGTGAATGAGAGGAATGTTCTCAGAAAGTGAACTTTAAGCAGATGTTGGGAAATATTTCTGGAAAGGATGTAATCCAAAGTGTTTGCTCTGGAAATCTGATCGTACAAGTTACACTCCTTCAGCCAGGGGACAGAAATGCACCTTATGCTTGATCAATTGTTCATTGAAGTCAGCAGCAAGACTACCAGTGTCTTCAGTAGGCTTCGGGCCAGGCCCTGCGTGACCTGTTTAAACACGGGCTGGAATGTCAGAGCATCATTTCAAGCGGCTGACAGACTGGTGGAACTCATGATCTGTTTGCTCTTAGACAGTGAGGAGAAAGGGCTAAATTCTGCCAGTGCATTAATTGCTTTACCTAGTTTGCCAAGCTCTACCTTAAAGGGCTAAGCGATCTACTCTGTGCAACGAGCACTGCCCCGCTACACTTGTGTAGAGTGTGGGACTTGAGGAAAACCCAGTGGCTGAGGGCTGGCTGGGAAGGAGAACAGCTGGGTTGCTCCAGTGTGAGGCAAGAAGCTGGCCTTCAGCTAGGAACTGGTTGAGGGCTATGGCCTGCCAGTGGCTCTTGGTAAGAGGGTAGGCCTGACCCAGATGATTGGGTTGATTGGAACCCAGGAGTTGACAGTGAGACCCGCCTTTGCTGCTGGGGCCTCGTCTGTTAGGGAAGGGGCTGAAGGCTGAGCTCAGAGGGGCTGAAGACTCCTGATTTTGGTTTTGGACTTGGACAGAGGGATTCTGTTACGGTGGAAGGAGCTGAATGCTTTAAATTAGCTTATCTGGAGGGCCCACTCACTGCTACCTCTGGAGTAGGCCAAAGAGTGTGATAGGGATGCTGAGGCAGAATGGCTGCAATGCCCCGCTATTGCTGTGAGGGGTCACTCCAGGATGCTGAGTCTTGTACAAGGCCTTTGCCCTGCAATAGTTGCATGGGTGGCTATGGAGGTGATACTGTCCCTGCCCGTGATCTGAGATAGTCCTCCTTAGATGGCATGTGTCTCAGACAGTGCCCCAGGTTTTCCCTGCGTCCAGCAGCTCTAAGATCACAGTATGATATCTGGTGGCATGCAGTGAGGAAAGCACTACAGCAAACCATGGCTTGGCATGGTTTTGAACTTGGTTGACCGGTACGCCAACTTCCAACCATAACAGCTGCACAAGGCACTTGGTTCTAATGGTTGGCTGTGGTGTATGGGACAAGGTTGTTGGTTCAGGTCTGGCTGAACTAGTTCGATCTACCTTGCTTTCTTTGCTGTATGGAAGGGGAGCCATAAGCATTTCAGCAGTGCATCAGTTCCACCAGTCCTCCCAATTTCATCTCATAATGAAGTGTAAAGTCGCTGTTCTGAGCAACAGCATTGAGTGCTGTGAGATACAGGGGACATGAGTCTGAGGGGTCACAGCTATAAGGAGAGCTGTGTGTGGGCTCCCAAAGAGTCCTGTTGAAGTCCATCCTTCTGCATGGCTACATTAAGCTCTTGCAAGGACGAGCCAGACGACCGACGGTGTCAAACAATTGGAGTCCTTAAGAGTCTCCATGGTCAGTGAAGAAAGGGCCAAAGAGTGCTCTTGGGACAGACAGAAGATTGAGCTATTAGCCAGGCATGTCAAAAACAACCCACAGTCTCTTCCCTGTCCCCTGTTCATGGGCTGAGATGGTGGGGCGTTACCCTTGGTTTCAGAAGCAAGGGGAAGGTTATGTGGGGTTAGGGCTCTTTGGCAGAGTCATCATCTGTAGCCTGCTGAGGCACTAGACAAGAATGTCACAGTGTCGAGCCTACAAAGAGCAGTAGAACGAGTGTGTAGGGTCATAAACTGTTATCTGCTGCATGATTTGTCCGCATCAGAAAGCCACCATTCACCGTGGTCAGAAGTTAATGCTCAGGGCTGCAATACAAGGGAGATGTTGTGGTGAGCAGCAGAGCTGGGGTGTGGCGGAGATGGATCAGCAGGAGATGCTGCAGGTTAGGGTGGAGGAGCATGAGCTGGTGGGGGACATAGTGTTGGGCTAGCAGAGGATGCTGCAGGTGAGAAGCGAGGTGCATTGGCAGAGCTGATGATGGGAATGAGGACAGTGATTGCTGCGTGGGGTGCATCGGCAGAGCTGCGTGGGAAGCTGGCAAAGCACTAAACCACGGTTCTTGGCTGTAGTCAGCGCTCTCAGTTCCTTGCTGTCAGGAGCACTGAATTCTCTCACTTAATGAAGAGATGATGAAAGGTTTGGGCTGAGCAGATCCTTTGCCTATGGGAGACGGAGAGGTGGATGGCTCAAATGATGTCGCATGGAGTCAGTGCAGATTGGAGATGTCATTCTCTGTGCTCTCACACTTCACGTGGCAGAATGGGACAGCCCTGCAGGGCTGCCGTGGACTATGGCATTCGCGTGAGTGCCAATTAGCTTCCCTCTGCAGAGCAGGGAGGTGGAATGGGGCACGTGACACAGGGACATTTGATAGCTTGGCTCCAGGACAAGGAGGTTCACAGCTGAGCTCTGCCAAGCTTGAGATATGCCATGGCATGGCCTTGTCTCTGGGGGAGCTGGAGTTTACCACGCCCAGCTCTCTGCACAGAACTGCAACCCAAAACAGGACATGTCAGTTGATTGTGAAAGCCGAAGCACAGGTCGCGAATAGACGCCAACAGCCGGCAAACCCGTATGCCAATGTGCCTACAGACCCCATGCCAAGAGGAAAACACTTGAGCACAAGCAAATGCAAACCGCCCAAACAGTGCCTCTTCCTGGCACAGCCCTATTGCCCAGGGCATGCTAGGAACAGGCTTTAGCAGCTGTCTGTTGTTGCATCTTGGTTAGTCTGCTGTTCTAGTGGCACCTCTCTCAATTTAGGATCAGGTCCTCCTCCTGTTGAGCAGACATGCTGTGGGGCTGGAGGCCATAGGGAGCCTCTTTTAGCACACCCATGCAGCAGCAGGGCACGATACCTACTTAGTCCTGGCAGGAGAGCCTATCTGGTGGGGGACATAGCTTACTGGTACGCAGCATGTGTGATGGTACTGAAGTGCCCCCAGCAATGTGCCCTTCCCTGCCCACACTGAGGCATCCTGCCCTGTGTTGGTGGGTGGCTCATTGTCACTGTGCCCATCTGACACAGCTCCACAGCTCCCACCCGCCAACACAACGGGTGGCTCTGAGGGACAAGGACTGCGCTTGATCCTTAGAGTGCAAGATGTGCTGCTGCTGCCACCTGATGGCCATGTGAGGTGAGCCAGCTGGGTAGCAAGGTGGTACGGAAACAAGGGTGTTGACTTATTATGAATCATTGAGCAGGTGGCCAGATGGCTCAAGGCATGGGCAAAGGGGTTTAATGCTTTTTCTCCCCAGGTCACTGGGACGAAGCCAGCTTGGACTGATAATGGCCAAAAGTTACCACCATTTGGTACCCATTTAAGTGAATGTGGAGTGAGTTGGTGTCCTCATAGGGCAAAATCCAAAACCCTATTCCAGGCAATGTCGACTCTCTCATTCAAATTCTCAGCCGGAGAGGCTCAGGAATGTCCAGTCCTATTTAATCTCAATCCACTCCTGCTTGGTGGAGCCATCTCTCTGGGTCAGAGAGGTCATTCTCTCTGACCGAGTGAGATGGCTCCACCAAGCAGGGTGGATTGAGATTAAATAGGACTGGATCCAAGGGCCCCTCGCAGCTTGCAGTCCCTTGTAACAATGCTCTTGGCTCCTTGCCATGCCAGTGCCACCCCCTGCTCCATATTCTCCGTGTTGGACCCCAGCAGTTACTACTAGTAGGTCCCACTTTGTGAATCCCTGTGGTCCATAATGGCCTAAGGATACTGCCTTAAACCGTCCTTGCCTGCCCATTAGTATCGCGACACAGCTAGATAGATGGACACTCTTAGATTGGGTGGCAGTGTGACCCCATGGCTAGGGCACTGCACAGGGACCTGGGACACCTGAATTCTGTTCCTGGCAACACATCGGGCAAGTCATTTTTGCCTCTCTGTGCCTCAGTTTCCTCAGCTGTAAAATGGGGCCAATGACTCCAATCTTGTTTGTGAAGTGCTTGGAGATTTTTATGGAGGAAAAGTGCTATCTCTCACTAGAGACAGTCCCTGGGGGTGGCTTAAAGGAAAGTCCATGCAATATCTGATCAGTGAATAAATAGAGGGCTGTGGGCTCCAGAGCTGTCAGTCTGTCGCTTCTCAACCTTCACCAATTTTACTCAAAGAAGCTTTGTAAAATCATCATTTTAATGTATTCCCTCCTGTTAATTTTGTGTACCTCCTTAAAGTACATTGGGTGAATGTTCTTTGCACATGTACTGCCAGTATAAACACGCACACAAAAGGTTCTGACTGGACAGAGATCAGTAATATCTTGCCCTTTTATCATATTTTCCAACTAAAGATCACCAAGTGCTTTACTTGATCCTTGCCGTACCCTTGTGAGGAAGGATCATTATCCCTGTTATTTATAGATGGGGAAACTGAGACACAGAGCGGCCAAGTGATTTGCCGAAGGTTATGTCAGAATGCAGTGGCAGAGCCACCAATAGAGCCTAGATCCTCTCACAGCCAGTCCTGTGGGTTCGCTACAAGATCATCCTTCGTCTCAAGATTTACAACCGGAGGAAGGTTTGGAGAGCTTTGGTGTTGAAAGAGTCAGTTCTGCAGCCTTTTTTAAGGACAGGCAAGCAGTGTCTTGCAGATGTCAAGGAAGCCAGTGACTGCACTGCAGGGTTAGTTTCCAACTGCCACACAGAGCTTGTCCCATCGGACAAGATGAGGGATAAGCAGTGTCTGAGAGATCCAAATGTATTAGCTTCATTCACTCTTGCTTCAGCTCCTTGGGTTACCTGTTCTCCTTGTCATCTGGCTTAGAGCCTTCACTTGCCTCAGTGCAATGGGAAAGATTGGTTCTGTGTGGCATGAGGATTTAACCCTCCTTCTTTCTCTTCTGCTCTGGGGATGTTCTCTGCCTGTGTTTTGAATTGCTTTCATTTCAAGAGAGAGAAGGAAGTTTGAGACAGGGAAGTGGAAGCTGGGATGGCTGTTTAAATGAAACAAAAACTGGCCTGACCCTTTTCTCAAAACCTAGCCTAACCTTTCCTGAGGCTTGTGAATTCAGGTATCTGTATTACCAGAAGCATAAGTTATAGATCCACGAGATCCTCTTTTCACAAGTTCACTCATCACTAATATGTTAATTCCCAGACTGTAGACTTGGTGGAGAACAAGAGTTCAGGTTGTAAACAAATATCCATCAGTTCAGAATGTTATTCAAATGCTGTGGTTACAAGAAAAATTCCCAACAGCTGCAATCATGGAGATTTGGAGTTCAGGTTCTGTAACAATAGCTATGTCCTCCCCCTATGCTCAGACAGGGGGAAGTAGATAGGCTCCAGTTTGCAATGCGCTCCCTGTGGGCAGAGGTAATTGGGAACCCTAGTTAGAGGAGAAACTGCTGAAAGTTAAGGAGGTTGATGCTGCAGATAGATAATAGTAATAGTTGTTAACCAGCCATGAATTAGAAGGCTGTCTGCGGGCATAAGGCAGATTTATTCTGCCGAGGCGTCTGAAATGCAAACCTAGCCACCAATCTCCAGGCCTTTGCTGCCCTTTAGAATGGATTGCAACAGTCTGCTCGGACCACTTGGAGCCTTGACTGTAGCTGCCTGTGCGTTTAGCGATGTTCCATGTACAAAGCACATAACAGCTGTGCTCTGTAGATTGTGCTGGCTACCGGTGTGTTTCCAGGTTCAATTCAGGGTGTTTCTTTGAATCTAGAAAGCCCCATATAGCTTGGGGCCTGACTACTTGAGACATCACCTTTCCCTTTGTGCACCGTCATAGCAGTTATCCAGATGTATGACCAACTTGTTTGCTCAGGGCCAGATGTGGGTCCCATTGAAGTCCATGGCAAAGCTGTCCTTGACTTCAGTGGGGAGCAGGACTTGACCCTCAGTTTTTCCCTTGGTAAGTGGATGTGTATCTCCTGTGGGCTGGTTGGAGTTCCGCCTTAAATTGACCTTTCACGTTTAATGATCTTATAAATGCTGATAAGCGATGGTCAGCGTACCCAGAGACTATTGGTGGGTACATAGTGTATAGATTAAAATCAATCCATCCTTGTTTTGCTTAGCCTGTAAACAAGGGTGGCAGCTAGTTCCTGGGAGGTGGTAGTGGCATTTATCCACCGGGAGCTGGGCTAAGAACACCAAACTCCTTTCACACAGGCTGCCAACCAGCCATGGGGTGACAAAAACCTTTGCTCGCTGCTGATGTAGGGTGGTGGGCTTGACTCACACCCAGAGATGAAAGGCTGCAGGGTATGGATTTCCCAGTGGAAAGTAGCATGAGACTTTACTGCTAGTTAAGCCATGGGGGTTAGGGTCTCGTTGGAGATGGGGGTCACAGCTCCAAAGAGAAGGATGGTCTTGGAGTTAAGGCAGGAGATCAGGGATTAGCTCTTGACTCTGAACAGGTCCTGTGCAATCTCAGGCAAATCACTGTATCCCTGACAATACAAATAATAATAAAGGAAGCTGTGATCCTGGTGGGGTTGGGATATGCGGGGGCTGGAAATCTGTACCGAGATTTGCAGATACAGGCCATAGTGTTCACTGGTGGCAGGCTCTCACCACTCTATGTTGGACAAAATTGCCCCCTCCTCGAGATGAAGATGTGCCTTTAATGTCGTGGGTGCTAACTCATGGAAAAAGAGATCCTCTCTCTTGGGATTGTCTGTGTGAGGACAGCATGTGGCTCCATGCCACCAGCTCCTGTCTGCACCTGCTCCTAATGCCATGATTGTGTCCCCAGCCTGTGGAACTTGCTGTCTGATGATACTGTAGAGGCAAACGCCTGAGGCCCTCCTCCAAAGTCTGCTGGTGTCAGTGAGGTGATTCCTGTTGACTTCACTGGGTTCTGGGTCAGACCCAATGTGTATTATTAAAAAAAAAAAAGAAGAAGAAGAAACACACGTGGCTAAGAATCACATCTCTGGGTGCACTAGGCAGGATTGAATTAGATGGACTGTTTATCCACATACTACCTAATGGAACACAACCAGCAACTAGGGGCAGAAGAAATGTGCCCCCTTGGCATAGCATTGCACAAATAGGAGGATTATGCCAAATCATGCCTATATCTGATTCTGCTGACACTGGCTCCTGTTAGAGACAGGATTCTGGACTGGACGACCCATTGCTGTGCTCTGAGAAGAGTTGGGCCATGTCTACACTACAAACATCGGTCAACACAAGTTACATTGGTATAAAGCTGCTGCAGTAACTGTAACTTATGCATGTTCATACTTGGCTTCTTGTCTTGGTGCTGCTTGTACTTACCAGGAGTGCTTGTGTTGATGCACGATGCAGTGTGCAGGAGTGACTGAGTGCAAAGGGTCAACTTCGCAGCACTTCACTGACTTCAGCTTTGACTGGTCAGGGAAGGTGCATGACACTTGCACACTTAAGAGCTAAGACTCTTCAGAAAGCGATGTGCAGTGTTGATGTAGCCATGTCGGTCCTAGGATATTAGAGAGACAAGGTGGGTGAGGTAATATCTTTTATTGGATCAGCTTCTGTTGGTGAGAGATACCAACTTTGCAGCCACACAGAGCTTTTCTTCAGGTCTGGGAAAGGTACTCAGATTAAAATGTAATAAATTAAGTAAATTTATGCTAAACAATCTGTTCCACCTTGCATTTAACGTGTCTCTCTCACCAAGAGAAATTGGTCCAATAAAAGATATTACCTCCCCAACCTTGTATCTTGGAAAGCTACGAGCAGGGACTTCCTGAGTGGTGGATTACCATTGGCAATGTTGAAATGCCAATAGTGATCCTGGGGGATGAACCTACTGCTTGCTTATTAAGCCATATGCTGACCGCCTTGACAGCTATAAGGAAAGATTCAGCTATTGGCTCTGCAGGTGCAGGATGACAGTTGAATGCACTTTTGGTAGATTGAAGGGACACTGATGTTGTTTACTCACAAGATTGGATCCCAGTGGAAAAAAATGCCAAAGGTTACAGCTGCCTGCTGTGTCCTGCATAATATCTGTGAAGCAGAAGGAGGAAAAGTTGCTGGCAGGGTGGGGATGGAGCAGCTGTCTGCTGAGTTTAAACAGCCAGACACAAGGGCTATTAGAAGAATTCAACACGTTGCTATATGGATCAGTGAGGCTTTGAAAGAGGACTTTAATAGTGAGCCACAGTAATGCATTGTGGTGTACTGTGCTCAGCCTGGCCCTACAGTTTTGGGGCCTGTTAGGGATCATGTGGTGCTTGGTATACATCTATCAAGAACAGCACTGTTAGTGCACCTATTAATTTTGTGGTGCTCAAGTACGTTTGTGATGATTACACTGTGTGTGTCACTGAGCCTATGAGGTATGTGTCACTGTACAGTACAATAAGTGGGTGCTTTCAGAACTGCTAGGCACTCTGCAGTATATGTTGTGAACTAATAAATCTGAATTATTTTCCAAATAATATAATTTTATTCAGTAACAAAACCAGTGCAAAAATACATTAAAATGTAATAAATTAATGAAACAGGACTTAACAAGGGGAAAGAACATTCATGTCACTCTTCCTATATATAGAGCAACCATGGCTTTCACAGGTCAGTGTATGTGAAGCTGTGGTTGTCCTTAATGGCATCTGGATTAGAGTGGTAGGGGTGGAGATGTGGCTCCTGATGCCGTGTGGAATGTTGAGGAGGGGGATGTAGGGAGGTGCTGCAATGGATGGCAAAGAGAAGCGAACCTGGGATTGTTGAACCTGTAGGTCAACAAGAATCTGCAGCATCTATGTTTGCTGCCGGAGAATCCCCATTATGTCCTGGTCCATCTCCCTCTCCTTTTTTCTGCTGGGACTCCTGGGCCTTTCTCCTGTCCACCCTCTAGGCTGTCTGCAGTGTTCACCCTCCAGGCCCTGTATTTATGATCTGATGCAGCACTAGCTTACAGGATCTCATTGAACATCCCAAGTCCTCTTCTTTCTCCTCTTCTGGCTCAGGCGTTCTGCTGCGGGTGTGGAAGGAGAGCCCCTCAAGGCTGCTCCGGCAGCAGCTGCGGATAAAATACAGAGGTACCATTGTCAGGATAGTCACACCGGAAAGTGAAACTTAAGATTCAGAACCCCCTTCCGTGGCTCCACTGAAGTTTTAAACAAGACGTGCGTATTGACACTTCTGCTATGGTGCCTCTCACAGCACCAGCCATGGTGAGTACGGCTCATCAGGAGGTGAGGGGAGTGAGTAAGAACATAAGAATGGCCATACCGGGTCAGACCAAAGGTCCATCTAGCCCAGTATCTGTCTACTGACAGTGGCCAATGCCAGGTGCCCCAGAGGGAGTGAACCTAACAGGCAATGATCAAGTGATCTCTCTCTTGCCATCCATCTCCATCCTCTGACGAACAGAGGCTAGGGACACCATTCTTACCCATCCTAGCTAATAGCCATTTATGGACTTAGCCACCATGAATTTATCCAGTCCCCTTTTAAACACTGCCATAGTCCTAGCCTTCACAACCTCCTCAGGTAAGGAGTTCCACAAGTTGACTGTGCGCTGCGTGAAGAAGAACTTCCTTTTATTTGTTTTAAACCTGCTGCCTATTAATGTCATTTGGTGACCCCTAGTTCTTGTATTATGGGAATAAGTAAATAACTTTTCCTTATCCACTTTCTCAACATCACTCATGATTTTATATACCTCTATCATATCCCCCCTTAGTCTCCTCTTTTCCAAGCTGAAGAGTCCTAGCCTCTTTAATCTTTCCTCGTATGGGACCCTCTCTAACCCCCTAATCATTTTAGTTGCCCTTTTCTGAACCTTTTCTAGTGCTAGAATATCTTTTTTGAGGTGAGGAGACCACATCTGTACACAGTATTCGAGATGTGGGCGTACCATGGATTTATATAAGGGCAATAATATATTCTCAGTCTTATTCTCTATCCCCTTTTTAATGATTCCTAACATCCTGTTTGCTTTTTTGGCCGCCTCTGCACACTGCGTGGACATCTTCAGAGAACTATCCACAATGACTCCAAGATCTTTTCCTGACTCGTTGTAGCTAAATTAGCCCCCATCATGTTGTATGTATAGTTGGGGTTATTTTTTCCAATGTGCATTACTTTACATTTATCCACATTAAATTTCATTTGCCATTTTGTTGCCCAATCACTTAGTTTTGTGAGATCTTTTTGAAGTTCTTCACAATCTGCTTTGGTCTTAACTATCTTGAGTAGTTTAGTATCATCTGCAAACTTTGCCACCTCACTGTTTACCCCTTTCTCCAGATCATTTATGAATAAATTGAATAGGATTGGTCCTAAGACTGACCCTTGGGGAACACCACTAGTTACCCCTCTCCATTCTGAAAATTTACCATTAATTCCTACCCTTTGTTCCCTGTCCTTTAACCAGTTCTCAGTCCATGAAAGGACCTTCCCTTTTATCCCATGACAGCTTAATTTATGTAAGAGCCTTTGGTGAGGGACCTTGTCAAAGGCTTTCTGGAAATCTAAGTACACTATGTCTACCGGATCCCCCTTGTCCACATGTTTGTTGACCCCTTCAAAGATCTCTAATAGATTAGTAAGACACGATTTCCCTTTACAGAAACCATGTTGACTATTGCTCAACAGTTTATGTTTTTCTATGTGTCTGACAATTTTATTCTTAACTATTGTTTCGACTAATTTGCCCGGTACCGATGTTAGACTTACTGGCCTGTAATTGCCGGGATCACCCCTAGAGTCCTTTTTAAATATTGGCGTTACATTAGCTAACTTCCAGTCATTGGGTACCGAAGCCGATTTAAAGGACAGGTTACAAACCTTAGTTAATAGTTCCGCAACTTCACATTTGAGTTCTTTCAGAACTCTTGGGTGAATGCCATCTGGTCCCGGTGGGGAATTGCTCAGCTGCATGAAACAATGAGTATAGGGCAGTGACACTGAATGCTGGCACTGTTTTCCACAGGCAGGGCTGATTTTAGCTGGTATCTCGCTCCTGGGGGCACAGAGTGCACAGCTCCTGCTGGCGTCCCGAAGATCCCTGGGTCCGTATGCTTGTAGCCTGTGTCCTGCAATGGTGCCTGTTGAAGTTACTAGGGATTGGTGTGGGAAAGTGTCCTACTGCGAAGGAAGAAATAAGAAAGAAGAAAGAAATCCTCTAGCAATCCCTAGAGACCTTCAGGAGAGGATTGCAGAGGATCTCCATGGAAGTTTCATCAGGGGAAATCCCTGGGTACATAAACAAACTGCTCTTCATGGCCTCCCTGCCTAACTGTACAGGGGGATGAAAAGCATACAACTCTGCCTCTCGTCGTTCTCCTACCTCTTCTAGTATGAGTAAATCAATGACAAGTTGATAGCTGTTTCCTGTTGCGTTGGGGGGGCCATCAGTACATCATTGTAACAGGAAATACTATTACATGCTTACCGAGGTTCCCTCCCCAGCATCAGGCTCACCCATGCTCAACTGATTGAACTGTGGTGGAATCTCAAACAGGTCCTGGCTTGTGGCACAGCTGGACCTCCCCTGGTTGCAAGTCCCCCATCCTCCTCCTTCTCCTCCTCCTCGCTGTGCAAGGCTTTGACACAGGCTCCTCAGAGGTATCCACAGTGGTAATGGAGTCTCCTCCAGGCAGGTCTGCACTGGGCACTGGATTGACTGTTTGTCACATTGGCTTTCTGATATGCCTGATGCAGTTCTTCGCTTTCCTATGGCACTGCTGCTATCGTAGCCCTTCTCCTGCATCCCCCAAGCAATCTGCTCATGGACGTCCCCCAAACGTTTTTATGGCTGGTCCATAGCAGTGTTCGCACAGACTCTTCTCATCACAGGCCCAGGATATCCAATATCCGATATCCAATATCTCCTCTCTACTCCAAGCCGGCGTGTGGATGGAGCGTGTCACCGGCACGGTCAGCTGGGCAGTTGCACACAACAGTGGAGAACTGCCAGGTGTGCTCGCGCAGCTGGATAATCAGGAAAAGGCATTTCAAAAATTCGTAGGGCTTTAAAGAGGTGGGGGTGGGCTTCCAGTTTCCGTGATCCCGGGAAGTGGCGTTCACAATTGTGAATGGAGCAGTCAGTGTTTCCATTGTGAGGACAGCTGCCGAAGGACTGTTAGAGTAAACATGAGTAACTCTGCGTCTATACTCGTGCTGTGTCGAGCTCAGTATGTCGACCAGGGATCAGCACTGCTCAGGGAAGTGGTGTTACTGTGTCACTGTAACAGGGTGCTTGCATGGGTGGGAGACAGATTTAACTGTAGATGCATGCACGCACCACTAGGTCAACACAAGGCAGTTTACGTTGACCTAACTTTATAGTGTAGTCCAGGCCTCAGAGTGGGAAAGAAGGCCATACAATCACCATGTGTAGATGAGATCAGATGTTGGCAGGAGTTTGCATTTGAATACAAGTTTATAAAGCCCTTTGAGATCCTTCTGGCTGAGAAGCACTATATAAATATAAGACATTATTACTGTTGGTCGTTGTTTCTGGTTTTAGCTTAAGCTGCCTACAAACAAACCATGAAAACAATGTCCTCCCATTTGGACGACTTGGGACATAATGAGAAATTGCGGAGAATTCATCAGACACCAGCTGTGAACCTCTGCTTTGTTTTTCTTTAAATCTCTGTGCTCTACTTTCGGTCCTTCTTACAAACGGATCAAGCTCAGTGGAGTTTGGGCTTCAAAAGCCTGTTTCCAAAAATAAAAAAGGTTAAAATAAAATTTAAAAAAATTTCAGCAGAGAATCAAGTCAAATAAAGAACTCTCTGAAAAGTCTGTCTGCGCCTGTGTTTGGCACTTCAGAAGTGTGCTACTAGAAGCCACCTGCAGAGTTTGCCTGTGGAAATTTCAGAGGCTAGCTTTCTCAGAGGGCAATCTGGGGCCCAATCCTGATCCTGCTGAAGTCACCGGAGTTTTGTGGGAGAGGACTGGGCCATGGGTATTTATTCCCATTGAAGTAAGGCATCATTAGGCATTGGAACAGTCCCTAGAAGAAGCTTTGTCTCTCTCTACACACAGGCCAAAAATGTAAAAGGAATGTTAGCAGGTTAAATTTAGCCAAAATGTTGGTCTGCTAAAACAGATTTTAGAAAACTTAAGACCGCCGGAAATGTTTCCATGATTTATTGCAAAGAAAAAAATCTTCCAGTGGGAACAGTTTAGATAGATAATGAGATCCCCCTGCAGTTTGCAAACACTTCAATACTGTAGCTGGAAAGTTTCATTATTCTCTTTTACTCCATGCATATCCCTCCTGTAGCATTACCCCCAGACCCACCTACTTCTTCACCCTATAATGGTTCCTCCTTCAGGTGCTGGGATTCCTGTTCCTCTAGGTGTCTTCTGGCCTGGGGTGCCTGGTGGCCTACTGCCCTCCCCTTCTTCTCCTGGAATCTTTGTGAGGTGGTCAGCTTGTCTGCTACCAGATCCTGGGACCTTCTGTTGACCAGCTGCCCCAATAGCTGTGTTTGGGGGTCTTGCAAGTGCAGTTAGCCTGTGGTTTGCAGTTCAGTGGAGCGGCCTTCTGGGGCAGGGATAGTTTGCCCACCACATCCACTCTGCCAAAGTGTTTGGGCTTAAGATGGCCCAAACTCAGCTTATGTCAAGATAGGAGTCTCTGTGATGTTCCTGGATCAGACCCTCTAGTTTGCTGGGCTGATGTAAAGGCACAGGCGTCTGTGGTATCTCTGCAACAGCAGCTGCAGATAGCTTGTGTGATGTCAAGGCAGATGCATCTGTGAGGTCACTAGCTTAGCAACTTTATCATGCTGGGCTGATGTTAAGACTTAGGGCTAGTCTACACTTACTTGCCGGGTCGACGCGGTGAGTTCGACTTCTCGGAGTTCGAACTATCGCGTCTAATCTGGACGCTATAGTTCGAACTCCGGAAGCTCCGCGGTCGACTCCGGTACTCCACCACTGCAAACGGCGGTGGCAGAGTCGACCTTGGAGCCGCGGACTTCGATTCCGCGGCATCTGGACGGGTGAGTAGTTCGAACTAGGGTACTTCGAATTCAGCTACGCTATTCACGTAGCTGAACTTGCGTACCCTAGTTCGACCCCGCTTCTTAGTGTGGACCTGCCCTTACAAAGGGTTAGAGGCTCAGGATGTGAAGAGAGAGGTCTGAGGCTACAAACTCAACACTTGCGGTTTGCTGGTCTGATGTCCAGTCACAGGCCAATGAAGGAACAAGTGACTCAGCATGTGTGGCTTGGTGGACTGATTTCAAGGCATGGATCATTCTGAGGTCCCTGATTTTGCTCTCCAGTTTGCTAGTGTGACATGGAGCTGTGTGACATCAGTGGCTCAATTTCTTTTCTTAAGGCAGAGGCCTTTGTGTAGGGGAATGATCTTCGTGCTCCACCCACCCCCTACACGAAGGAAAGCCAGGAGGGGAGAAGGAGGTGACAGTACCATTCTGTTGTTCCCTGGATTCTCGCTAAGGGAAGAGGCAGGGTTTGCCTTTCTCCCTGGAGTATGTTGCCCTCATATTCCATTACTTTAGCCCTGGGTTGTAAGCACCTTAGAGCTGCCCCCACTCCCCTCCAACAGACCACCTGAGGGGAGTTGTCAGGGAGCCAAGGCCTGCTAGGATTAGGAGCTAAGTGAGGGGCTCCGGGGTCTGTTGAACATGATTAAACTTGCAATCTCCATGGGGGAGAAGGGACTCGGTGCCCGGGTCTTGGAACCAGGCCATAACCATGTGAGCACACGTCAGCCACCTCCTTCTGCAAACTTCTTGAAGTTTGCAGTGTCCTCCTTCGCTGCTGTGATCAGGACTGTGAGGAGCAAAACGGCGGGCCGATTCTTGAAGGTGAAATGGATTTCTCCCAATGTGATGCTTTCCACATGCTAGCAGCCTCCTCCCATCGCTGATTGTGGGCAGGAGATACTTCTCCAAGGGAGCTTCCTCCATCTGCAGTGAACTTGGTGCCTCCGGTGACTCTGCTGATTTATATAGATCATCAATTTGACAATTCTATTCACCTGCAGATTTAATTACCTCGATTTTCGTGAGGCAATGACAGATTTATGTCTTTATTCAATTCCTGTAAATCTGAAACAAGCCTGATTAGACCTAAAAGTCCTTTACACTGATCAATCTTTGAACACTGCTGGTCTCTGCCCTTTTGATAAGTTCTTCCTTCAAGAGAGATAAATGATAAAGGCACACAGTCAACTCTTTTCTCCCCCCCTCCACCTCTTTTCTCCCCCCTCCACCTCTTTCTTTTTCACTCTCCATTATCTTTAATACGCTCCTACCAACTTCAGAATGAAACCAATTTGGAACTCCATTTTCATAGGGACATAGGAGTTGCCAGTCTGGATCAGAGCATGGGTCCATCTAGGCCCGTAGCCCATCTCTGGCAGTTGCCAGCACTAGCTATCTTAGAGGAAGGTGCAAGAAACCCTGTAGCAAGCAGTTATGGGATAATCTGCCGTGACACAGACATGCCCAGGTAGGTATATTCTACCTGTGTTTGGCCAGCTTCTCTATAGTTCCCTGAAGGGGCTCATGTGCCAACATTGCAGGATGTTTGTATGGGGAACATTCTTCGAGTTATGTAACATGGAGAATTTTGTGTTCCAAAACTCCTGGAAGTGAAAGGTGTCACCTGAGGTGGAGCGAATCTCAGCACTGGCTTGATCAACATTTGGGAATGATTGACATGATTGACATCTGTCATCCCAGCCCTGTTGTTCACAGTCTGAGGAAGATACAGATTTGATTTGACAAAAATGAAGATGTGAGACTGCATCAGGGAAGGAAAGAGGGCACAAAGGTTATCTGTTATGGAGGCAACGTTCTGCCAATGGGAGTGTCTCATGAGCCCTGCAAGGGCTGACTGTTGGGTGAGAAATACCTCATTAGTTAGGAAAGTAGCTTGTTTATAAGTATAGGCAATGGATTGTTTTTTTGTTTTTCTTTTACCTGTAACTGTATGTTTCCAAGTCCTTTTTATTTGCCTTTATTTTGAATCTTTATATCAAGCTCTGTTAAATAAACAGTTTGATTTTACTGTAGACATATCTAAGTGCCTGTGCTAAAGAGAGCATTGAATGGAGGTAAACACGGGTTGCACTGCTTCCCTGGAGGCAGCGGATCGGTGTACATTTGCAGGTGTCCAGAAGACAAGGGACAGGGCACTTGAGTGGGATGTGTGAATTGCTAGCCTGCAGGGGAAGAGAATGGGGCCTGGGGAGTCCAGAGCAGAGCGCTTGTGCTGCCAGTGGCTGGCTGAGTTGGGAGGACTCTCCCCGGGGAGCATGGACAAAGCTGTTTCATGCTGTAAGTAGGTGGTAGTGATTCACCCTGGACGCCTTGCGTAACCCTGAAAAGTGTCACACCTGCCCTTAGGCAAAGATTCCTCCTGACTCCTAATATTTAGGAGCCAGCTGTTGTGCTAAAGCAGGAGGATTTATATCTCTTCCCAAACTCTTTGGTTATTTTTAAATAATTTACTATGAAAACTCTGGATATTTTAATTTTCCATATAAAAGTCTAATCCCTATTTGATTTCTGCTAAGTTCTTGGCCTCACTGGTATCCTGTGGCAATGAGTTCCACAAGCTAATTGTGTGGGTGGCCAGGGAAAGTATTTCCTTTTTATCAGTTTTGAATTTTACACCTTTGTATTTGGAACTTTTCCGTTCTGTTGAACTTCCCCTTCTTGTACTATAAGACAGGAGAATAGAAGATCCTGACCCACTGTTCACACGCCCTGCTTCTCCTCCCCAACTCTGCCACTGATTTGCTGTATAACCTTGGGGAAGGTCACTTCACTTCACCTCTCTTTGCTTCAGTTTCCTCACCCACCCTGTCTCTTCTATTTAGATTGCAAGTTTGTTAGGGCAGGGACTGATTTTTACCCTGTGTTTGTGCAGTACCTGGCACAATGAGGTCCCAATCTTAATTGGGGTTTCTACAGGGTGGATTTGATGTAAATCAAATTGATTTAAATCACTAGTCAGGAAAATTCGATTTAATCTTGGTTTTCTACATAAAAGTGCTTTCTTGTTGGTTGTTATAACCTTAATAATATTCTTCACAACTCAGAGATAGATGTGGGTTTCATTTTTAGAAGGTACACACTATACATTTTTAAACAGTGATTTATTTTGAAAACTTTTCAGATTAGTTTTACAGCTATATCAGAAAATGAATGATTGTTTGGTTATTTCATTTACCAAAGGTAATTGAAGCAGATATTTATGAAGTCACTGGGAGGTGAACAATCTCCAGTTCAGCAGGTTAATCGTTAATATTTGGAGGATTTTCTTGCCATGCTGTATTAGGAGGAGAACATCACCAGACAGACATTTAAATTGTTTTATTTCACTAAAACAACAATGTTATGTATTCTGGATTTTTTTCTTCAACAGCAAACATATAATATTTTAACAAAACAAGCGTATGTCCCTCGCTTCTCACGTTTATCTCCAGACTTCTTCTCCTTGTCCAGATCTGTTCCGCCCCCAACAATCTTATATTCATTGAACTTTTTGAAACTTTGCACTTTTAGAGAGAGGTAAGGGATTGAGTTTGTGTACACAAATTTGCAGAGGGACAGTAGAGTGAGGTCTGTTATTTCTCACCTTTATATATTATTTATTTATTTTAAAACATTTTTTGCTGTTAACAAGCATGTTACCTCTGGAGACACAAATCTACAGTTTGAGAACTGCAAAACTAAACATCTCTGATGGTATCTTCTAGACTGAGCACTGAGTCCCATTGGGTAGATAGAAAGATTAACCTAAATAATCATACAGAAGCCTGTGGAACCCCATCAGATTGGGTCCATGAACGATTGGAATTCATTTACAAAATTTTTCTTAAATATTACATGAATATATTGTCTCATACTATAGAATTAGAATTTATAATCCCTATTCCATGGTGAGATATCTTTGAGCTATAATGTATCTTAATTAAAACTATCTTTAGATAGGATTTTTTCCTCAAGCATTTTATCAAAAAAATCCGATTTAAATAGAAAAAAATCAGATTTTTTTTATTTTTAATTTTTTTAAAAACATTGATTTTTATCCACCTTGGGTTTCTACCATAAGATCAATCATAATAAAATATATCCCAGTGTCCCAAGCTACCGTATCTTCCTGGCTTTGTCACAGCATGGCCAGTGAACGTCTCCTCGACTGTCCGTTCTGCTTCTCTTCTCAATAGAGAAGTGACACTAGCTGAAAATGAGGAGTGTGTGTTGAAGGTGGATGGTGATGATAAATCCCTGGCTTTTGCTGGAAACACCTGAGTGCTAAACTTTCAGCTTAATTTTCATCTGCCTCTTACTGTCAAATACTGGTACAGTACCTAAAATGCACATCTGGATCCTCGTTATTTCACAGAACATATGCTCCCCGTGCTGTTTAGTTATTTCTGTGTGGAGCAGAAGATATCAGCATCATATTTACTTTCTAATCTAGGGTTTTTTTTCCAACACATGGGCAAATGATAAGCCCAAGGTGAACTTCTAGCGCAGAGAGCATTCTTGCCTGTGGGTAGACGAACAATCAACCATCCTCATTGCATGCAGTAAGGATGCGAATGCTAAAATAATCTCTCATTCTCTTGCCCTCTTGGCCCCCATCATAATGAGCACTTAAACAAATTAGTCTGCAGGAATGGGCTGAAGTTTACCCTTGAAGTGTAGTCCATCTCATCGCTATAATGCATTTTCCCTCCTCCTTCCTATCCCACCACCATCCCTGACTGACTTAGCCTTTGCGATCTGCTCGGATGTCTTGCTAAGTGCCTGGCAGATGGTTTAGATAGCTGGCCGTTACCTTGACTGTCAGCCTTTAGCGGTTATAAATAGCCATTTGCCTCACTGTGAAAATCTCTGGCTGATGTGTAAAAGGAAGCCAGGGGTGGCCACTGTGTTCCCACCCCTTTCAGATGATTTGAGGGTGGAAGAGGGACAGGTAGCATGGGGTGGAAGGCAAAATACTGTCTTAAAGGCAAAAGAGAGGCGCCATTTTTCATTTCCTTGGCTGACAGTGTCTGGGGTAATGCAGAGGCAGCATACTCTATCCTAGTGACGGGGAGAGCGGGAGCCCATGGCATCATCCTGCAGTAGCCCAAGTGGGCAGTCTGAGTTGTTGAGCTCCGGTGGTGGTTCCAGCCATCCCTCCTTGGCTAAAGAATCTTGCTGTGTGGTGGGGTCTTGCAGCAACGTGGAGATTGGGGGAAGTCCTCCCGAGGTCTGAAAATAGGGAAGAAAAATGTAGAGGGCAAGGAGAGGTTAGGAACGAGAGGGGTGAAATACCCTTGCAACGGTTTGCAGTGTAAAGCACGGTGGGTCATTGGTGAGGAGAAAGGTCCATTTCATAGTTCCGTCTCTCACTATTCTGTTGGTCTTTTTCTTTTAAATTAGCGAAGCGCCTGAGCCAACAAGTTCTGATCCAGCTCAGAACTTCCCTCAAATTTGGAAGTGTTTGGATCCAGCTTGGGGTGGGGTGGGGGTGGGATTTTAGGGCAGGTCCATTTTTAGTTTAAAAATTTGCCAAAACATTTCCTGCTGTGATCTGTGAAACATAGTCGGAAAAGGAGAGAACTCTCCATGGCTAAGATCTCCTTTGGATAACGAAAGACAGAGTTGAGGGACTTCTCAGAGCATAATTGGGTTGAGAAAAGTTGGATTCTCATCAGAATGCTCTGTATCAGGACACTGACATTACTGTGATGCATGTGTGTTTGGGGCTGGGGAACCTGCAGTAAGCATAGGTATGTTACTAGCATGGGAGGCCAAGATTTTTTAAAAGTGATTTTTTGGGGTATCCACTTTGAGACCTTGAAAATCCACCTGATTTTTGGAGGGTGGGTGTAACAAGGTGACTTGCCCTTGGGTGACGGAGCCTGGGGTTAAGCCAGTCCTGATTACAAAAGTTTTACAAAAGATTACAAAAGTCTTGCTTCTCTAACCAAGATTTTCAAAAATGCCTAGTGATTTGGGGTGACCAGTTCAAGATACCTTAAAGAGGTCTGATTTCAAAGGACAAGAGTTTGGCACTTTTGCCCTTGTATGTTGTTTGAAGTTGGTCAACCAAAAAATGAGGCACTCAAAATCACTGGGCCCTTCTGAAAATCTTGACCAGGATGTCTGGATGGAGAACATCACAATCAACAGCTTCATTGACCCCTTCAACAACTCAACAACTTGCAACTTCAATAATCCATTAAGAAAGATTCCATTTTCACCAAAAGATAAAGAAACCATTGAACATAATATGGAAAAGCTGGATGTTTTGAAAAAGCCTTACACTTTACAGACTGGGTTAATTTTCTGCTTGTCATAGAAAGAAAAAAAACAAATAAAGCATGAATATGCACTGACACATGATATAAACAGAGGCATGCTGCATAAAACATTAATATTATCCAGTGACAGATATGTGGCAGGTAGAATCTCAGAAGCAAAAAATATTTTGGTATCAGGTCCAGGACATGCAGTTTGACAAGTAAATTTAACTGAGTCAGGTTTTAAGTTGGTGATGCCTCATGCACCATTTAGAAGTTAATGCATTTTGGTATTCTGCTCATATGGTATTTCAAAGATTAATTATACAGAGTTTTGAAGGATTACAATGCACTGAAGTTATAATGAATGATATCTTGGTCTGGGATGGGACCCCTAAAGGGACATAAAAGATTTAGGCACAGAGCAAGAGAGGGACACTGAACATTCCTCAAGGAACAAGTCGCAGAGATTGGAAGCATGGGAAGGCTTGCAGCAGTGCTAGTGGAAACATTACAGTCATATTAACTATACCTAGACCATCCCTGATGGATGTGTCTCACCTCCTCTTAAAAACCTCCAATGGTGGGGATTCCACAACCTCCCTAGGTAATCTGTTCCAGTGCTTAACTATCCTTAGAGTTAGAAAGTTTTTCCTAATGTCCCATAGTAGGGCAGGTCCTTGAAGGTACGTGCTTTATCTAGGGTGACCAGATGTCCCGATTTTATCAGGACTGTCCCGATATTTGCTTGTTTGTCCCGCGTCCCGACCAATGTTAGGTCGGGACACTGGACAAACAAGGAAAGGCTCCCCCGCCCCAACTCCGCCCCCTTCTTCCCCCATTGGATTCCTCCCCAAATCCCCGCCTCTTGCCAAGCATGCCATGCCCAGGAGACTCAGGGGAGTGCGGGGCCAGGGTGAGTGTGAGTCTGGCCTGGCCCCGAGCAGGCAGGACTCGGGCGCGGTACCTGGAGGGAGAGTAGGGGGGCGGCCCGTGGGGCTAGGTGGCGGCTGTTCTCCCCACCTGGGCAGGGGACTCGGAGCAGCCGCTGCTGCAGTTCCCACTGCTGCGGGGGGAGGAAGTGGCCAATCACGTGGCGCTCGGCAGTTGCGGCTTTGGTGCCCGGGCCCGAACTCCCCGAGCCCGGGCCTGCTGCGGGGCAGCGCGCACACTGCGCTCAGCCCCTGGCCAGTCGCGTCTGGGCTGGCTGCCCAGCTGGTGCAATCCCGTGGCGGAGGCATCGGCAGCCCAGTCCCGTTCGTTCCCCTGCAGGACCCGAGCGGGATGCGGGGGGCTGGGGCCTGCTGCCCCCACTCCGAGGCCGCCCGCAGGATTGCACCAGCTGGGCAGCCAGCCCAGACGCGAGTGGCCAGGGGCTGGGTATGCGCAGCGTGCGCGCTGGGTCCCCGCAGCAGGCCCGGGCTCGGGGGGCTCGTGGGCGCCAGAGCCGCAGCTGCTGAGCTTGGCCAGCGGCCGCTTCCTCCCCCCGCGGCAGTGGGAGCTGCAGCAGCGGCTGCTCCCGAGTCCTGCTGCCCAGGTGGGGAGAACAGCCGCTGCCTGGCCCCGCAGGCCACCCCGTACTCTCCCTCCAGATACCGCGCCTGAGTCCTGCCTGCTCGGGGCCAGGCTGGACTCACACTCACCCCGGCCCCGTGCTCCCCTGAGTCTCCCGGGCCTCCCTCCAGCGCTTGCGGAGGGAGGAGGAATCGGGGGTGGGGGATTTTTTTTTTTTGCTCTGCCCCCGCCCCGCCCCCCCGTGTCCCGATATTTGACCTGGGTGATCTGGTCACCCTAGCTTTATCTGACATGGCACAATGGCACAGTCCTTGCTCCTAATCTCCTCACAGCCATTATGTGCTGCAGGCTTAGCTTTGTGGAATCCTGTTCATCTCCTAGGGAGGCTCAAATAGGGAAGGAAGAGAACACTGTTCAGAAAAACTTCTCTGCGTGCTTCCCTGCAGATTCACCATCTCTCCGAGGCTGCTGTTACATGCGCACAGAAAACTCCCTACCTTGGTTAGGGCCAAATTCTGCTGTCACAGTGGTCAATGTTTGAATTCCCTTTGACTTCAGTAGGACCAGGAGTGTGCCAGTGCAACAGAAAAATATCTTCTCAGTGCTGGGTGCGTTAACTAGAAGGAGAAAAGAATGCTGAAGAAAGTAGCAAGCTCCAAGGAATACTAAGTCACCGAGAGAGGCCTCATTAACACTGCTTCCGCACAGGGTCATAGAGGAACCCCAAGGGCCTGATCTCGAAGCCTTTGCTCTTACGAACCAATGACGTTAATGGGAGTTGTTCATGCAGCAGCCGCTGCAGCTGACCCCAAGTGTGTTGTATGGTGGCTTCTCCATTCAGCGCCATAGGGATGTGCAGCAGAAGCTGATGTGAGGGCGTTGTGGCTTCAGATACTAGGACAGGGGTGGGCAAACTATGGCCTGCAGGCCACATTCACCCCACAAGACCGTCTTGCCCGGCCCCCGAACTCCCGGCCCGGGAGGCTAGCCCCCGGCCCCTCCCCTGCTGTCCCCCCTCCCCCGCAGCCTCAGTTCGCTCGGCCGCCGGCGCAATGCTCTGGGCGGCGGGGCTGTGAGCTCCTGGGGCAGCACAGCTGCAGAGCCCAGCCTGACCCGATCTCTGTGCTGTGTGGTGGTGGCAGCAGCGTGGCCCGGCTCCAGCCAGGTGGTGTGGCTGTAGCGCTGCCAGCCCCAGGTGCTCCAGGCAGTGCGATAAGGGGGGCAGGGAGCAGGGGGGTTGAATAGAGGATGTGGTCAGGGTGTGGGGGTGTGGATGGTGGTTGGGGGGGAAACGGGCTTGAATGGGGGCAGGGGTACCTGGGGGGGGCAGTCAGGAGGGAGGGGGGTTGGATAAGTCGGCAGGGAGCAGTCAGGGGCCGGAGCTCCGGGGGTGGTCAGGGGACAGGAAGAAGGGGTGGTTGGATGGGGCAGGGATCCTAGGGGGCTGTCAGGAGGGAGGGGTGGTTGGATAGGGCGGCAGAGGGCAGTCAGGGGCAGGGGTTCCGTGGGCGGTCAGGGGACAGGAAGAAGGGGTGGTTGGATGGGGCTGTCAGGAGGGAAGGGGGGTTGGATGGGGTGGCGGAGGTCCAGGGGCAGTCAGGGGACAGGGGACAGGGAGCGGGGGTGTATGGATGAGGCAGGGGTCCCAGAGGGGCTGTCAGGGAACAGGGGGGCTTGGATGGGGCAGAAGTCCTAGGAGGTAGGGGACAGATAGGAGGTGGGGGCCAGGCCACCACCCCCATCCCTAACTGGCCCTCCATACAATTTACGAAACCCGATGTGGCCCTCAGGCCAAAAAGTTTGCCCGCCCCGGTGCTAGGAGGATTGTCCCTGGGGGACTTACAGCCTCAGCACAGGACCCTTCTCAGGAGCTAGCTCTCTCTCTCTAGAACGACTCCTACTCATTACGATGGATAATGTGATCTGTTCATACATATTTTAGAGTTTAAATATTATCCCATTTTATTTGATGTGCGGAGGTCACTGGGGTAACTGAGCGATAATGAGCTAGGTGAGCCGGATTCTCAGCTGGTATAAATCAAAGGGGCTCCCATGACTTCAGCTTGGATCTTCCTCTCCCCACCCCTTTCTCCTGGCTTCTCTCCTCAATTTGCCTTTCTTCTTCCTCTCTCCCCTTCCTACTCCATTTGCCCTGCCTCCTTTCTCTCCCCTCTTGTTTCTCCCTTCACAGATGGTCTGGGCAGTAATCAGCTGCTGCCATTATGTTTATAGGACAAGCTGGGGTGTTTAGAGGCTGGTGTTCCTGTACATGTTAAGGACTCAGGTCACATTTGATACCAGGCTAACGCTTCACAGGATAATTAGTGGTCTTCCCTACTGTTGTTAACCCTTGACTCAGACAGGCTATTTTTTAACATAGGTGTTAGAAGTTAATACCAGTGCTAATTGCTTCACTTCCAAGGCCTAATGAAAGTCACACAGGGAGCAGGACTGTCATCAATATCTTTCAAACTTTGATCTTGAAATTACTCTTGCCCCTTTCTGTGGTTTTTTCGACTGCTTTCCTACCACACCTTGACTCTGCCATCCTGTTGTAAGGCTTTGTGGGGCCAGATCCTCAGCTGGCATGAGCAGGTGCAGTTCCACCCATTTAACACCAGCTATGGGTCTGGTCCATGACACTTATTAGTTATCACACTCTTGTTATCAACTCTCCCCTTTCCAGTGGTACATGGAGGCATGGTTTAGGAGTTCAGTTCATCCCAGACTGGCAGCTGGTTGCACAAAGCAGTAGATGAAGGAATAGAAGGAAGATAATATTTGGATAAAGCCAGACAGGAGTGGTGGGGCATGGATCAGTGGTGTCCATAGCATATTAAAACCCTTCTTAATCTGAGCAGATAAACTGGTTTGGATACTCCAAAAAGTTGGAACCAAATTCAAGATGAACTGTGATAAACTTAGGACAGACAGCTGCAAGGGAGGGGTACGGATCAGTCCCAGAGGGTTAAAAGGCCCTCCTCCTTATCAACTGGGAGGCAACTACAGGTCAACCAGGTTCAGCTGAGAAAGGGTTACCAAGGTAGCAATTAGAATCAGCTGAGGGGGAGCTACCTGAGGTTAATTAGGATCAGCTGATTCCAACTTAGGGCTGCCTGAGACCTTTTTAAACCCTTCCCTAGGAGGAAGGAGAGCAGAGTGAGAAGGAGCCCTGCTGCCAGGAGTGTTGGAGTAGCAAGACAGTGAGCCTCACCAGGAGCAGAGGCAGTACTCTCTCCCACAAGGGAGTAAAAATACTCTAAACAGGACTGGTGGAGATACAGGGAGCAGACTTCCCCTGTGTCCCAAGGGGGACCAAATTACCCGAGCCTGACTCACCAGGGCTAAAAGCAGCAGAGGCTGGGGAGACTGAGAAGGTGCCTTGCCACAGAACTTTGTGAGAACACTGAAAAAATTTAGTGTACATTTCCCTCCCACTGTTTTTCACATGGAGGTGCAGTGGAATTGGAGGCAGGTTGAGAAACTCTTTGAGCATCTTTTAACCCCAGGACTTGTGAGGAGGAGACACAGCCAGCAGATGAGGAAACCCTTGCTGAAAAGGAGCAAACTATTTTCTTTCTGCAGGGGGTAGGTGTTTACCAAGTGCAGGATCACATAGGATATCCTTGCACATAGCATAATCCTGATGTGCTTGATGGGAAAGACAAGTCAGTAATGTGGACAGGCACTGGCTTAAGTGGTTAGGTCAGAATGGAGAGGAGTCTCCTAGCATGTAATATTTCTCATTCCTGAGTATTTTACCTTTGGCATGGCTCTGTGTGAAGCAGATGAGAGAGAGAGAGAGAGGAAATTCTATGGCTCAGGGTGGAAAAAAATCTCATTTAAACAAAATTTAAAAAATCACAGTTTTTATTTAAATTGCATTTTTAAAATGTAAGTTTTGTTTATTTTACCTGTTAAATTTGAAATCATGACAACCTTCATTAAGGCTGAAACTTACTAGGTTCTATTAAAATAATTTAAATGATTAAAACAGTGCTGAATCAATGAGCCCTCCTCAAATTTTAATGAGATAAAGGGTGCTGCTTTTTAAATTCTATGCAGAATCAGTGGAAAACATCTTTTAACTTTTTTTTTTTCAACTCAAGCTTTATAAATGTCACACACAGTATCAAGTAGCTCTATTATTTTCAGTCTTTGCAATGGAGTGAATGCTAGTATTTTCATTTTTCCAAGTGGAAGTACTTTCAGATTCTGTTGTCAAGAAAAGGTTTTGCCTGAATTACTTTAGATTTCAGTTAGGCTCTCTGCACCTGCTAGCTAATTTCCTTCATTTGGACGGGTTCATTTGTTGAGAAACCGACTAGGAGCTGAAAAAACAGGAAAGCTTGTTTTTCTCTTCAAATCTATTAATAAAAAACAGGTGGGAGAAGAGGATGGCTGCTAATTCTAACCACTTGAAGGGACACGGGGCCAGATTTTGAAAGGTGTATATAGGCACTGAAAATGTATATAGGTGCCTAACTACCCTTGATTTAATGGGAGTTAGGAAACTAACCTGCTTAGACACTGTTGAAACCTGTATCTGGATACCTTTGAAACTTTGGCCCCCGGTGACTAGAAACAGTCTGTCAATTAATTGCAGTTAATACTTTTGTTTAATAAAACAGTTACTTTTAAATGCAAAATGTGTTTTGAAATGCATTGTTTTTTTCTTATGTATCCAGCACATTTAAGATTGTTCTTCAATAATTAAATAAAACTTTTTAAAAATGCTGTTTTGTACACATTTAATTTGAATTCTGATTTCCAGCCAACTGCAGCTTAATACAAATCTCGAGTAAAACATTATCTAGTAAATAAGAAATGCATGTTAAGCTATGTACCTGCGTAAGTAAATGTGTATAGACATAGTGTATCCCCCTCGTTAGCAAAAATAAGCACCACATTTGGTGCAAAGGCTATATTTGGTTGTAACCATTAAAACATGTTGATTTTACCAACCAATGAAAATGAAATTTTCTCTTGGAAAATAATTACAAAGTACAAATGGAAAACAAGATTAAAATCAATGAGTTAAATCGTAGTTTCCTGCTTGCTAATTTAAATCGTGATTAAAACTCATCCATCCTGCTATGGCTGCATGCATGCAGAAAGCACAGTTCCCAGCTAAAGCACACGGGAGCAGCCCAGGGAATAGAAATCACAACCTTCCGCTCCTGTAACAGCCTTTTGGAGGTAAAGGAGAGTCACTGTTAGCTGTGGGTAAAATTAGGCCATCTAGCCTCTTTGTCAGCCTCTGTTAGAAGGTAGAGCAGCTGAGCGTTTGAGTGGCTCTGATACTTACCTTGGGATTGGCAGGGGTTTGCATCTTGACCAGCAATTACTTTATGCTGCCACAATGAGGTGCGCTATATGTCCTTTGTGCTATAAGCTGCCATTTTTGCTGGGTGTATTTGGATAGAAGGAAGAGGTGAAATGACTGACAGTCACTGGTTTGCACCACACCCAAGAGCCCCCACCCCATGCAGCAGCTAGGTCTGTGTACTGATGTAGAAGGGGAAAAGACCAGGTTTTAAAACATATTTAGACACCTAATTCCCATTGAAATCAATAGCTCCTAAATACTTTAAAAATCTGTCCCTAGTGTTGTGCCCTGTCTGTCCCCTCCCATCAGATCCTCCCTTCTGTGGACAATAACATTCTGAATTCACCCAAAATTTAATAAAAAGGGGGGAGGGAGGGACCCATTTTATGTTACTTTTATTTTAACACAAACCTCCAGATTTTGCCTTTTGAGCCCTACATAAGTTGTTGCATCTTCCCATTGACATTCAGGGATTTAATCACACTCTTAAATCCTTTGCAAGGCTCTGTGGTCAGGTCATAGGGCTTATGTGGTAATTGCCATGAACCTGGATAGCAGTTACTGACTGGCTTCTCAGCAGTTACCCTTGGTAAATCCACCTGCAGTTGGCAGCTAGTGCGCACCCCTGTTTTGGAAGAGGGAAGCTGCCATGTATTTACCCTCTGGGATTATAAAGGCCATTGATAGCATGCAGTGAAACAGACAGTGGTGATCCTGAGATGAGAGATGGGTGTAATCTGAAGCCTGCTTGACGTACACTCAGCCAGGAGTAGGTCACTTGCCCTGTACTGATTCCCTAGAAAGAGGTAGACTGGATTTCCAGTGGGTTTTCTGTACTGTAGCCATGTTCACGCATCAGTCTTGTTTCCTTTTCCAGAGATCTCGGGGAACACAGAAGACATTCCCCTGGTGCGTTGGAGGCAGCAGTGGCTGGAGAATGGCACGTTGCTCTTCCACATCCACCACCAAGATGGCACCCCCAGCCTGCCTGGTGCTGACCCCACTGAAGAGCCTCAGACTGAGTCAGCGGAAGAGGAACTAAGGATCCTTCACATCTCCGTCATGGTACGTGCCGGCTCGCCTTCAAAGGCTGGTGCCAGTCTCCGCTCTGCGGAAGGCACCCAACAGGCACCCAACTTCCATTGACTTTCAGTGGGAATGTTGAGCCTTTGAAAATTTCCTCCCCCCCTTTCCATGAAATGCCTGTGTGCTGAGCTGTCCTTGGAGGGTGGATGTGGTGGTTGTGGCGCTGGTTACCACTAGTGGCTATTGAGACGCTGCCACTCCCCAGCCACCTGGCGTGTGGTAGAATGACATGCTTGGTAAACTGGAGACTTAAACAAAGGTTTAAAAGAAAAGGAGGAAAAAAAGGTTGAAATTGAAACAAAAGGTTTCAATGGGGCCGGAACCGGAAATATTTTGGATTTTAAGTTGGCAGAATTTTTTGAGGTTTTGACTTTTCATCCCAGTTTGGGAGAGGAACATTTTTAAATACCTCAACTCTTCATGGAACGGTAAAACAATTTCCCAGCCAGCTCTATCTGGTGTTTCCTCTGGCTCATTTACGTCAGCTCTGTGAGCCTGCAAGATCTGCAAAGTCGACAGATCTGTCCCCTCACTCACCCACCCAAGGAATAGCCTTGCTGTAATGGAGATTGCCTAGAGGTGGAGGGCCAGGTGAGCATCTCTATGCTGTCCCTCTTTGCAGCCCTCTGTGTAGGGGTGTGGCCATCTGTGAATGGGGTGGGGTGGGGGAAAGGCGTTGTGGCCAGAGCACATTGCACTCCAGCTATGCTAGGCAATTGGATGACTCCATAGGAAACCATTGCAGGCGGTGTATGTGAGCTTAGCTCCTGGGGCTGCTCTAGCTTGTGCCAAGGACTGCACTGGTGCTCGAGAATCCAGGAGGCAAAAAGCCATCGCTCACCAGTCCCACTGGGCTTAGCTTGGCCATAGGCCAGGGTTGGACCCACGAAGTATGAAGCAGACTTGTCTATGTGGACCAGTGATCTGATCCAATGGGCCAAACCCTGCATAAATCAGAGAAATGCAACAGTCCTCCCATTTTGTTCCCCACAGTGCCTGTGGTCCCTGACATCTGTTTCCTGTGCACGGTATCCCACCCTCCCTTTACGCTTTTCTCCCTCTGGTGCTTTGTCACCCCTGCTTTCATGACACCAGCAGAGGAACCACAGCCTGGTGGCTTTGATTTAGCATGTGTGAGTGCACAGGGCTTGGAATATAACCAGTGCAAGCCCCTTGAGCACATTGCAGATTGCATGTCCCCCACCCCCTCTGATGCCTTCATGTCCTCTTCTCCACAGAAGCTCAGGAAAGAGAATTCAATGGAAGCCAAAGGGGAACAAGAAAAAGTATAGATCAGTGTTTGTGGGGTGGATTATTTTTTTAACGATGGGAAGAATCGTACCAATTCCTTTGCCAGCAGAAGATAATTAGCTGGAGACAATGGGCTGCTGATGCTTGCTACAGGCTGTTTAATGAAGCCTGCCCTAATGAGAATGTCAATATCTCTTCCAGATTGCAGCCCAAGGCCAAGTGTCTCCTCCATCTTTTGTGCTTGATTAGGGGAGAAAAATTAATAAACGGCAAAATCAAACTGGAAACATTTAGTCTGTTTTTGCCGAGAAGGCCGTGTGTTAACTGTTGAAAATTGTCCCCAACACAGGGGCTGGAGCCTCAGCTGATGTACATCAGGGGAACTCTGGTCTGTTTACCTAGTTATGTACGTGGCCCTCATCACTGTACTATCTGAGCAGTTCACGACAGCCTTATCCCGGTTTTACAACTGGGGAGCTGATAGAGTAGATTTTGTGATTGCCCAAGGTGGTGGTAATAGCTAGCTATTATGTAGCACTTTTCATTGGTCGATCTCAAAGCACTCCACAAAGGGAGTCAGTATCCCCCTTTTTAGATGTGAAAACTGAGACACAGGACGGTGATGTGACTTGCTCGAGGTCAACTAGCCGGTCGGTGGCAGACCTGGGACTGGAACCTAGGTCTTTTGAGTCCCACTCCAATGTAGCCACTAGGATACACTGGCTCCTTAGTAATGTACATCATGTTACTACACTGCCTTCCTAAGCAGCGTGGTAGCAGAGGAAATATAAGGGTGATCTGTGGATTCAATCTAGGTCTCCTTAATCCCAGATCAGTGCTCTCTCCACTGGACCATCCTTTCACTCTAATTGTGGACTTTAGCGGAGATAAACGAGTTGAAACCAGCTGATGATCTGGCCCCAGATGGGAGAGAACTCCAGATCCTGGTGACTCGCCTCCTAGCCATCAGGCTTTGCCCCTGTATTTCACTTTGCTCCCTTTCCTCACGTGCCTCTCTGGAACGGAGTGCAGCACGGCCCCGTTTGTGTCCACAGGTCTTGGAGATCCCTAAAATCTTGGGCCAAATGGGGCTTCAGCTCAGTGGAGGAGTCAGTCTGTGCCTTCAAACAGACCGGGCTGTGGGTTGCCATCTCAGTAATGCAATGAATGGCCTGTGCAGCAGGCTGCAGGCCGAGGTTCTGATCCAGAGAGGCACTGAAGCACATGCTTAACTTTAAGCACGGGGGTCGTCCCATTGAAGTGAGTGGGACTATTTACATATTTGAAGTTAAGTGCTTAAATCTTTTGCTGGGATTGGGGTCTCTGTGCTGGAGAATGAGAAGATCCCGGAGTGGTGTATGCGTGTGCATGCATGTATATTTGTACACATATACACACGACAGGCCTGGCGTATGTTCTGTATTGCAATTGGACACAGGATATTTTGGTTAACTAGACTTTAGTTCAACAGCCAGACAGTGTATATCAGTACCTGGCACAATGCAGGGGTTCTCTGTGGGAATCATTTGGTCCGTAATTGGACTGGAAATTCCAGAGCCTCTACACTGAGGCCATTGTTAAAGCTACCAGATGGAGTACAGTGAGGAACTAATGTCTTAGTTTCTCACCTGTGGATGAATTAGGTCACAGGTGCAATGAGTCTGGTGGGCTCTCAGCTTAGTGTCATGTGGACTCTCATACTCAGCACAGGACCTCCCAATCCGGTATGGAGTGAACCTTAGAACAGTTTGTTTTGAAAAGCTAATGATGAGCAATTGCTTAATAATAGTGTTCACGCCCTCAGGATCAGCCAATGAAAGCTTGCTCTGATGATGTAATACTTAAAACCTTGTGTCTACGCTAGACCTTGATTGGGTGGGTTTCTGCAGGAAAACCAGTCTGAAGTGGCCTTGCATGTTTTGAAAACATTTCATTTCTCCTGCTGGTGTGCTTTGAATTAACTAATGACCAGTTAAGGCTACGTCATCTTACGGGTCATCGTTGTATTTGGGGTGAAATAAATTCCGGGGTGGAAAACTGAAGAGTGTAAGAGCCCAGGAAATTATTATTACCAAATGAACAGAAAGAAAGCCAGATGATGATGATTACACCAACATGTGAAATTAAATATTTATTTTCCCCTTGTCCCTGCCCCCAAATTAATTTCATCCTGAAAACATCTTTACACCCTAGGGAAGGGTCTTGTGCCAGGAACCAGAATAATGTGGTGTGCTAAAACTGAATTTTGAGTGTTTTTCCTCTCAATTCAGCTGTGTTGCAAAGAGTGGTGGTGCTGGGCAGCTGAGTCCATTTCTTTGAGCCACTTGTGAGAATACTTTGAGCAGGGGGTTGGACTAGATGACCTCCTGAGATCTCTTCCAACTCTAATCTTCTATGATTCTATGACCTGTGGCTGGGTGTTTTAAAATTGCCAGCATTTGAGTGGCGCTTCAGGCTTTGCGTATTTTAGGAATTTCTATAGCAACCATTGTTCTGCTGTCTGGATATAGCCACTGAAAAGAGATGAAACTAGAACTAGATTCCCATGCCCACCTGGAGTGGAATCTGGATTCACTGGTAGGAACTGGATTCCTGTACCCACCTGAAAAGGAGTGCAGGGTTCTGATTCTCAATTCCAACTGTTGCAGAAAGTGGGGGAGGAGCAAATGTTGCTTTATGCCATCTTTCTCTCCCTGAATTCTGAACCAGCCAGGATTCTACCAATTGTCAGGCATAAGTTAGGGAACCCAATGGGCTGCTCATGTCATGTCAGATGAAGTTAGCTCTTTCTTGAACAGGAAATGTTAATTTAAGGAAACAACTGCAACGGCAGTTATAAACAAACAGGCTTCCACATAACTTGAGTTCCAGCTTTGTTTCCCTGGTTTACCAGGGACCACATGCTATTTGAACTCTAACACAGTGAGTGGCCTAACGATATAATGCAACTAAACATATTACAGTTCCAGCAGCTGAGAAGAGCCAGCATGCAGTGGCATTACAGCTATGCCCCCTTGTCTCTCCCATGCTCCCTGCAAGGGGGTGGCATAGATCCAGGGCCTGCAAGGGGGTGGCATAGATCCATTATGCCAGCTCTGTGCTCCCCCTCTCCCCCCCCACTGGGAATATTCTCCATTGGCCAGATCCCCAGACTTTATGGGCCAGTGTAGCATAAAAGTGTCATAATGCGAGTCCCGGTTATGTCCTTGCTAATGAGTAACTCAGAACCACACTGACCACCCAGGAATCAGATGCCATATTTAAGTACCACCATACCATGTCTCTTCTGCTGGGATCAGTTGCCCACCCTTGTGATGACATGACATGGTGAGGGCTATATGGGGATAGTAAGCGGAACCCAGAGAGACTGATACGTCCAAGCTAACCGCAGTGCCCTCTAAGTGGCGGCCCCTCTGCTTAATCTGCAGATATTTTTCTTTTTGAAAGGAAGGGAGGGGTCAGTACTTCTCCATTATCCTGAGAATGAAAGAGGGTTAACACATAATGGCCATTAGAGAACTCTGCCAGCTGCTTCGTCTGTTGCTCATTCAATAATTCCCTTAATGTTTTGTCCTAATGGGGCAAATGATGGTTATTATTTTATTTTATCAAGATCACCTATTGCATAAAAAGGAGGAGAGGGAAAATGGCCAAGAATGGACATGGAGCTGCTAGCTGGATCCCATTTATTTATTTTTGCTCTTGGCATGCAAGGTTTAGAGGACCGGCACAGTCAGCAAAATTGAGCTCATATCTCTCCAGCTTTATCTGTGGGCTGCAGCAGCAGTGGACTCTTTGTCTGGCTTACGTGGGTAGACTGTAAGCATTTTGGGGCAGGGACTGCTTGAAGGCCTTGTCTATACAGGGAGATTTACCGACAGGATTCTGTCGCTATGGTTATACCAGTATGATTAAACTGGTTAAATTCTGCCAGTAAAAATTGCCCCATGCAGACACAGCTTCACTTGCTGTGCGTACAGTACACAGTGCAATGGGACCCTGATCTCAGCTGGCCCCTCTAGGCTGTATTGTAATGTCAATAGCAATCCAGTCTTTTGTTAAGTCACACACTTAATTTCTGTACGAGCCCCTGGGACAGTAGTGCTAGTGCTCAGACCAGCCGGAAACATGACTTGAGGAAAGGCTCAGTGAGAGCTCGAAAGCTTGTCTCTTTCACCGACAGATATATTGGTCCAATAAAAGATATCACCTCCCCCGCATGGGCACTGAAAAAGTTGCCAGTAGGGGCGTTTGCCAACAATAAATCTGATCTCTGCTTTCAAAGACTACATGAAAAGAAATATATAAAGAAGATTGGTTTCCCTCGCTTTCAGGTAACTGCTTCAAAGCTGGCTCCGCTTGGCCCTACCATCCTGATTCAGCAAAACATTTAAAGCTTGCACTTAACTTTAAGCGTATGTTTTAGGTTCCCTTGAAGTCAATGGGAGCTAAGCATGGGCTGACGTGTTTTGTTGAAGGGGGCTGGACTCAGCACATGCATAAAGTCAAGTGAAAGGGCTTGGCTGAATTGAGGCCATAATGTCTAACCAGCACCTACAGACTGCAGTCTTATCTGTCCTGGGCAGTGTTAAGATTGATCCATTGAATGGGTGAGTTTGCACTATCAGTTCTCTGTTCTGTACCAGTCCTGTGGATTATAAATACAGGATTTCACTCCCCCGGGCCAGCAGCTGGACTCTTTTCATGAACATTCTGTTTCCTTTAAAAAAAACAACCACCCCAAATGAGTTAATACTAAAATACATCAACATGATTTAAGGACAGTTTCAGTTTTGGTTCTTTTTCAGTAACTTACCCTTGCATTTGAATGGACGCTCCCCATGAGGCGAAGCCAGGCTCTTGGGGTTTGTGATTTATATGCTACTTTCTGTATTTTGATGATCACAGGCTCTCCTGGCTGATGCAGGGTTGTGATGCAGAGACTTTTCTTTATTTTCTTTTGCCAAGAATTCCTTCCATTTCAAATGAGCCAAGAAAACACCCCCCACCCCTCCACAATTACTCTGGCATCTCTGAGGATAAATGGGATTAGATGTATTTATTCTCATTTACAAAGCACCTACACAGCACTCTAGATGCTGCACAAAAATTTACAGCGCTATAGAGCAAAGGACCCCAAATGGACATTCACATTATTCCCCACCACAAATCCCCCTCACAAATGGTTTAGTCTAAAAGATACCTTCCAGTTCACATGGGAATTCATTCACTCCAAGTCAGCACATTATACATAGCAAGTATGCACTAGCCTCGTTTTACAGATGAGGGGATGAAAAGGAAGTACAGTGAAGGGAAGTGGCTTGCCTGAGATCGGACACTGAGTTAGTGAGGGAGCTGGGAGCAGAACCCGGAAGTTCAGGGTTCCAGCTCACTCTACTACCCCATGTTTCCTCACTTCACCCAAACAGCTAAGGCGAGTGACAGAAATTCAAGGTCCATTCCCATGGGGCCAGGAGGAAATCTTTAACCAGTCCCAACTCTGCTCCCATTGACCTTCTCCACAGAAAGGTTGGGGGACCTACTACTACCAGTAGTTAAGGGAGTTCCCCTTTAGCTCAAGTAGCGGGTTGTCTCATTGGGATGGCAGGCAGTGTAATGTGTTAATGTCTGAAAGGATCATGATCTTGTGCTGTTGGCCCTGTGTCCCCCCCTCCGTCTCCCCCTGTTTCCTACACTTATACATCCTGTGTCTATGCCACAGGGTGGCTGGCCCCTGTGATTAACGTGGGTCCAGCGCCTCTGTGCCAGAGCCGGTGCTCCCACCTGAGCCAGTTAAGGAGATGGGGCTGGGCGCCTGGGCTAAAAAGGGTCAGGTGGAATTTCAGTGATGACAGAGCTAGAAGGGGAGCTCCGGACTGAAATGAGAGGGAGCGAGGGTCTCCTGCCATGGTCCCTGAGGAAGAGAGTTGGGGCTGGGTAAGAAGTCCCAGCTGAAAGGTTTGCTTTTCCTTTGGGAGAAGGCAAAGGTGGCAGGCCAGACCCTGCCTCTCCTCCAGCTGCCCAGACAATGAGAAGGGGTAACACCTCACGGAGGAGGGAGTGTGTGCAGCTTAAAGCTGGGTGGAAGATTATTGTTGTGTTTTGGAACATTGTGTTAATAAGAAACCAGGTGCCAAGAAGGGCTGTGAGCAGATGAGAGAGACTGTGGCGTGTGGTTAAGGAGCCCTGAAGAAAGGGAAAACAGGCTGCAGAGACACCCCAGCCACAAGAGGGCTCTTGAGTGGCAGCTACTGTTACAGTCACACTGGACTGCAAGCTCTAGAGGGCAGGGTCTGTATTCTGGGGCACCAAAGTAACGCACTCCTAGTAGTTATATAGAGTGGGATTTTCTGAAGTGCTCAGTGGTGGCCTGCCTCACCGTTGGCTTCAGTGAAGCAGAATGAGGCCAAGCCTGAGCCCTTCTGAAATGCTGTCTGAAAAGCAGGCAATCAGTGCTAAATATTACCTAGTAGCGAGAGCAGGAGACCGGGTGTCAGGAGACTCGGGTTTTATCCCTGTTTCTGCTGTTGCCTCACTGTGTGATCGTAGGCAGGTTTCTGCACCTCTTCCTGCTGCCGTCTCCCCAGCTCTCCAGTGGATAGACCAACCTCTGGAAAGTGCCTGGCTGAGCTGCACGGTAGAACTGCTGCGTACAACTGTTACTTATTAGGGAGGTGTATCCCACACCACTGATTTCCTGATGGTGCTCTGCCTCTTCCATCTTCTCCAGTCCCGTTTCCATTACACTGGCATGCTTGAAGGAGACTAAAATCATAGTGGCTTCCATTATCACATGCATTATTCAGACTGTGTTGCCTGTGCCAGGAACAGTGGGGTTTCCGTGGAAATATAGAGCCCAATTTTGCCCTGGCCTAAGAAAGCACAATTACCATTGAAAGGAATTCCCAGTGGATTCTGCTTCTGATTATACCAGGCATGATTTTGGCCCCAAGGGCAGATCTTCAGCTGGTGTATATTGTCATAGCTCCATTCAGTGGGGCAATGATGATTAGACCATCTAAGGAACTGGCCTATGTTTTAAATGGGCACTGCCAGTGCAGGTAGGCTCAGTTTTCCCCATCTGCTTTGCCCTCCCTTTGTGAAGTGCTTGGAGATCCCAGTCTGATAACGAAAGGCGATCTGCTGAGATTGCTTGGGAGTGTGGCATAGTAGGATTTCCCTGTGATCCCACCGTTACGCTGCGTTTGGAAACGTGACAGCTCCCGGTGGCTGCAGGGCTTGTTGCAGGGCTTGTAAGAAACCTGGGGATTACATTTTTTTACACCTGCCCTTTTAAGTGTATAAGACCCCGAACTATAGTATCAGCAGCAGGCGTGACGTTCAGCTTGGCCTGGAGTCAGACTAGTGGGCGAGAGGGGAAAGTCGTCCAATCCCCTTTGCCGCTCCCCCTGGCCAATGCATTCCCTGCAGCCCTGGCCATCCAGCTGGAATGGAAGCTGCTGATCTCCCTGTCCATGTAGCTCTGCCTCCCAGAGGCTGGCTGCATTTCTGCTGCCTCCAGCCATGGCTCTGAGCCCTGCTTCTGTTCCCTTCCCTAGGGGGGCATGATTGCCCTGCTACTCTCCATCCTGTGCCTAGTGATGATCCTCTACACCCGCCGGCGTTGGTGCAAGCGGCGCCGGGTGCCGCAGCCCCAGAAGAGTGCCAGCGCAGAGGCGGCCAACGAAATCCACTACATCCCCTCGGTCCTGATTGGGGGTCACGGACGGGAGAGCCTACGCAATGCCCGCGTGCAAGGCCACAACTCCAGCGGCACGCTGAGCATCCGCGAGACCCCCATCCTGGACGGCTATGAGTACGACATCACTGACCTGCGTCACCACCTGCAGCGCGAGTGCATGAACGGCGGCGAGGACTTTGCCAGCCAGGTCACGAGGACGTTGGATTCGCTGCAGGGCTGCAATGAGAAGTCTGGCATGGATCTCACGCCAGGTTGGGGGACGAATGGTTTACCCTCCATGTGCTTTGCTGTTTCTGTTTGCGTGGGCTCAGCTGAGTACTGAAACCGAGTCCTCTCCCTGTGTGTATTGCTGGCATTGGGCTACAGTGGAATACATATACACAGAATACTCCTCTGCACCCCTTTCCCGTGCAAGTTTGATTTGATCCCAGAGCCGTGTGGGGCAACCTCATTTGGGGTTCCCTTACGCATGGGACAGCAGTGAGTATGTTCCCCTGGGTATTCTTGTAGCCACGGCTCGGGGCCTCCTTGCAGCCAGATCTAGCAGCGCGTCTTCCACTGCATGTGATATAGGAGAGACAAGATGTGGCCCTGAAATGCAGAGCCTTGATTCCAGCACAAGAATCTCTGTGCCTGCACCTTCCTTCTCCCTGAACAGAAGTTTCAGTAAGGGGTCAGATGGAAGGGGAAAAATGTGGTGGTATTCTGTCCTCATCCCCAAGCTCCATCCACAGTCCCAAGACTACTGGGTCCATTTACAAAAATGATCAGCAATGAGATAGTTAATGTTGATGTTTACATTGTCATCAGTAGTCTTCAGTGTCAACACCACCTTGATGCAAATGGGACTTCTCTTGGATCACAAGACCTAGTGACAACATAGTTGTCCCCTAATCAGGTTGCAAAGTGGCTACAGGTTGTGTAGGTGGAATCTAAACTGTATTCCTGGGAAGTCTAAGGATGAGATTTTCAAATCTGCCTAAGGGATTTGCCAGCCCAGTTTGTGCAGTGAAAATCTCTTATGCAGCTTTGAAAATCTCAACCTGAGCTCTGGAGAACTCATCAAGATGATGCTGAATGAATTGGGGCTTCTCCAACACCCAGCCTAAGAGGTAGTTTTTCTCGATGGGGCGAGCTTTAACCTTCCTCCTTGTCATCCCTGGCTCTTCCCAAGTGATTTCTTCCCTTCCTCCATGCTGCAGGCCAGATAGGGAGTTTCTCCTTGCTTGTTGGATCTCACCCTGGTAGCAATGCATTGGCAGGGCTGGTGGAGCTACAGTAGGGGCCATGCTGCTGGTCGGAATGGAGGGGGCTCTCCAGAGCCTGGTTTGAACCAATTTTGTCAGCCCATGCGCCTTTGGAGTGGAAGAAACCTCAGTTTCAGCCCCTGCTCCCTTGTCCCCCCCTAGGGACCCTGGTCAATTTCACTGGCTGGGCCACCATCCAAGGTGTCGCTAGTGCTCTCCCCCAGATGCTGGGAAAGGAATTGGATCCTGAGGAATGAATTCTCTCTCTTTCTCTCTCCCTCCTTTTTTTGTCTTTTCTCTGAAAGTTTTTGCCTTAAATTCTTCCTGCTCAGGAAGCGACAATGCCAAGCTGTCTTTGATGAACAAGTACAAGGATAACATCATTGCTACCAGCCCCGTGGACTCCAACCACCAGCAAGCTACCCTGTTGTCTCACACTTCCAGTAGCCAGCGGAAACGGATCAATAACAAAGCACGAGGTACCCTGTGACTCCCTGGGGCTGGGGGAGGCAGTGGGGAGTTCTGTTCACCAGCGGAGCTTAGGCCTTATGGAATCAAGGATTTTGCCTTCCCACTCAATCCGGTGTGTGCAGGCAAAGTCACAGTCCCCCAGTTTCTGGCAGCAGTAGGCTCTACCAGTACAAATAGCAGTGTTGTCCATCTATAGCAGGGGACTGAAAACAGGGCAGGTCCCCAAGGTAGAGTTAATGATTTTCCTCTGTAGGGGAAGGGAGCACTTTGTGTTCCCCATAGCAACATCCTCTGACCTCTTAAGAACCAGCATTGGTGATAGCGGTGGGCAGAGCTCAAAAGATCCTGAGGTTGGGTCACCTGGGCAGGTGTCTGTGCCTCTGTTTCCCCTCTCACCCCTTGTCTATTTAGATGGTAAGCTCTTCAGGGCAAGAGCTGACTCCTAGTGTGCGTTTGTACAGCACCTGGCGCAATGAGGCCCTGATCTCTGGCACTTCTGCAGTGCAAGTAACAACAACAACGAGAGATGGCAGGTGGATATGATGGGGGCAGAGGTGGGGGGAAGACGTGCAATTGTTGGAAGTGATTCTGTCACCTGTTAATTGTAGCTGGCTCAGCATTTCTAAACCCCGAAGGAGATTCTGGGACAGAGGCTGACAACGACCCCCAGCTAACGTTTTATACGGACCCATCCCGGAGCAGGCGGCGCAGCAGAGGTATGCGTGTGTGTGTGTGTGTGTTGGTGGTGGGGGCGGGGGAGAATGGAGGTTGAGAATCCAAAGCAGATGTTCCTGCAGGGGCTGGACCCGAGTTGTGTCTAGGGGTGTTTTCACATAGCAGGACTATATCCAATGTGAAGATGAGAAGAAATGGAGAGTTAGGTAAGTGCTCAGGGCCAAACCCTGGTCCTACTGAAGTCAGTAGCAAAGCTCTTGTTGACTTCATCGGGGCCAGGATTAGGCTGTTAGTCCAGCTGTCTGGTTGCAATACCCCTATACCAATAGTCTTCTAGTTCCATCTCCTTCCAGATATGTAACCCAGACTGGGGGGGCATCCTCTTTGTGGGAATGTCCGAATTCTGTATGTCTCATCAGGCTTCTTCAAATGGCTGTGTGCTGCAAAAGTGTAGGTTGTAGATTCTACATGAACATTGGCTATGGGCATGATTTTCCATTGGTGTGATGGCAGTCAGAACTGAAAATAAAACTAGAATCAGGAAGTGCTGATTTCTAGTCACCAGCCAGTACGCTGGCCACATGGAGCTGTTTGGGAGATCTTTTCAACTGAGGATGAAATACATTCAAATTTTGCTGCTGGCATCTCTCAGGATTTGTTGTATATTAATGAGTAACGGGCTTCAAAGCCTGGCTTGTTAGCCCCTGTGCCTCCCTGTTCGGTATCTTACTGCTGTTATTTTAATAAAACTGTCTCCAGCACAAAGGGGAAACCAGATGGAAAGATTCTATAAATACACTGTACCTCACCAGCGATGGGCTGTATATAAACATTGAGAAGGCAGCTGTGCCTGGCTTAAAAGAAGGAAGAGAAATGATTATAAAAACCAAATGTTTTTCTATATCAAAATAAAACGAGGCTGAACTGTTAACCGATAATGTTGTCCCTAGCTAAAATGAAGGACTAGTTTTCTCTTACCATCAGCTTCTCTCTTGGGAACTGTAGATTCTCTTCCCCGTCCCCCAATGCACCTTTTGTCCTTCGCAGTGATGCTCACAGCCTGGCCTGCTGTTCTCTCCTTGGGACACCTGAACTTTTAAAATGAGCACTCAGCCTTTTATTCTATTGCATAGGTTCTTAGATTGCAGCAAACAATGTGACTAATGTCTGTCATGTGGTGTTTGTTCTCTCATCCCCTCCCCAGTGGGAGAGGTGTGCAGTGGACACTTCTTGGTTTGGTGAGGTTGTTGCTTTTGGGGTTTTTTTATACACATTTCTCCGTGTTTGTTGTAGAGAAGGCAGGTCAAAGACTTGGAGTGGAAGGTGGGGAGCTTTGTGATGGTCCATAGTTCCTGGGGAGGTTCATTCCGCGGTCCCAAACTGGTGCTCAAGGCACTTCTGTCTGCTACAGAGACATGCTTTACCCTTCATGCAGGGAGTTCCGGCATGCCTGAGGAATAGAGTTGTAGACCACAGTCGGCATCCCTGAGCTTTAGACAATCATTTAGCTGTCCTGTGCCCAGATCATGGACTGCCTTTGAGATAAGGACAGGGACCTTGAGCTTGACTTGCTGTTTTCTGGGAAACCAGTATAGAGAGTAGAGGACAGGTTTGATGTGCTCGTGGTTTCTGTGTTTCTGTGTTGCTTGTGTTTCTGAAGAGATGCGGTATGGTGTCTTTACTAGGTGGAGTTTCCTTAAAGTGCCGCAGGCTTTCTGCCCAAGTATATCAGACTGCTGTAGTCATGCCAAGAGGTAATGAAGGTGTGAATAGCATGTCATTGTCTGCCATGATGGGATGGAGTCTCCTAGCCAACTGGAAATGGAGGGAGCATTACTCATGGATACTGCTGTGTGATTGCTTAGCATCAGCGAGGAATCCAGGAGCACTCCAAGTCTAGAGACTGAACTGACCAATTGTAGATGTGTACCTTGAACCAAAGGAGACAGCACTATGGCTGCGAACTCTTCATACTGCTCTCCTCTTCCCACCTCTGGCTTGCTCGGGTGCACCTTCAGACAGCTGTTCTTCACTTACGAGCTGATCTCATCCAAGCACTGGGCTAATTGGTGGTAGCGGTGTGGTTGTATGTGGCGAAGGGTAAGTAGAGCTGTATGTCTGCATATTGCCAGCACTTGTGTCCATATCATTTGACCAGTTCACCTAGTGGTTGCATGTAAAGGCCCAGAGAGAGAACAGGTCCTGGTGGAACTTAACAAGAGAAGGGTCTGGTGGTGGAGGCATGCCAGAGTCTCCAGGCGGCCGGCTGAGGCAGGAGCAGATGCAGGCTAGAGTAGGGGTGTGGAAACAGGCATGGGTAGAGCAGGAGCCAAGCACTGAAGCAGGGACAGTCTGTTGAAACTACCAGTGGTGGGAATGCTTCTGGCCAGGTAGTGACGTCAAGCAGACTGGAGAACCTGCTTCCTTTAGGAGCCTGTATACTTGCCTTGGGGTCAACTGGGTGGGTCCTTGCTTGTGGATTGGCTGAAACCTTGTTGAATGGCATGGAGCCTATCCCAGGGCCTGCAGGTAGTTGCCTCTGATGACTCATCTCACTGTCTGGCTCAGGTGTGACACCCCAGGCTTAAACAGACTCAGGCTCAGAAGTATCACAAGGAGCAGTTCCGCATCACGTCTCGCTGGGTGCCTCCCTCCAGGAAGGACCCAGAGCATCCTAGTGCATTACTCTGGACCCTGCCACACCTCTCAGGCGGGACAGCAGAATCTCGTGGTCCACATGTCAAATGCTGCAGAGATGTCCCAGGAGGACGAGAGTGGATGTCTGCCCTCTATCCATTGACAGCAGGAGATCTTCCATCAGTGCTGCTAAAGTGGCTTCAGTTCCATGTCCTGGCCTGAATCCAGATTGTGCTGGGTCTAGAGTATTAGATTACCTAGTAGTCAACCTTCTGCTACCTTCTCTATGAGCTTGCTCAGGAACAGGATGTCCGATGTTGGGCAGTAGTTGACTAGGACTAAAGTGTCCAGGGTGGATTTTTCAGCATTGGTCGGGCTACTGCACATCTGAAGGAGGAAGGGAAAATTCCTTTTCTGCGTGAGGTGTTGGCGGTTTCAGTCAGGACTGGTTCCAGTTGCTCCTGATTGTTTCACAAGCCAGGAAGGGGATGGGCGGGATTCACAAGTTTTGGGTTGAGACTCCGTTCAGGTCTCCAGAACTTCCTGATGAGAGAATGTGCTGAAGTCTAGGAATGCAGGATGGCTGTTTGTTGATGGGTATTTTCTCCTTGTCTTCCTTTCGCTGAATACACAGGCAAATATCGCTGTTTTTAAAGTCAGGGCATTTCCCTCTTCTTTTATTTTCTTCTTGGGACAACTGAACTTGTGAAATGAGCACTCAGCCTTTTAGTCCACTCATTGGATGAGCCTAAGACTTCACTTCCATTGCAAGCAAATCCCTGTCTAGACTCCGTTAATTGACTGATTTCTCTTTCCCCTAGGAAAAGTTCTAGACTGAAACTTCCATGAGATACCTTGGTGATGGGCATGGAGGCCACATAGCATACCCTGGCATGTGCCTGTTCAGTTTCCCCATATTCACCCCCGGATTGTAGCAATTTAAAGATGCAGCAGGTCAAATTCAGAGCAGGAATCATTTGAGGCAGGTCCCTTTGATAAAGGGCTCTGTGGAGGCTGACTCAGTCTTTCACCTTTCTGAGACAGGTGAACTCAGCACAAGTTTACTCAGTGTGTGAGTCCTTCAGATGAGAGATTAAAAGCCTTGGATGTTAAAGATCTCGTGGCGCCTATTCATGGCAAACTGAATCCAGGAAAATTACCAGAAAAAAGAAAAACAAATTGAATACTCTATTTCTCTTCTTTTTACTGAATACTTGGCCATGTATCTCTGACCTGCTGGAAAATGAAGGCATTTACAATGGTCTTTTAGAATGCATTGATGCACACAGCAGTGTTGTGAAAGAACCTGAATGGTTATATGTGCAGTAAAATACAGACAGTATAAAATACAGACACTGTTTGACGAAGTGAAGACTGATCCTCCATAACAACATAATGGGCCAAATTCTGCTCTTTGACGTGTATAAATCCAAAGTGGCTCCATTGAATGACCTCATTGGAGTTGCTCTGGATTTCTGGTCATGAGGATGAGAGCAGAATTTGGACCAGAAGAGTTTGTGGGGGAGGGAAAAACCAATCTCCCAAAACATCTCATCCCCTCACTGTAGGGCAATGTGCTGGTTGTCCACCTTACTGCTGTGCTGCCTCCCAGAAGTGGCTGCATTTCAGGGATGAAATAGTGGTACATGGTGTAGTTTGTGAAGTACGTTGGGGTGAGAGGCACTATACGGGCCTAAGACAGAATTCTGTTTTGTGAAGCCAAGCCAGCTGGTTCGTCTAGCAACATGGGTCCTGTGACTCTTAGCAAAACAGCATCTTTTGAGCCCTCTGTGCCTGCAGCCTTTAAGACTGCTCGCACAGCTCCGCAAGGTTCTGAGAACTGTGAAGCCTCAGGCTGTTAAAGCTTCAGGTTTGATTGTGCTAGCTTTCTCGCAGCCCAGAGTTGCCTCTTCCCCTGCCAGGGCATTGTGCCAACTGTCAGAGAGATAGTAGGTCAGAAACTGCAGGATGCCTGACACCATGGGGGCGGACAGAGGCTGCTGCTTCTGAGCGTATGTTTGAGATAGGGACAGATCGACCAGCTTTCCAAGCCCGGAGTTAAACGCTCCGTGGAACGCCGTTCATTACCCGTGGGAACTTGAGTCTGCAGACGTATGGGCTAATAATCAAGAACTTTGCTGCTTTTGGAAGCAGTTTCAGGGCACAGCCACTTTGAAATCAGCAAAGCTGCCCTCCCCCACCACCCCAAACAAGACAGGGACTAATGCAAACTCTGTGGATTGTGATCCCTTTGATCCTCGAAGGAGTGAGGGTGGTTGAGAGGAGAGGGTTTCCCTGGGAAGATGAACCCTTCAGGGTATTCTCTGCTCTGTTTGATGAGGAGGTGGGAGTGGGGGAGCTAGGGGGCTCCTTGGATTGTGTTCTAGAGGCGGCAGCATAAGCGGCTGCTGCTGTGGCTCTGACGACTCTGCCGTTGGTCTCTTTGTTCGGTGCTGTTCCAGTGGGCTCACCGAGAAGTCCCGTCAACAAGACCACGCTGACCCTGATCAGCGTCACCAGCTGCGTGATCAGCCTGGTGTGCTCGTCCCACATGAGCTGCCCGCTCATCGTCAAGATCACCCTGCACGTCCCGGAGCACCTCATTGCCGATGGTGAGCGTGCCCCCCCCCACCCACACAGCTCTGCCCTCTGACCCTCAGGCAGGGGGAGTCGGCCAGGGGAAATGCCGATCCAGCTGGGTATGGAGCTGCCCAGCCCAACCCTCGGTGTCGCAATGGGTGGATGGTGCATCGTGCTGCCGAACGTCGTCACATCAGGACTAGGGTTGCCAACTTTGGTTGGATGAATTCCTGGAGATTTGATCATATGACATAATCTTTAATTTGAAGATTAATCTTTAATTCCTGTAGACTCCAGAACAACCCTGGAGGGTTGGCAACCCTCAGGACTCATCATGAAGCTGACAGCCGAGGAGCGCCTGCTCTTTGGGAACCCCATCCGAAATCATGGGCCGCCACAGGGGGAAGGGCTGGGCCAGGGAACTCCCTGTTATGGGACATCATCCCCAGAGCACAGGGCTGCTTGTGTGGGGAATGGTTATTCCAGTTATGATTGAAACTGGCCTGTGGATGCCTATAACTGGCTTGCGGGAAGCTTGGGGGCTGAAACTGGTTTGAGGGGAGCTCTGTGTCCCAGGCCTTCCAACCTGTGTTTCTCTTGCAGGGAGCCGCTTTATCCTGCTGGAGGGCAGCCAGCTGGATGCCAGCGACTGGCTAAACCCTGCCCAGGTCGTCCTGTTCTCCCAACAGAACTCCAGCGGGCCCTGGGCACTGGACCTCTGTGCCCGACGACTTCTTGACCCGTGTGAACACCAGTGTGATCCAGAAACTGGTAGGCAGGGTCGGCGGGGATGCCAGGGTAACTTCCCTCACCCGCAGCACAGACTCCTGATCTCTGATCTCTCCGGGTTCAGATGGGTCCCCTGGATTTACCAGCGGGTCCGGAGATTGGCTGCACGGGCCGACTCAGCCGCTTATAGGCTGGTGGTCTGTGTGATAAGCATCCTGTGCCAGCCCCATAGTCCAGTTAGCCTGTTTGTTTTATGCCTAACATTTTTGGCACAGACCTGGAGACTTTGCTGGGTCTTGGTGGCCCAGGTCAGAAAAGAGTTTGGTGATTTGCATATTTAAATTAGATCCCTGATTTTCCCTCCTCCCTATAATTGATTATTCACTGCAAGGGAATCCCTTCTTTCCATCCCCTTCCCCAAAGTGCTGGTGAAGAAGGCGCTGAGACGGCACAGGACCAGGGGTAACTGCGATCTGAGAGAAATCCATGAATTCCCCAGATGAGTTTTTCATGCCACGTAATGGCAGCTGTATGGCTAAAGCCCCATGTAACGCATTGAAACTCCGCTCGCTATTGTCTTGCTGCCCCCCTTGGAGAAATCTAAGAACTGCAGCATTGATCAGCAGGGTGAGATAAGGATTAAGTGGCAACCGTCACTCAGGGGCTATAGATTGCCCTCGATCCTCCTCCGTTTCCTTTCACCTATAGCTGTAATTCAGCCACGCAGAGCTCTAATCTCAGGGGATCTAAAGAAGGACATGGAAGAATTCGGGTGTGGACGTGGTGGAAGTGCAATGGTCCCACCCGCAAAAATGGGGTGAAATAACCAGCACACATCATTTACTGTCTGCCAGTGGGCACAATGCCATTGCAGGGAGATGGGGATACTGACCAAACTACCGCTGCGCAGGGGAACCCAGGGCATCTGTGGCTGCCTGTACTGAGACCCGCAGTGTGGAACTAACACTGTGCTCAGTGCAGATGCCAAAGAGTCTAATCGTAGAAAGGTTTGGCTGGAAGGGACCTCAAGAGGTCATTTAGTCCATCCCGCCGTGCTGGACTAAGTATTGGCTCATGGGTAGAGAAGGCAGTCCCTGAGACATGCTTACTGAACGTTTAACCTGGATCCAAAGGGGAGCAGGGCCTTGGCCTGGTTGTGTGCTAGCGGTGGGTGCTTTGTCCCTTGCACAGTGGGTTTGTGGGCATGAGCTGGAGTTTGCTCCTCCTCCAGGCTGCTGCCCCATGGCTCATGTCTGTGATTTTGCTGCAGTGGTACTCGTTCCTGCCCCCTCTCTCTATATCTGCCAATGGCACTGGGAGCAACTGGTGTGTAAATTGTGCACTGATGTCGGGACATAAAAACCTGCAGCTGTGGATGTGCCGGGGGCGGCCGGGAGATGAGGGGAAGCACTGAATCAACACAGCCGCCTCTGCCAGCAGGGCTCCTGGAGGGGCCACATCTGCAGGCTGTACTGCTGCCTCTGACAAATCTCCAGGAGGGGCAGTGACAGAAGCTCTGCTTGGCTTCCCTCAGGCTGAATCCACCTACCAAGGCCATTCATGCCTTGCCAGTCCAGGGACAGGGAACCTGGCCCAGTGAGGGCAGAGGGAGGGGTAACCAGAGCCAGAGGAGCTTTTCTAGGGTGAGATTTTCACAAGCATGTGGTGTTGGTCTAATTCTGCTCCCATTGATGGGAATTTTACCACTGAAGCCAATGAGAGTAGTGGGAGGTCAGCCCTGAGCAAAATCCAGTCCTTAATTCCTTGATGTAATGTATTGAAATTCAGCACCTTAACACTGATTTGCTGTTGATTTATCAGCTTATGGGCCAGATCCTCCGCTGACGTAAATCAGTGTCGCTGCCTGGAAGTCAGCTCCATTGAACTCAGCGGAGATCTACCCATTTACACTACCTGAGGATCTATCCGGCCATCTATCCGTCCCATTATAACACACATGTCATCATGCCAGGCATCACAAAAACAATGTAATCCACACACTGTGATGTGTCCCTAGCCTCTGTTTGCCAGAAGCTGGGAATGGGCGACAGGGGATGGATCACTTGATGATTACATGTTCTGTACATTCCCTCTGGGGCACCGGGCATTGGCCACTGTTGGAAGACAGGATACTAGGCTAGATGGACCATGGGTCTGACCCAGTATCTTACTTTCTTATGGTGTAAATTGCAAAGGTATTTATAAGCTGACTTTGTGTGGGACACAACTGGTCTCTGTCCAGAGCAAATACCTAATAATTTCTGTAGTTCTTAGATATAGACAGACCTGAGCTGAAATCCTGGATGCACATACGCCTGAAATTGGTACATGTGAAGAAATTGGTGTGGGGTTGTGTATCTATTGGGTTTCCGGGAAACGGGGCGGGCGAAGCCCGCCCCATGCTAACGGATCCCCCCCAGCCTAAGGGGAGGTTCCACAGGGCCTCAGAAACCCACTAATTGCGGGGGACAACTAATAAAAGAACAGGGACAGGAGTGCAGTCAAAGGGTCATAAGAAGGGAGCCTGACGGGGACACCGAGCAGAGAACCCTGGACAGCGCCCACTGCTCCTCGAAGGCGTCAAGGGAGCCAGCGGACGCCGCCCAGAGGAACTCCGCCCGGAGACGTGAATGGACTAAGGATCGGAAACAAGCCCCACAGTCGCAGGAGTCTCCATTGGCCAACCGCCTCTCCCTGGTCACGTAGATGGCCATTTTAGCCAGGGCGAGGAGGAGGTTGACCAAGAGGTCCCGCGACTTTGTGGGGCCACGGATAGGGAGTGCGTGGAGAAGGAGGTGAGGGGAAAAGTGCAGCCAGAAACGCAACAGGATGTTGGTGAGGAGCCGGTATAGGGGCTGCAGCGTGGCGCACTCTACGTAAACGTGTGCCAGGGTCTCCCTCACGCCGCAGAAGGGGCAGGTGTCTGGGACAGGGGTAAACCGCGCCAAGTACACGCCCGTGCTCACGGCCCCATGGAGGAGCCGCCAACTGATGTCCCCGACGGGCCTCGGGACCAGGGTGGAGTACAGGCTGGCCCACCGGGGCTCCTCACCCTCCAGAGGTGGCAGGAGGTCCTGCCACTGGGTGTCGGGGCGGGACACGAGGGTGAGGAAGTGAAGGGTGTGGAGCATGAGCGCGTAGAGCTGCTTCCTTGGCGCGGTTTGGAAACGGACCGGCTGCAGATCGTGCAGCCGGCTTGCGGAGAAGGGGCGGGGGGGCCAGTTGGGTCCACGGGGCAGGGGCCTGATGAAGAGGTCCGGAGGGCTCGGGGTGGGGGGTGGGCGGGGCGTGCCCTCACGCAGGACCCGGTCGAGGTAAGCCCGAGCAGCGGGCGGCAAAGCGGCCTTCACCTCCTGTAGTACGCGCCGGGGAGTACAAGGCCTGGAGAGCCCCATCCGCCGAGCGAGCGTCAGGGGATCCAGCCAGTCTCCTCGGTCGTAGTCCAGGAGGTCTCCGACCCTGGTAGCTTCTGCCAGGACCAACCTCTGGCGCACTGCGGGGGACTCCGCCACCTGCACACGGAGCTGGGAGTTGTGTAGCAGGGGCTCTGCGAGGAGGTCCGCCCCCTCGGTGGCCGCCATGGACCTGGTCACGGAGAACAGCTTCCAGGTCCGGAGGAGGTCCTGGTAGAAGACCGGCAGCCCGGAGAGGTCTCGCGGAAGGCCCCTCGGATCTAGATAAAGGAGCTGCCGGTCGTATCGGAGCCCTCGGAAGCGGCGCAGGAAGGCGTGCGCCAGGGCTCTCCACGCCGGACTACCCGCACCATAAAGGAGCCTCTGCAGTGCCTGGAGGCGGAAGACGTGGACCTGAGTGCGCAGGCACTTCAGGCCCTGCCCTCCCTCCTCCAGGGGCAGGTGGAGCACCCCTGCAGGGACCCCAGTGCAGTCCTGGTCAAAAGAACTCCAGAACCACCCTCCGGAGGTCGGTCAGGAACACCGGGGCCGGGACCAGGGTGTTGAGCTGGTACCAGAGCATGGACAGGACTAGTTGATTGAGCACCGGTGCCCTCCCTCGGAGGGAAAGGCACCGGAGGAGTCCTGTCCATTTCCGGAGCTGCTCCGCCACCCTGCCCTGCAAACCTTGCCAGTTCTCCGGCGGAGAGGGATGCGTGGCAGAAAGGTAAACGCCGAGATAGAGCAGCGGACCCGCGCTCCACCGGATGGCCTGAAGCGCGGGTGGGAGGGAGCTCGCCTGCCACCCGTCCCCGACCACCAGGCCAGAGCTCTTGACCCAGTTGACCCGGGCGGAGGAGGCCGCCGAGTACACGGCCTGGCAGGGTCCTGGACCACGAGGAGCACATCGTTGGCGTACGCCGACAGGACCAGCCGCAGCTCCGGCTCCTGAAGCACCAACCCCGTCAACCTCCTGCGGAGGAGACAGCGGAAGGGCTTGATCGCCAGGGCGTATAGCTGACCCGAGAGGGGGCACCCCTGCTGCACTCCCCGCCCGAAGCTGACCGGCTCGGTCAGGGTCCAGTTGAGCCTGACCAGACACTCTGCGGAAGCGTACAGCACCTGGAGAAACCCCACAAACTGGGACCCGAAGCCGAACGCCTGCAGAGTGCCCAGGAGATACCCGTGGTCCACCCTGTCGAACACCTTCTCCTGATCCAGGGACAGGAGGGCGAATGACAGACCATCCCTGCACCCAAGCTCCAAGAGATCCCGGACCAGATACAGGTTATCGAAGATGCTACGGCCCGGGACGGTGTAGGTCTGGTCTGGGTGGATCACGTCCTCCAGCACGGCCCCCAGCCGCAGCGAGATGGCCTTGGCTACGATCTTGTAGTCCGTGCTGAGGAGCGAGACGGGACGCCAATTCTGTAAGTCGCGGAGGCCCCCCTTCTTCGGCAGTAAGGCGAGCACGGCTCACCTGCACGAGAGAGGGAGGACCCCGCGCCGCAAGGACTCGGCCCAGGCGCTGACCAGGTCCAGGCTGAGGACGTCCCAGAACACGCGGTAGAACTCCACGGTCAGCCCATCCATGCCCGGAGACTTGTTGGTGGGCATGCGGCGGAGGGCTTCCGAGAACTCGGCCAGAGAGAGAGGCAGCTCTAGCCGGTCCCGGTTGCCCACGCTGACCGTCGGGAGCCCGTCCCAGAGCACTCTGCAAGCGGCAGGATCGGTCGGATCCGGGGAGAAAAGGCGCACGTAGAAGGTCCGGGCCCTCTCGCACATCTCCGCCGGATCCATGAGGGGGGAGCCGTCCTCCGCCAGAAGGCAGGTGATGTGCTTCTTGTCACCCCTCCATTTCTCCAGGGCGTAGAAGAAGCAGGAGCCGTGATCCATCTCCCGAAGGAGGCGGATGCGGGATCGAACAAAGGCGCCCCGGGCCCGATGGTCCTCGAGGACCCGGAGCTCCTCCCGCTTCTCCCTGCACGCCCCGCAAAGGGATGGATCCTCGGGGCTGGCGGCCAGACGCCTCTCCAGCTCTAAGACCTCCCGCTCCAACTGCCCTATCGCTGCATCCCTCTGTTGGCTGGCGCCCCGGGTGTAGTCACGGCAGAAGAGCCGGGCGCGCACCTTCCCCACATCCCACCACCGCCGCGCCGAGGGAAAGGCACGCCGCTGCCCTCGCCAGGCCAGCCAGAACTCCCGGTAGAACGCCACGAAGCCCCCATCCTCCAACAAGCTGTTGTTAAAGTGTCAATAGGCCGGCCCCGGCCTCTCCGCACTGAGAGAGGCCGTCATGGTGACGAGGTGGTGGTCCGAAAAAGGGGCCGGCCGCATGCTGGAGGACTGGGCTCGTGAGAGATGGAAACGTGACAAATAGATGCGGTCCAACCGGGAGCGGCACAACCGATGGGCTTCCACCCGGACATAGGTGAACGTGGAGACATTGTCCGGGTGGTGGTTGCGCCAGACGTCCACCAGGGAGTGATGGGTGACAATCTCCCGGAGGACGTCCCGCTCCTCTAGGACGGTGTTGAAGTCCCCGCCCAGGACCAGGCACTCGCGAGGATCCAAGGAGCCGAGGAAGGCGGACGCCTACTGATAGAACTGCAGCCGCTCCGGGGCCGATGTCGGGGCATAGACGTTGACGAGGTTGACCACGAGCCCCTCCATGCGGACCCGGAGGTGCAGCAGGCGGCCCGGCACAGCCTCGGCGACCCCCAGCACCTCAGGCCGTAGGTCGGGGGAGAACAGGGTAGCCACTCCAGCCCGACGGGTCGTGAGATGGCTGAAGTAGACCCCGTCCCCCCACTCCAGCCGCCAGCTAGCTTCGGCAGCCGGATCCGTGTGGGTCTCCTGCAGGAAAACCACAGAGTACCCCCCCCCCCCGAAGGAAGGAGAGCACCTGGCTCCTGCGGAAACCCACCCTACAGCTCCGGGTGTTCAGTGTGGCAAAGGTGACGAGTGCCATGAGGAGGGCTGGGGGGGATCCTCGTTGGCAGGGGCGCTCACGGCCCCCGGTGGGCCGCGCAGCAAGCCGTGGCCCTCCCCGAAGGTGAGCAAGGAGTCACGGAATTTGCGTACCCGATGGTAAGCCGCGGCACCCTGCTTCCCGGTCCTCTTGCCCTCCCCCAGGAGGGCCCTCACGGCCCGGAGGATCTGGTGGAAGTCCCCCCAGAGCTGGAGAGCAAGCGGGATCTTGTTGCGGGAGCCCCGGATGTCCTCCAGGAACTCCTGCAACTCCTCTCTCAGTACATGGGGGGGGGGTGGGGTCACTGGCCTCCGGTGATCCACCAGTGGGGCCTCTGGCGCAGTCCCCCCAAGCAAGGGGCGGACCCTGGCTCAATGGGGGGCGGCGGAGGGAAGAGCGCAGCCCCTATTGGGTCAGGACGGTGGAACCCAAAGGCCGCTCCCTGGGAGTCATCCTCCGGGAAAGGGAAGGAGACAGCCCCAGGGGCGGCAATAACAGCATGGGAGGTGGAGGGGGCAGGGACGGGGTCAGGAGCAGGGGTGGGGGGAGGGACAGAGATGGGACCCTGGGCCGCAAGAGCTGGACCCTCAGTAGGTGGCTCCTCGCAGCCAGGCACGGGGGTTTGAGGGGTAGGGAGGAGGTCCCCAGTGACACCGGGCTCGGGCTCAACGGCAGGTAGAGCAGCCTCGGTGAGGAGAAACGCAGAACCCTCAGGGGGGCCCCTGCCCGGGAAGGAACTCGGTTGCCCCGCACTACCGAGGGACACCCCCGGTAGCCCGTCTCCTGGCCACGAGGCACCAGCCGTCGCCTCAACAGGCTCGGCGGCCAGCAGCAGGGTGCCGTCTGCAGCCAGGCAGGTTGAGGGGTCCAGGGGACCCTCGGAGGCGGGAGCGGACATGGCAGTCAGGATGATGGAACACGGGGAAGGGGAAGCTGGGGTGAGGTCGGCTAGGTCGAGGCCCGCTGACAAGAGGTCGTCCTCCCCCAGGGTGACTGGGGTCAGACCCAGGGCCTCGATCTCCGCAAAGATGGAGGGGAGCTCACCTCCCCCCACCCCGGGGTCCTCCCCGCTCGCGCCCGAGGCGACGCTCACCTCGGGTGTTGCAGGGGGCACAGGCGGCAAAGGAACAGGAGGGGCCTCATCGGAGGCCTCCGCAAGGAGGGACTGCGGAGGAGGGATGGTGGTACCTTCCGGTGCTGCCACGTCTTCCCTAGCCAGAACCGGCAGATGGGTCGACCCCGTGGGCATGGCGGAAGGCTCGGCGTCCGCAGCCCCCCTTCTGGTCTTACGGGGGGCTTCCGCGTCAGATGGCACGAGCGGAGCCTGAGCCTTCCGCTTGCCCCGCTTACCCTGTACCCGGGTCCAGCCCTCCATGGCATCATCTTCGGGCTGGTCGACGGGTTGGGTTGGGGGGCAAGGATGCCTGTTCGGGGGCTTGGAGAGGCACTGGTGGGACAGCAGGAGAGAGGGAAGAGTCCCCCTGGGGAGAGCCCTCTCCCACGCCCGGCAGTACCCCTGCCGCACCCTCCTTCACAGGCCCCGCCAGAGTGCAGGCAGCAGAGGCAGGGCTCTCCCGCTCGTCTGGGCGCACTGGAGGACGTACCCCTGAGGCCCGAGGGGGAGTAGTGATGGGCTGAGGAGGAGGAGGGGCAACTCTGGGCACCGGGCGGCCAGGAGCACTGGCGATGACAGGGCCGGCACCCTGCCGGGGCTTGGGGGTCCCGGGCATTCCCCCGTGCCGGGCCAAAGGGCAGTCCCTCCGAACGTGCCCCGTCGCCTGGCAGAGGTAACACCGGGCCTCCCCCATCGAGTAGTGTACCCGGTAATGGGCCCCCTGGTAGGGGACCAGGAAAGACCCCTCGAGCGCCTCTCCGGCTGCACCTGCCGGCGGAACGAGAGGATGTGATGGAGGGCGGGGTCTTTGCAGCCCAAGGGGAGAGGGCTCACCGCGGAAATGGGCTTCCCCAGAGTAGAGAGGGCGGGTAACAGGGCGACATTGGGCAGGAAGGGAGGGACGGAGGTCAGGACCACTCGGACGCCCAGGTCCTCCAGCGGCTCCAAGGGGACGAACACCCCCCCCACCGCCAGGCCCTTCTCCACCGCCTCCTGGGCGGTGGCCTCCGAGGCAAGGAAGAAGACCACCTTGCCGTACATTTTGGAGGCCGCCACGATGGCCGTGGGCCCCACCACCCTCGCCAACGCCCGCACGTAGGTCTCCACGTGGGGCGAGGCAGGCACCAGGAGGCAGCGGACACCGTGCTTCCTGGTCAAGGTGGGGAAGGGGCCCCGGCCGCTGTAGATGGTAGCGGAGGCGGCGGGCAGGGGGGCCGCCGCCACCTGGGCGTACGCTCTGGGGGCCGAGGGAGGGGCACCCGCAGAGCTGGTGGAGGGGACAGCGGGGAGGGACGCCGCGGCCAGTGGCGGGGCCGCGGCAGCAGTGGCAGGCTCTGCCATGGAGGGCTTAGTATTCCTAGCGGGGCCCTTTCCCTTCTTTTTGCCCCGACCCTTTCTGCCAGCTGGGGGGGCTCCCCCAGAGTCGGAGGGGGCGAGGGACGTGGCAGCAGCAGAGGGCACCCCGTCGGTCACAGCTGCCGGCTTCTCAGCGGGAGCGGTGGCAGGTGGTCCGGCAGCGGTGGTTGAGGTCGAGACTGGGGTGGGGTGGGGGAGCAGGCGTGGGAGGGGACAGGCGTTGTCCCAGGGGTCCCACCCGCCGCGTCTCCTGTCATGCTGAGGAGGGAGGGAGGGGGGGGAAACACCCGAGAAAGGGAGGGGGGAGGGGAAGCAGGTCACCACTCCTCCCTGCTAGGCTGTGGGCAGGGGAGGAGGTTGCCAAAATGGGGGAGGGGTGATAAGGGGACTATCAAGGACTTGGGGGGGGGGGTCAGTCACCGACACGAGATTGAAATCCGGCTCCTCTAGCTGCACTAGGGGAGGGGAAACAAGAGCAATGGGGGGTGCAGTGCAATAGGTGCAAACTTAAACAGGGGAGAAGCACAAGCGCACTGAAGGGGGCATGGGCGCACGAGGGGAGGGGCTAATCAGGGTGAGGGGCCGCGGAGGGAGGGGAGCAACCAGGCTGGGAGTGGGGCAGGGGGACCAAGGGGCTGGCTTCAGGGCCGGGGCAGGACAAACAAAGCTGAAAAGGGAGATGGGCGGGGCAGGCAAACAAACTGAAGCTGGGCTGGGGGAAGGCTACGTGGGGCACATGGGGCAGGCAACAAGGGGCAAAGCTAGGGGCCTGTTGCAGAGGAAGGGGTCAGTCTGGGGAGGGGGTGCGTGCACCCACACGCACTTGTGCACAGTCAATGGGCTGGCTGGCTGCTGCTAGAGGCCCAAACCGTGGCAATAGGGCGTGGCAGGCCAGGCGAGCAGCTGAGTCCCAGAGGCAGGAACTGAGGCAGATGGTAAGGGGCCTGCAGGGGTGATGGAGGGGGCAGCGGTGGTGGTGGGGGTTGGAGGGGGGGACACAGATGGACCAGGGGGCAGGCTCCACGCCACACCCCCTGTGTCCCCACAAACACAGTCTAAACCCCCACCACTAGAGCACAGTTAGAGAGTCACTCAGTCTGAAGGCCCCCTCCATAGTGGTCTTCAGAGGCCTGTGCGCTCCCCAGCAGTCGGTGGTCTTCTCAGTCCCTTTCCTCCTCCTACTCCAGGCTCCAGCAGCTCCCCAGGACAAACACAGCTCCAGCAGCAGCAGCTCCTCCTTCTCCAGCAGCCTCGGTGGTCAGGCAGGAAGGACCCCCCACAGGTGGTAGCTGTAGTGGTGGTGGTGGTGGGGTCCTGGCTTCTTCCTCCAGAGGTGGGGGAGTGGGGGCTGGCCAGCAAGGCCCCCCCCACCCCTCACTCACTTGCTCAGCAGCAGCAGTAGCAGTCCTGGGAAGAAGCACTCCAGCCACCAGCAGCAGCCCAGGAAAGGAGAAGGAGCTCCAGCCAGCAAGTCAGCCAGAGAAGGGGGGGACACTCCAGCCAGCAGGGTAGCCCAAGCAGGCAGAGCGCTCCCTGTAGCAGGGTGGACCCCTGCTTCGGGGTTTGAAGGGGTTTAAAAATGGCTTGGCAGGGCTTGAGAGCTGCTGCTCTCAAAGCTGGGCTGATTGGGGAAGTGGCCGCAGCTGGGCCACACCTCAATCAGGCCACAGCTGACCCCATAAAAGGCTGTGAGCCAGGAGCCCAGTCAGTCTCTCTCTGTTTCTAGAGGGAGAAGGGCCTGGCTGCATGGAGCTAGACAAGGTACCTAGGGTGAAGCAGGGCTGGGGAAAGGCTGAGGAGCTGGGGAAGCTCCAGCCTAGAAAACCCCAGGCTGCGGCCTAGCACAGGGCAAAAGGTACTGGGGGTTGCAGGGAGCAATCTAGGGGTAGGCAAAGGCAGCAGGTCCAAACCCCCTTTGCCGATGATGAGTGCTGGATACTGCAGTCTGCCCCAGCGAACGGGGGCTAGATAGAGACTGGGCAGTAGCCGAGACTGGGCAGTAGCCAATACTGAGGCGAAGTGGGGATAGTGATAGTGGGGTGGGGATTCCCCATGGGAGGGGGAAACCCAGTTAAAGGGGCACTGGGGTCCTGGGAGGGACACGGGGGCCAGTGGCTGTAAGGCGGATCATCGGCCTGCAGAGGGCGCTCCCGGGCTGGAAAGAGCTAATTCCCCAGAGTCACCAGCAGGAGGCACCGCAGGGGTGAGTCCGACCGTCTACAGGTTGCAACTGAAATTCATCACTCTAAATCATGTACTTCAAAGGGGGAGCAGGCAGCAGAAAGACATAAAGCAGGGACAATAAGTGGTATCATCCTGGCAAGGAGATGGGGCTTGTCTACACTGTGAAGGCTATAGCAGCCCAGCTATGGCACCAGAACTATGCTGCTGTAACCCTGTAGTGGGGAACCAGAGGGGGGGTTCCGTTGCTGCAGGAACTTCACCTCCCTGAGCAATGGTAGCTAGGTCAATGGACACATTCTTCCAGCGACCCAGCTGTGTCTACACTTGGGTTAGGCTGGCATCGCTACATTGCTCTGGGCTGTGGATCTTTCACACCGCTGAGTGCCATAGCTGTGTCGACCTAAGTTTTTAAGTGTTGCCCAGGCTGTAGGTGCACCAAGGTGTTTATTCTTGCCACCGGTTTTGGAAGAGTGCTCTCCCTGGTGAGGGATGACATCCTTCCACCTTCATTGAAGTGAAAACATCAATTCTCCCCCCCATCACGTTTTACCTGCAAGTAATACCCTGGGAGTCTGTTGTCATTACTGAGCGTCAATATCCAACAGAGTTGTCGTCTTTTTTTTAAATCCTCTGTTTTACTGCACGCTGTGTTGCCCAAGCGCACATGCTGACCCATGGCACTACTCTGTTGGATGTCTGGCCATAAAAAGCTAAGCTCACCTGGCTTTGTAGCTTCCAACGTTGTCTCGGGGAAGCAGGCCTCCCTGCTGTCCCTGCAATTGCCTCTGTTCCTTGCCTTTCCCTCTAGTGAAATGATCAATCCCAATCGGATTACTGACATGTGTCTCCTTTCCCCTTGTGCCTCGGCTGGGTTCATTCCCAAACATGCTTCTCTGTTCATTTTCCCTGTTGGGTGTCATCTGATTTACATGCCTTCCTTTCCTTGTCAAATAGAAATGGAACAGCATTTTACAGCAATTAGAGGACAAACTCAGATCTCAGGGTCTGGATATGGGTGTAAATCTGGAGTACTGCTACCATCTCCATCAGAGTTGCTGCAGATTTACACTGGGGTAACTTGAGTGACTATAGTTTTTGATCTGTAACGTGAGATGATCTGCATCTCCTTGGTCACTTACGTGAATGTTTTGGCAGGAATGTTATCATGGGCCAGATCAGTGTAAACGGCTTTACGCTGACTTCAGCGGCACTGGGCCCATTGACAGCAGCTGAACACTTTCTCCTCTGTTCTTCTTTGAGAGGTGTCCCTGTGGGTGCTCCGCTCCAGGTGTTGGTGCATCCCTGCGCCTTTGCTTGGAGATTTTTACAGCAGTACTCATACCGGTCGCACACACGCAGAGCCTGTCCCCCTGCTCTGAGTGTACCTTAATAGTATGCGTGCGAGACCGGTCTCCTCAGTTCCTTCTCTACCGTCCCCGGCCTGAGACAGAGCTCAGCAGACTCGTTAGACTTTTCTCTTCCTTCGTTCATATACCTTCTCTGTTAGTTAGTTTGTTACCAGTAGTAATTCGATAACATTTTCCTGTCTTTTCTCTCTCAAACTACAAAAAAAAAAATTTTTTTTTCTTCGTTCCTGTCAGAGGCAGCCGCTTCCGACATGCCTGGCTCCCCAGGCTTTAAGCACTGCTCTAATTGTAATGATGCCATCCCTCTTTCAGATTGCCATTCAAAATGTATAAAATGTTTGGGGGAGTCCCACATCCCCCCAAAATGTGCCCACTGCCGCAAACTTAAATCCAGGGCACTCAAGGACAGGGAGCTGAGATTAAAACTCCTCCTCCTTCAGTAATCTCTAGGGTCCGCTTCAGACCCGGGCGCCGACTCAGCTACATGCCACAGCCCCCCCGCCTCAAAGAAAGACAAGAAGACTGAAAAAACCAGCACCCTCTCTCACCCGCAAAGAGTTCTTTATGGGGCAAGACTTCTCAGGGCAGATCTACAGCCTCCCTCCCGGCGCTTCCCCGACTGAGCACTTTTTGATGTGCCGGGCTCCTCCAGTGCTGTGTGAAACCTGCCTGCAGCTGCGGAAGCGGTGCTGACACGTGCTGACATGCCTGATCCCCCACAGGCTATTCTTGCTCTCCTAGCACTGTCTCCCGCTGAGCTGACTGGAAATGAAACAATGCTCAAGACACCAGGGCAGAGGAACCTTTCTTCACCGCAGATTCCTCTTGCACAGCACTCACCTCACAGAGGAGCTCCAGCACCGCAATTTACACAGTTAAGGGACCTGCTGGTGTCACTTATCCTGCAGTCACCCCTGCTTAATGCTCCAAATGCTCAGTCAGGGTCCGCACAGCCTTCCTCCAGTGATGAGGAAGCTGGTCTGCAGGGGGAGTTTTCACCATATCAAATCTCCCATCCTCAGACCCCAATCAATAGAGGTCATAGAAAAATCACTTCTCAGGATCCTGCCCCATGGGGTGTGAACCCCTGGATGGCACCACCCATGCCCTTCCCACCACAGTGGCAATATTGGGCTCCATGGGCATCTTATCCTCGAGACCACACTCACTATACCACCACAGCCAGGTGTGACACCTGCCCACCACTGCTGGCTGACGAACCTGCCACTGACGTAAGGGTCCAGGCAGCACCATCATGACCTGCCTCTAACCCCAGTAGACCCACTTGTTACGCCTGATGAAACCCTACTGCCTGCTCCCCTGTCATCTTCAGACGACTTCTCAAAATTTCAAGATCTTTTCAAAAGAGTTGCAAGTAAGTTAAGCATTAGCTTAGAGGAGGTTCCTGAACAGCAGCATGAGTTAACAGACATCCTGCAACCCTCTTCTTTCTCTAGGATTGCATTACTGATCAACACAGCCCTTTGGAACCTGCTAAGGCCATCTGGCAGACTCCCATTGCAAGCCTACTAACTTGTAAGCGAGTGGACTGCAAGTACTTCATTCCTTCCAAGGGCTCTGAATTCCTTTTCACTCACCCAGTGCCAAACTCGCTGCTAGTAGACACAGTCAACCAAAAGACCAAGCACCAGTTTCCCCACTCCACCCCATCCAACAAGGACAGTAAGTGATTAGATCTGCTCGGATGTAAAGTATACGCATCTTCTATGTTACAATTTCGCATTGCTAATTATACTGCCGTTCTGGCAAAATATGACCACAGAAATTACAACAAATTCATGGACTTTATTGATGACATTCCAGAAGAAAACCCCCCAACAATTTACGGCTCTAGTTTCTGAGGGACAAATCATCTCATGTACTGTTCTTCAAGCAGCCCTCGATGCAGCCAATACTGCAGCAAGATCTACTGCTACAGCAGTTGTCATGTGCTGAGGTTCATGGCTCTCCTCCTCCTCCTTTCCTTGAGAGATCCAGAGTATCACTGAAGATCTTCCCTTCGACGACAACAAACTCTTAGCCTTCACGATGAACGACGTACTTCACTCAATGAAGGACTAAAGGGCAACTCTCTGGTCCCTAGGAATTCAAACCCCTATGACCAGAAGGCGACAATATAGATATCAATCTTACCAGTGCCCACACTACCCCGCATGCACCCAGCAATTCCATAGGTCACATGAGCAACAACAGCAGCAGCAACGCCAGAGACCCAGATACCAGCGTTGTCGCCCCAATTCTTCGGTAGCGTCTCAACCCCCTCCGACTAATAAGCCTTGATCAAAGGTATAGAAAACAACATTCCCACTTCAGCGCTTACACCCCATGTCCCTATTTTTGGACACCGCCTACGGCCATTCTCCCACCAATGGCAAAACATTACCACCCACAAGTGGGTTATTGAGGTCATCACAATTGGAACTCACCTCGATTCCTGGACATTCATAGCATCTCTCCCGACCGCTTCAACACCATAAAGCTACTGCCATGAAACTTCGCAACAGTCCTCAGGTCATTGCTCGAGACTGTCTACAACTATTAGGTCACATGGCCTCATGCACTTTCATGGTCAAAAATGCATGACTATACATGAAGTGCTTCCAAGCTTGGTTGGCCACAGTTTACAGACTGAATGTACACGCTCTAAACAAGCCTCTATCCATACCCTTCAGAGTCAAAGACTTTCTCCTATGGTGGACAGTTCCCTCCAACCTTTGCTCTGGAGTCCCCTTTCTACAGGATGCTCCATCCCTCATAATGACTACCAATACATCCCTCAAGGGTGGGATGCACACATGTCCCACCACACAGCTCAGGGGCTATGGTCTTCAACCAAAACCTCTCTACACATAAACGTCCTAGAACTTTGAGCCATACACAATGTCTGCTGTCACTTCCTCCCTTTGATCCGGAACCAACATGTACGGATAATGACAGAACACCGCCTGCATGTTCTATGTGAACAGGCAGGGAGGAGCTCGCTCTTACTTGCTTTGCACAGAGGCTATAAAGCTCTGGAATTGGTGCCTTGCAAACAACATCCAGATATCAGCTGCCTATCTTCCCGGAGCTATGAATTCCACAGCGGACGAATTAACAGACACTTTCCCCGGGATCACGAATGGGAGATAAACAACACAATCATCCTCAACGTATTCCACATTTGGGGATACCCAACCATAGACCTTTTCGCAACCGTGAAAAACATGAAATGTCCCGAATTTTGTTCCAGAGCAGGACTGGGCAAACATTCCCTGGGAGATGCATTCATGATCTCACGGGACCGGGACTTACTATATGCATTTCCCCTGATACCTGTCCTCCACAGAGTTCTGACAAAGATATGAACAGATCGTGCCACGGTAATTCTGATTGCCCTGTCATGGCCCAGACAGACGTGGTTTCCGTTCCTCACCAGAATGTTACTTTGCCCAGCAATTTCATTGCCCCTCACTCTGAACACGGCCGATTTCTTCATCCCAACCTGTCCATGCTTCATTTCAAAGCTTGGTTCCTACATGGTTCTCCCAAAATGAACTAGCATGCTCTGAGCAGGTTCAAAGAGTGCTCCTACATAGCAAGACACAATCTACTCGAATCACTTATCTCTGAAAGTGGAAGCGATTCATACAATGGTGCTCAACTAAACAATATCCTCCTACTTCTGCACCTCTTCCACTCATACTTGACTACCTATTAGACCTCAAGCAATCGGGCCTTTCTTTCAGCGCCATCAAAGTCCTCTTAGCTGCTCTTACAACTTTTCATGACAAGATTGACGATACCTCTGTTTTTGCTCATCCAATCACCAAGCATTTTCTTAAAGGGCTACAATCCCTATACCCGGATATTAAACCTCCTACCCCTCTGTGGGACCTTCACTTAGTATTATCATGCTTAACCCAACAATCATTTGAGCCCCTAGCCACTTGCTCCCTCTTACACCTCTCTATGAAAACAGCATTCTTAGTGGCAATCACCTCCACCAGACGGGCAGGAGAAATAGCTGCTCTCATGGCAGACCTACCTTATACACTATTTTTCAAGGACAAGGTTACCCTCCGACTACATCTCAAGTTTCTTCCAAAAGTGCATTTGTCATTCCACATCAACGAGCCGATACACCCACCAACCTTCTTTCCTAAACCACATGCAAACTCTCTTGAATCCACAATGCATACCTTAGATGTATGCAGGGCTTTGTCCTTCTAGCTCGATAGAACCAAGCCCTTTAGGAACTCTTCCAGACTCTTTGTCTCCATTGCAGTGCGCTCCAGAGGGACACCTATCTCTACCCAGAGACTTTCAAACTGGATTTCTGAGTGTATCCGACTGTGCTACCAGATAAAGAAAGTTACGCCTTCTGCCGGCATTAGAACTCACTCCACTAGATCTGTGACTACCTCTGTGTCTTACCTACGCAAAGTTCCTCTGGCTGACATCTGCAAAGCGGCCACTTGGTCTTCTGAACATGCATTTGTTAAGCATTATGCCCTTACTCAAGGCCCTCTCTCTGATACATGATTAGGCGGAGCTGTATTATCTACCTCATTCTTACCAAATCTGAAGTCCCTACCTCCTTGAGGTACACTGCTTTTCAGTCACCTGGAGTGGAACACCCACAGGGACACCTCTGGAAGAAGAAAAGGAGATTACTCACCCTGTACAGTAACTGATGTTCTTCGACATGATTATCCCTGTGGGTGCTCCATTATTCACCCTCCTCCCCTCTACTTCGGAGTTGGGGTAGCCTCCCTTGGAGAGAAGGAACTGAGGAGACTGGTTGCACACGCGTACTATTAAGGACACTCTAAGCTACCTGCCCTGGGTGTGTTCCAGGATCACTCCATCCAGCCACATCTCTTCCTTCAGTTCTGAGTACATGTAGTGCTGGGGCGAGCTGCCAAACTGATTCCCCTGCAGATTTAGCCATGGGCAGTGGCAGCATTAGCTCCCCAGCACTGTGACTTGCTCCCAGCCAGGGTGCATGGCAGTGCAGTCTCCATGCCTCGGCCTCTCTGAGAGGGGCCCAGGTAGAACTGGTTGAGCATTGGCATGCTAGGAACTGGATTGTAACCACCAGCTTGTTTCATGTAGGCAGCTGAAGAGCCATCAGCTAGAGCAGATTTCTGGTGCTAGCTGACCATGAGTGATGTAAAGATGAAGGTCTCCATTTTCCAGCATCAGTCCTGCCACTTGCAGTGTTGATCTCTGATCACCTATGCTACCCACAGCTTGCTTATTAACCCATTCCAAACAACAACCCACATTCTGCTGGCCTGTCCACTTGAGCTGCTGCAGTCAGGAGTCTCTGTGGGCAGAATTCACCTTCCTTCTATGATGATTGTCTTATCGTGGGACTAGAGGTCCTAACCGAGATCAGGGCCCCGCTGTGCCAGGAGCTGTACAAACACAGAATGGGAGCCAGTCCTGACCCCACCGGGCTTAGTGTTTAAATAGATCCGAGAAAAGAATCTTGATCTCCCATTTCACAGTTTCAAGGTCGCACGGAGAGTCTGCGGCAGAGCCAGTCTCCTGAGTTGCAGTACAGTGTCTCAGCCACATGATCCTTCCTATCTGTGCCATAGGGCACATTCGGCACTGCTGCCCACCCAACACCACACCGGTAGGGCTGCATGGGCTTAAGTCATTGCAGAAGCTGGGTCAATCTCTTCCCTCTGGCCAGCATGTACCTGTGCACAGTCTGTATCGTCTTCTGTAATAACCACTCGCTCCCCTGCTGGGAGTCTGTGCTTGCTCCAGAATCAGCATTCCATGTGTTCACAACCATCTGTCACAGCAGATGCAGCTCCTGGGTAGGGAGACATCGGCCCCCTTGGGGTCGGGTCTTAAAAATTCAGGGTTCTTTTATCTGTGTTTTAAAGGCGTGTGGCCCTTTAAGAGCAGGAGGCTGTCCCGACAGACTATAGTCTTTGGACCCTATGCTGCCCGGCCCGGTCCCCTATGCAGTCCCAACTATTCCAGTGATGCTGCACACAGGGTATCTGTTAGCAAGGAAGCTGGCTTTTTAAGAGCCGCAAGCTGCAAACGGATTGGGCTAGAGTAGCCAAGCAAAATCTTTGCCCCAAACTGAGAGAGATCTTTTTGGTGAGGCCTCTGCTATTCTGGGTTCTGTCATGTAAAGGGGATGAAATTCCCCCTTACAGTCAGCCAGCATTAAACTCATCAACCCCTCAGAGCTTAAGTGGTCTAGTGCATAGATCTTTTGTTGGTGTAACCCACTGTTTGGTGTGTATGTTCCCTTCTGAACCTGATCCACAGAGAATAGGGTCTTCTACAGCTTCTAGCTACAGGGCTATTTTTAGCTCATGCTTTAGCTCTGGAGGTTCCTGGTTAAAACCCCAGGTACAACCATGATGGTGGGCATCACACTGGACTTCTGCATGGGGTGAATTTCATCTAGGAGGCGGGAGTGCTGAAATAGCATGTGATAGAGCCTGTCCTTGTAGTGCTTCTGGTCTGATCAGAGGCAAGAAATACTGGAAAGCACATGAGCAATATGGAATTTCAAGTTAACTGCACTTTGCTTTACTGTGATACCATTCATACACTTCATTTTTACTTAAAATGAAAGCAAGGTCATTCCACAGGGAAATAGTAGCTTGTTTTTCAGAGAAACTGAGCAGCCCTAGATCCCCTGGAAGCCAATGGTTGCTGCAGATGCTCAACACCTTTCTAAGTCCGCCTGCTTATTTGAGTGTCTAAATACGGGTTTAGGTGTCTAACTTTAGATGCTTAAATTTGAAAGTATTGGTCAAATATTTCCACAGCTACTGTAACATGGCTGCATAGAATATATTTTGTAAGGTATAAATGCACTAGCCTAAACAGTAATCCAAACCACAGTGGTACATGTGCTGTTGTAATTTGACCAAGATAATTGTGCTCTGGGAACGTTAATTTTGAATTTTCCTGGTGCTTGGGTGCTGAAATTCACCATATTTACATTGTTGCATGACAGTGCACTGAGTTTATACCACATAATAATGATTTTTAGCATTTTCTTCTTTAAGACCCTGCTCTAGCAAAGCATTTATACACGTCCTTAGCTTTCAGCACTTAAATATTCCCAGTGAAGCCCTTAAAGTTAAGCATGTGTTAAAGAGCTGTGCTGGACTGGGACCTAAAGCACTTTATAAATATTAACTAATGAAGAGCCAGATTCAGCCTACTCTTACGTGGCTTCACAGTGCAGGTGTAGGGGTGTGTGTGTGTGTGTGTGAGAGAGAGAGAGAGAGGAGCTTCCCCCCCTTGCACAGTCCATGTAATAAATGGTGAGAATTATACTCGCCATACTCAAGGAAGTGCAAGGGCTGCTCCCTAATTATGGCCCTGGGGAATGCCCCAAAGAGGCCATCGAGGACAGGGGAGGTGGTGGTGCGGTGGCCCCTGTCATTGGCTGTGCTCTGAACTCTACTCTGAGCATTTGCTGGTTTTGTACAACCACAAGTTCCCAGCCTTTAGACCAGGGGTCAGAGGCTGCCGCTGACAGTTGTAACAAGGTCTGGAGGGAGCAGACGAGGAGACAGTATTTGGTGTGAGGGCTCACCTCTGCCACTGCCATGGCACCACCTGTAGATCTCCGGGAGGGATGGAGTTAATGCAGTTACACATTTGGAGGTGGGATTTCCTGATGTAATAACCTTGCCTGTTGTGAACCCCCATGGAGCCCACAGACTCCCATTAGCAGGGTTCATTTGGAGCACAGGATCAGACCTTGGTCCATCTAGTCTAGTAGCCTGTCTCCAGCAGTGGCCAGTACAATTAATTCTCTTATTTTACCTTCCTCCATTCCTAGGTGAGTGTCTTTGCTATGAGGGTTACATGAAGGACCCGGTGCACAAGCATCTCTGCATCCGGAACGAGTGGGGCACGAACCAGGGGTAAGTTTGATGGACCACAAATAGCAAGACATTCTGCTGACTTTATGAACGTTCCCTATTGGGGCAACCCCATGGATGGGGGATCGGTGGGATTGAGCCACGTGCCCCTGGATCTAAAAGCAAGAGTCTCTACTGCTTGAGGTGAAGGACCAGCAGGCTTGGGAGCATTAGTAGACTCATACACTGCTTAATGGGATCCGGCCACTAGAGGTGAATAAAGAGACTTATTTGGTCAGCATGTTCCATGGTTACTTTCTTTTGGTCCAGACTCTTGGAAGGTGCATTTACAGAGTAACAACCATCAGAAATAGGCAGGATGGTCTTTATAAAGAACAAAACCTGCCAGACAAACACGGTGGTTTTTTCTGAGCGAGTCAGACAATTAGCGGACAGTGGGAACACAACGGCCGTCATGTAGAGTATCTGGGGTTCAGCAAAGCATTTGCTACAGTGTCTGTCGCATGACATCTTCCTGAAAGAATGAATGGAAATTGGCTTGAAGAAGAGTAATGTCAAGGTCTGTGTAGTCTGCAGCAAGCTGGATCTAAGCTCTGTTGCAAAGGCCTTGGGGTTCTGGAGTGCAACAGACTAAAAATATTGCAATAGGGTAAATAAAAAAGCGAGAGGTTTATATTTATTAAATATGAAAATGAATAACCCAGTCTGTACAGAACTCCTGCTGTTCATTTTTGTTTTACATTCACTGGGCCGAGTCCTCGGCAGGTGCCTGTTTAGACCAGCTGATGATCTGGACCAATGTGTTTCATACCACCCGTTAATTTTCAGCATGCAACAGAGCTTTGTGCTGCTGGCGTATAGCTGCACTGTGGAAGTTGTCAGCTGGCTAGGGCACAGCTGGCATCTAGGAAGGGGTGGGAGGCCATTGGGGGTTGGGAGAGAAGCAGGTTAGCTGGGTATTTTTGCACAAACGATCGGCAGTGAACAACATTGACACTGAAATGATCATTGTTAGGTTTCAGATCATACAGCCCAGTGACATTAATAGAATTGGTCAACACCTTTCTAAACCCCATTATCTGCCAACCACATTCTATCGCTCTGCACTCTGCTCACATTTGGAATGTTACGCTGGCAAACAGAAGTGCTAGAAACATGTTTTATTAAATGATTGCTGAGATTCAGGACAATATTTCTGTGGCAATGGGTGGTTTCTTTGGCTGTGAAACTGTGGGACCCTTGAGTACTGTCATTGGAACTGAACGCACCTCAAAGAGAGGGTCAGGGGAATGGCAACGCACAAAATTTGGGAGTAGTGTCCAGTGGCTTGTTGCAAGGGTGGTGGTTCTGTCTCGACTTAATTATCATTTTCAATTAACAGTAATAATCAACAACAAATTTGATCCAAGGACAGCAGTGTGCTTTATACTGTAACCGTCTATCACCCTGGCAGGCCGGTGAGCATTGTCGGAATCTTGCTTATGAGTATGGGAACCATTGTTTTCTGCTAAATGGGATCAGAACAGAGCAGCGGGTGAAGGCTCTGCTCTGCTAGCCTTGGGTCAAACCCAGAGAGCTGCTGAGCACCCTCATCTCCTCCCTTCAGGATTTGCCCTGTCGATTAATTAACAGTGGCCGATTCTACTGGTGGCGCTAACAGTTAATGTGTGTGACTCCATTGCCCTCTAGTGGATGGCTGCAGCCTAGGGAGAAGATAGAAGGGGTACCGACTGTGGAGATTCTCTTTTGAGCTCAAGTGGCCGGTCCCTGTGCAGCCGGAGGTTCCGAGTTCTGTCCTTGCTGCTGCAAAGTTCTAGGGAGCCATGCTGAGCGGCACCGGGATATCAGTGCAGTCCTAGGAGACCATGGGTTTGTTACAGTGTCAGGGAGTAGTCCAGGGTTACCGAGGGAGGCAGCTCTCCAGCATCCCTGTTCACTGCCATGGCTACAAGACCATCCTCCCCTCCTAAGTTCAGCGCTCTGGAAAAGGGGATGAAAAAGCACATTTATTCCATTGGCAGATGCTACGAAACCAAGAGGTGTTTTTTGAACACCAGGGGGAAGAGATAATGAATATAGAGGGACCCAGAGAGATTAGAATCACGGCTAAGAAATAACATAATGAGATGCAGTCCGGGAAAATGCAAGCTAATGAATTTGAGGGAAAATAACTTGCAGTGCAGAGCCACATGAAGAAAGTGAAGCGGCAAGGCTGAAAGCGAGATGGGTCTGATTGCCTACATTGCATTACATCGGAGCGGCGGGAGCCCGATTTTCAGAGTTGCTGATGTGGGCATCTCAGAGCAGTGCTGGACAGCAGAATTTCCAGTGTATTATGAGAACTGCTTAAGTGTGCTGAAAATTTGTCGAATTAGACACCTGATCACTGTGTTGTGAGGAAAAGAATGGGACAGACACAGTTTGCTGCAGGTCTTAGTGGCTAAATGACAAAAGTGTTTTGGTTTTCAGCCAAACAAAAAATCGGGTTTCAATGAAAAGTCAAAATTTTCCAAACATGTTCATTTGTGTCTAAATGTTCAATGGAACTCCCTCGCCCTCCCCAGTTTTGGAGCCTAAGATCCAGCTCCTCAGTTGGTGTGGATCAGTAATGTAGCTCCATCACATTCAAACAGCTGAAGCTCTGGCCCTGTACGTCTCGGTTCTTTTTTTCTGTCCAAACAAAATGTTAGGCCTTTAAACAATATGCATTTTAAATTGGCTAAATGCAAATGTATACATCTGGGAACAAAGAATGTAGGCCATACTCATCAGGAACCCTAGGAACCCATAGGAGACTGTATCCTGGGAAGCAGTGACTCTCAAAACCTGTCTTGGAGGATAATCATCTGAACATGAGCTCCCAGTGCAAAGCTGGGGCCAAAAGGGCTAATGCAATCCTTGGATGCATAAACAGGTGAATCTAGAGTTGGATCACAGAGGTTATTTTACCTCTGTATTGGCACTGGTGCGAGTGCTGCTGGAAAACTGTCAAGTTCTGTTATCCACAATTCAAGAAGGACATTGATAAATTAGAGAGGGTTCAGAGAAAAGTCTAACATGATCCAGTGGCTGGAAGTTGAAATTAGACAAATTCAGACTGGAAATAAGGTGTGAATTTTTAACGGTCAGAGTAATTAACCATTGGAACAATTTATCAAGGGTCGATAAATCACTCCATCACTGACAATTGTTAAATCCAGCTTGGATTTTTTTTTTAAAAGATCTGCTCTAGGCATTATTTGGGAAGTTGTCTGGCTTGTGCTATGCTCAAGATCAGATCAGATGGTTCCTTCTGGCCTTGGAATCTGTTACCAAAGAGAGACACCATTATGTAAGACCCACCACAAAAACGTGTGAACTGTTGTCAGAGGTATTGCTATTGTGTAGCCTTGTGGCGACAGGGCTGAGCAAAGGGGACAAGTGAAGAAATGTATCCAAAGGGAGTCCAGGTCCCTAAGCAGGTCTAACTGGCTAAATGTGTGTGCACGTGTGTCCTCCCCCTAGCCTTGGGCAGCCAGCTAGGAGATGGATTTTCCTTTAGAGGAGATGAATAGGGCAGTGGTTTTCAAACTTTTTTTCTGGGGACCCCGTTGAAGAAAATAGTTGATGTCTGTGACCCAACGAAGCTGGCGGTGAGTGATTTGGAATGTGGGAGGGGCTCAGGGCTGGGGCAGAGGGTTGGGGTGCAGGGGTGAGGTCTGCGGGGTGGGTCTGGAAATGAGGGGTTCAGGGTGTGGGAGGGGGCTCTGGGCTGGGGCAGGGGGTTGGGGTGTGGGAGGGCTCAGGGTTCTGGGCTGGGGGTGCAGGCTCTGTAGTGGGGTTTGGGGTGCAGGAGGGGCTCTGGGTTTGGGGGAGGTCTGGGGCAGGGGATTGGGATGCGGGAGGGGGTCAGGGATCTGGGCTGGGGGTGCAGGCTCTGTGGTGGGTCTGGGGATGAGGGGTTTGGGGTGCAGAAAGGGGTTCCGGGTTTGGGGGGGCTCATGGCTGGGGCAGGGGATTGGGGCACTGGGTTGGGGCATGGACTTACCTCCGGTGGCTCCCGGTCAGTGGTGCAACCAGGTGCAGAGGCAGGCTTCCCGCCTGTCCTGGCACCGCGGACAGCAATGCGCCTGGAAGCAGCCTGCAGCAGGTCCAGCTCCTAGGCAGCAGTGCACAAGCGGCTCAGCATGGCTCTCGCCCACAGGCACTCCCCCCTCAGCTCCCATTGGCTGGGAACCAGCCAATGGGAGTGCGGAGCCCGTGCTTGGGGCAGGGGCAGCGCGCAGAGCCCTGTGGCCCCCACTGTATAGAAGCTGAACCCGCTGCTGGCCGCTTCCAGGGCGCAGTGCGGTGTCTGAACAGGTAGGCACTAGCCTGCCTTAGCTGGGCAGCACCCCCGAAGGGACATTTAACACCCCGGTTGGCAGTGCTGACCTGAGCCGCTAGGGTCCCTGGGTGCTGAGCAAGGTGACCCAGTGCCTTACTGGGGCGCGACCCGAACTTTGAAAAACACTGGAATAGGGGACTCACAGCTGGGTCATTTTTTCTCCCTGCCCAGTGCTGGTCCTGGTTAAGCCACTGACCAGGGACTTGCACCTCCCACTCCAGATTCCCCACTTGCCAGACAAGAGTAGTAGCTCTGTGGGATCAACACTCCCTCCTCAGCAGCAGGATTAGCTCTTCCTCCTGTTTTAATAGAAAAGAGGGAGTTGCACTTGCCTTCACTGTGTCTCACTATTAGCCATCTCCTCCCCATGCAGTGGTCACACTGGCTTTTTTCGTTTGCTCGTGATGCCATGCAGCTATCTCCAGGGTCATGTCTGTTTGCATTACCTTTCTGCCATTACTGCCTGAGAATCTCTCCCTCCTCCATACCGTCCCAAATCCTTTTGGCCTTAAAAGATTGCAGATTTGCATGCATTTCCATATATTTGCATAACTACAGGCACAAACCTTCAGACGCTGATGCCTTCCTGTTTTCAAGCTATTCTGAAATGCCCCAGCATGGGGAGATAATTGCATGGCTTTGTGTGGGGCCCAGAATGCTTGATGGATTCTGCATAGAGATAGATTAAGTCACCAGAGCCTGATGAAATACATCCTAGAATACTCAGGGAGCTGACTGAGGAGATATCAATGGCTATTAGCCAGGGTGGGCAGGGATGTCGTTCCTAGCCTCTGTTTGCCAGAAGCTGGGAATGGGTGACAGGGAATGGATCACTTGATGATTACCTGTTCATTCCCTCTGGGGCACCTGGCATTGGCCACTGTCGGAAGACAGGATACTGGGCTAGGAGGACCTTTCGTCTGACTCAGTATGGCCGTTCTTATATTCTTATCTGAGCCATCAGTGATTATCTTAGAAAAGTCATGGAAGACAGGAGAGATTCCAGAGGACTGGAAAAGGGCAAATATAGTGCCAATCTATAACAAGGGGAATAAGGACAATCCAGGGAGTTACAGACCAGTCAGCTTAACTTCAGTACCCAGAAAGATAATGGAGCAAATAATTAAGCAGTCAATTTGCAAATACCTAAAAGAGAATAGGGTGATAAGTAACAGTCAACATGGATTTGTCAAGAACAAATTGTGTCAAACCAGTCTAATAGCTTTCTTTGACAGGGTAACAAGCCTTGTGGATAGGGGGAAGTGATAGATACGGTATATCTTAACCTGAGTAAAGGTTTTGATACTGCCTTGCATGACCTTCTCATAAACAAACTAGGGAAATACAACCTAGATGGAGCTACTATTAGGTGGGTGCATAACTGGTTGGAAAACCATTCCCAGAGAGTAGTTATCAGGGGTTCACAGTCAAGCTGGAAAGGCATATGGAGTGGGATTCCTTCTGGGTCCGGTTTTGTTCAATATCTTCATCAGCAATTTAGGTAATGGCACAGAGAGTACACTTACAAAGTTTGTGGATGATACCACGCTGGGAGGGGTTGCAAGTACTTTGGAAGATAGGATTAAAATTCAAAATGATCTGGACAAACTAGAGAAATGATCTGAAGAAAACAGGATGAAATTCAATAAGGACAAATGCAAAAATACTCCACTTAGGAAGGATATCACACATGCAAAAATGGGAAATGACTGCCTAGGAAGGAGTACTGCAGAAAGGAATCTGGGGTAATAGTGGATCACAAATTAAATATGAGTCAACAGTGTAACACTTTTGCTAAAAAAGGGCACATCATTCTGGGATGTATTAGCAGGAATGTTGTAAGCGAGAAGTAATTCTTCTGGTCTATGCTGCGCTGTTTAGGCTTCAACTGGAGTACTGTGTCCAGGTCTGGGTGCCACATTTCAGGAAAGATGTGGACAAATTGGAGAAAGTACAGAGAAGAGCAATAAAAATGATTAAAGGTCTAGAAAACATGACCTATAAGGGAAGACTGAAAAACCTGGGTTTGTTTAGTCCAGAGATGAGATTTCTGAGGAGGGACATACGTTTTCAAGTACATAAAAGGTTGTTACAAGTGGGAAGGAGAAAAATTGTTCTCCTTAACCTCTGAGGATAGGACAAGAAGCAATGGGCTTAAATTGCAGCAAGGGAGGTTTAAGTTGGACATTAGGAAAAACTTCCTAACTGTCAGGGTGGTTAAGCACTGGAATAAATTGCCTAGGTACGGTAACTTCTCACTTAAAGTCGTCCCGGTTAATGTTGTTACATTGCTGATCAGTTAGGGAACATGCTCATTTAAAGTTGCGCAATGCTCCCTTATAATGTTGTTTGGCAGCCGCCTGCTTTGTCCATGGCTTGCAGAAAGAGCAGCCCATTGGAGCTAGCTGGTGGGGGCTTGGAACCAGGGTGGACCGGCAGCCCCCCATTAGCTCCCCACACTCCTAAGTTCCCTGTGTGGCAGCTGCCCAGCAGGCTACCAATTGCCAGCAGTTCAGCTGTCCCTCCCCCCACTGCCATGTGCTGCTCCTGCCCTCTGCCTTGGAGCTGTTCCCGGGAGCCTCCTGCTTGCTGTGCGGGGGAGGTGGAAGGAGAGGGGCTAATGTCAGGGTGTCCACCTCCCCCCTACTCCTGTGCCCCGCTTACCTCTTCTCCATATAGAGCAGGGTGGGGACAGGACAGGGCTCAGGACAGAGAGAGCTTGCTGGCCGCAGCTGCTGTTTCAACTTCCTGATTTTTTTAAAGGCAATGTATTTAGAGTGGTGTCAGCGTACTTAAAGGGGCAATGTGCATCTCTCTCTCCCACACACAGGGTGTGTGTCTCTGTCTCTGTCTGCCATGCTGTCTCCCCTCCCTCCATTCATACTGCCTTGTAGAGTGTGAGGCTACATTAACAACAATGTGTTAACCCTTGAGGGCTCAGCCGAATGTTAGTTCATCATTTAGCAATAAGGCATTCCTGGGAAATATCCCACCCTCTTCCACCCTCTGATTCCACCACCATAACCAAGCTTCACAATCATCATTGCTGTGTACAGTATTAAACTGTTTGTTTAAAACGTATACTGTGTGGGTGGGTGGTTTTTTGTCTGGTGAAAAAAAATTCCCTGGAACCTAACCCCCCCTATTTACGTTAATTGTTATGGGGAAATTGGATTTGCTTAACATCGTTTCACTTAAAGTTGCATTTTTCAGGAACATAACGACATTAAGTGAGGAGTTACTGTAGGTTGTGGAATGTCCATCACTGGCGATTTTTAAGAGCAGGTTAGACAAACACCTCTCTGAGATGGTTTAGGTAATACTTAGTCCTGCCGTGAGAGTAGGGAACTGGACTAGATGACCTCTTGAGGTCTCTTCCAGTCCTACAATTCTATGATTAAAAGCATCTAGGCCATATTTCTCATATTGTTCCTATGCATGGATTTTAAGACTAGGAGGACACATTAGGATCATCTAGTCTGACCTCCTGCATAACAAGGGCCAGAGAATCTAACCCAGTAATTCCTGAGTCAAGCTCACAGCGTCTGTCTGAGCTAGAGCATCTCTCTTAGAAAGACATCTAGTCGTGACTTAGCCTATTCTCTTCCATGGTGACATGCCATAAGAAGATGAAAGGAGAAGAGTACTGGTTAGTACTACCCTCTTCATGAAGCCTCAGAACGTCAGAGGATGGGGAGCAATGCAGAAAGCAAAGCCGTTTGAAACAGGTCTGCGTTGCTGGCCATAGGACTTGTCTAGACTAGGGAAGTGTGTCACACGTTATATTAAGATTTCATTTATAAGTAGTGTATAAAGGGTTGATAAATGCTGCTGTAGATGGCTATAGAATCCAACAGGTCAATAGGTTGTTTATAACCATGCTTTATTACCATTTTTAACACCTTCTGCTCTGTTTTTAATCATCTATAATCCACGCTGCTCATGTTGATAACCCTAGGAATCTTGTATGAACCTTTCATTAAACCATTTATAAATTGGACCTTCATAGAATGGGTGGCAGAATTTTGTGCCTGTGTAGCTACTGTAATATAGTTACATTAATGCACGCTTCTAATGTAGACATCCTGCTCTGATGCAAGCCCCATCTTCGCCAGTATAGTGCACGAACACTGATGCTTGCACTGTGGTAGCTGTACTGGTGCAAAAAATCCCAGGATAAGCATGGTCTTAGAAGAACTGGTAGGGACTTCTGAAGATGGAACATGGAAAGCCAAGAATTCTCCACCACCACCCAAAAAATCTACATTCCCTTTCAGAAGCGTTTCTCTCTGACCTCGGGAACTCCCTGAAAAATCCCACAGTCTCAGAGCAAATGTCAGACTCAGCCAGGGTGAGATAAGAAACCTGGGAAGTGGGGATCAAAACAGAAAGAGAGTGAAATCTGCTGGGAATGATGGCTCGTGAAAGCATCTGGAGTGGCAGAGGACTCGGCAACAGTTCAGTGCCAGGAATGTCTGCTGACAGCGGAGCCCACTTCTGTCTTCCCCCCATTTACTGTTCAGCCAGCTGCCCAGCTGCTCTGACACCTCCCTCTCTCTTCTTTCCAGCCCTGCAATCCCTGCATTGACTGGGTATCTTCTCTTAGAACAGAGGTGAGCAAACTACGGCCAACGGGCCACATGCGGCCCGCATGACCCTCCTGCCTGGCCCCTGAGCCCTCGGTCCCTCCCCTGCCGTTCCCCCTCAGCCTCATCTCACTGCACCGCCGGCGCAATGCTCTGGGCGGAGGGGCTGCAAGCTCCTGGGGCAGCACAGCTGCAGAGCCACGGCCTGACCCAGTACTCTGTGCTGCGTGGCGGCGTGGCTGCCTGTCCTGGTGCTCTGGGCAGCGCCATTGTAGCGCTGGCAGCCACCGGTGCTCCAGGCAGCGCGGTAAGGGGGCAGGGGAGTTCAAGGTGGTGGTCAGGGGGCAGGGGTGTGGATCGGGGTTGGGACAGGGGGGCTGAAGGGGGGTTCCAGGGGGGCAGTCAGGATGGAGAGGGGGTGGTTGGTTGGGGTGCTGGGGGGCGATCAGGGACAGCGGGTCCGGGGACGGTCAGGGGACAGGGAGCGGGTGGGGGGTGGATGGGGCAGAAGTCCTGGGGGGGCCGTCAGAGGACAGGGAACAGGGGGATTGGATGGGGCAGGAGTCCCAGGGGGGCCATCAAGGGGTGAGAAGCAGGGACGGTCGGATAGGGGGCGTTGGCAGGGCCACGCCTGGCTGTTTGGGGAGGCACAACCTCTCCTAACCAACCCTCCATACAATTTCGGAAACCCGATGTGGTCCTCAGGCCAGAAATGTTGCCCGCCTCTTTCTTTGAATCAAAGAATAATAGAAGATTAGGGTTGGAAAAGATCTCAGGAAGTCATCTAGTCCAGTGGTCCTCAACCTTTAGCGCCCATGGGCACCGCATTGGGGACCCCTGATCTAGTCCAATCCCCTGCTCAAAGCAGGATGAATACCAACTAAATCATCCCAGCCAGGGCTTTGTCAAGCCTGACCTTAAAAACCTCTAAGGATGGAGATTCCACCACCTCCCTAGGTAACCCATTCCAGTGCTTCACCACCCTCCTAGTGAAATAGTGTTTCCTAATACCCAACCTAGACCTCACCCACTGCAGCTTGAGACCATTGCTTCTTGTTCTGTCATCTGCAACCACAGAGAACATCCTCGCTCCATCCTCTTTGGAACCCCCTTTCAGGTAGTTGAAGGCAGCTATCAAATTCACCCTCACTCTTCTCTTCTGCAGACTAAACAAGCCCAGTTCCCTCAGCCTCTCCTCATAAGTCATGTGCCCCAGCCCCCTGATCATTTTCGTTGCCCTCCACTGGACTCTCTCCAATTTGTCCACATCCTTTCTGTAGTGGAGGGCCCAAAACTGGACTCAGTACTCCAGATGTGGCCTCACCAGTGCCAAATAGAGGGGAATAATCACTTCCCTCAATCTGCTGGGAATGCTCCTACTAATGCAGCCCAATATGTCATTAGCCTTCTTGGCAACAAGGGCACATTGCTGACTCATGTCCAGCTTTTCATCCACTGTAATCCCCAGGTCCTTTTCTGCAGAACTACTGTTTAGCCAGTCGGTCCCCAGCCTGTAGCGGTGTAAGGGATTCTTCCATCCTAAGTGCAGGACTCTGCACTTGTCCTTATTGAACCTCATCAGATTTCTTTTGGCCCAATCCACCAATTTGTCAGGTCACTGTGGACCAGAGGTGGGCAAAGTACGGCCCGCGGGACCGTCCTGCCCGGCCCCTGAGCTCCCGGCCTGGGAAGCTAGCCCCCGACCCCTCCTCTGCTGTTTCCCCTCCCCTGCAGCCTCACCTCACTGAGCCGCTGGGCAGCTCAGCACCAGTGCACCCCCTGCAGGGGTGGGGGCAGGGCAGAGTAGTGGGGGAGGCTCACCGGGAGGGGGTGGTCAGAGGACAAGGAGGGGGGGTTGGATCGGGGGTGGGGTCCCGATGGGGTGGTTTGGGACAGGGGGTCCCAGGAGGGGGCAGTCAGAGGACAAGGAGCGGGGTTGGATGGGTTGGAGATTCTGAGGGGGCAGTCAGGGGGCAGGAAGTGGGAGGGGGCAGATAGGGGGCGGGGGGCAGGCTGTTTGGGGAGGCACAGCCTTCCCTACCCAGACCTCCCTACAGTTTCACAACCCTGATGTGGCTCTCTGGTGAAAAAATTTGACCACCCCTGCTCTGGACCCTATCCCTACCCTCCAGTGTGTCATCCGTGAACTTGCTGAGGGTGCAATCTGTCCCATCATCCAGATCATTAATAAAGATGTTGAACAAAACCGGCCTCAGGACCAACCCTTGGGGCACTCCACTTGATACTGGCTGCCAACTAGACATTGAGCCGTTGATCACTACCCGTTGAACCGGATGATCTAGCCAGCTTTCTATCCACCTTATAGTCCAATCATCCAATCACTACTTTTTTAACTTGCTGGCAAAAGTACTGTGAGAGACTGCATGAAAAGCTTTGCTAAAGTCAAGATATATCACGTCCACTGCTTTCACCATATCCACAGAGCCCATTATCTCATCTTAGAAGGCAATCAGGTTGGTCAGGTATGACTTGCCCCTGGTGAATCCATGTTGACTGTTCCTGATCACCTTCCTCTCCTCCAAGTGCTTTAAAATGGTTTCCTTTAGGACCTGCTCCATGATTTTTCCAGGGACTGAGGTGAGGCTGACTGGTCTGTAGTTCCCTGGGTTCTCCTTCCCTTTTTTAAATCATCTGGGACCTCCCCCAATCGCCATGAGTTTTCAAAGATAATGGCCAGTGGCTCTGCTATCACATCAGCCAATTCCCTCAGCACCCTTGGATGCATTAGATCTGAACCCATGGAATTGCGCATGTCCAGCTTTCTAAAATAGTCCTTAACCTTTTTCACCACTGAGGGCTGCTCACCTCCTCCCCATACTGTGTTGCCCAGGACACCAGTGTGGGAGCTGACCTTGTCTGTGAAGACTGAGGCAAAAAAAGCATTGAGTACTTCAGCTTTTTCCACATCATCTGTCACTAGGTTTCTTCCTCCGTTCATTAAGGGTCCCACACTTTCCCTGACTTTTTTCTTGTTGCTAACATACTTGTAGAAACCCTTCTTGTTACCCTTCATGTCCCTTGCTAGCTGCAACTCCAGTTGTGTGTTTGCCTTCCTGATTACACCCCTGCATGCTTGAGCAATATTTTTATACTCCTCCCTAGTCATCTGACCAAGTTTCCACTTCCTGTAAGCTTCCTTTTTGTGTTTAAGCTTACTGAAGATTTCACTTTTAAGACAAGCTGATTGCCTGCCATATTTTGCTATTCTTTCTGCACATTGGGATGGTTTGTTCCGGTGCCCTCAATAAGGCTTCTTTAAAATACGGCAAGCTTTTATGGACTCCTTTCCCCCTCATATGAGCCTCCCAGGGGATCCTGACTATCAGTTTCCTAAGGGAGTCAGTCTGCTTTTCTGAAGTCCCGGGTCTGTATTTTGCTACTCTGCTTTCTTCCTTTTGTAAGGATCCTGAACTCAACCATCTCATGGTCACTGCTGCCCAGGTTGCAACCCACTTCTACTTCCCCTACCAATTCTTCTCCACCTCTTCCTCCTTCTCCCTCTTCCTGTGTGCAGTTCCCCTCAACATCAGACTCTCTCCATGTGAATTGCCTCCCTTTGGGTTTTTCACTCTCCCATCCCTCTGCCTTCCTCCTACCATTTTTCCTTTTCCCTCCTCTGCCTAATGGGACGTGTGTGTGTCTCCTTAAAACAACTTACATCTTCGGGAGGTGTCTCCTTACACCTTTCTCCAATTGGGGTTCCTCTCCTCCCTCCAGCCCCCTCACACCTGGAGGTGCCTTGCCCCCCTCATCGAGCTCCCCCCATCTGTCTTGTCCCTTCTGCCTAGGGATTTCTTGATCCATGGTCTGGCTCATTGGGATGTGGGGTAGGGCCAAGTCTGCTGGTCCAAGCTGGGTGCTGATGAGAGAGACAGGCAGGAGACAGCTGCAGGCTGTGGGTAAGTGCCAGGAGACCTGAGGAGCAGGTTCTTTCTGCTCAGGGCTGGGAGCCTGGACCAAGATGCCTGGGTAGGCTGGCAGTTAAGGGGACACGGCATCCCTTATGGCCTCCCTGTAATGACAGACGTAGCACTGGATGTCCTGTCAGGCAGGAATCCCACCGCTGCCTCTCACTGAGCACCGCTCTCCAGCTGCCACTGGAGACTTCCTGCTTTGTGCTGCTCCAAGGGGGCTGCCATTGAGAAGGCCTGATACCGTCTGTTGCAGCCGTGACGCACAGACTGGGGAATTGGGCTAGGGCCACCAAACCAATCCCGCATGGGCCACCAAGCAGCCCTTTGAGGACAGCGACTTTGGACCGTTACTGAGCTGGATGGGATTCAGATTAGCAATATAGCAGGGACAAGATGCTCCGCCTGTCATTACCAGCTGGCTAGGTTTCACCGTCCATTCCCCTTGGCTCACTTCCACCTCATTGTGCCTACTTATCCACCTCCCTTGGAGCCGTGGATAAGTCCCCAGGGAACTGTAGCTGCTCACAAAGCCTCTGGGCAGGGTCTGCCAAAGAAGCTGTCTGTTCTGTCATCCCTTCCCCTCCCCTCCTCCTTTGAATTGCGCTTTCCATGCTCAGACCTTGTCATTGTCGTTCCACCTGCAAATGTGATTATCCTCCCATTAGCCCCCCTCCTCTCGCTTCCTCGCTGTGGCTTGTCACTGTCCCGGAGAGACACTGTTACCTTCACACGCCCTCCTCCTGGAACTGTCTGGTTGGGATTTCCCTTCCCTCCCCGCATCATCTGCTTCTTTTTATTCTCACAGAGGTGCTGCAGGTGACAAAGGGGCCAGTTGAGTGGGGTCCAGGAGAAAGGATCCTGGAGCTCAGAGCTAGGCAGGAATCCCAGAGTTCTCCCAAACAAATCCAGAACCAAGCGATTTGAATATGACGGAGTCAGAACTGAAGTAAACTGGCTTGGATTCGGTTTGAAAGAGCCTGAGGCAAACTGAATTACTTCAGGTTGGGTAGCTAGAGACTGAATGTTACTGGCTCATTTTGGGCACGAAGAAGCTTGAATCTAACTGTCTCCAGCTGGGTTACAATTTTCCATTTCCAAAGTTTGGCCCATTTCTCATCTTGTTTGACTCAAGTTAGCTTTGTTCCGAGGTGCATAATCCAGATCCTAATGCCAAGCACTCATGTGCTGATGAGACACCTCTGAAAGTGAGAGACAGGGTTCAATTTTCATTGTGGTTCTCTTTTCCCCTCCCTCCCCTCTTCTGAGGGCAGCAGTAAATTCCCAGGCAGACTTTGTAATCTCCCTTAATTGGTCCTGAATTTAATATCGATCATTTTAAGCATGGGGCAGCTTAAAGCGGAGGGACCGATAACTTTTCATGACGTTATTAATTATTTGTGTTCCAGTAGCCCTGTTGTGATAGACACGGTGCAGACACATCATTAGAGACAGTCCTGCCTGGCAGAGCTTCCAAAATAGACGAAGTGGATAAAGGGTGGGAGGGCAAACAACACAAAGAGGTGACGTGACTTGCCCAAGGTCAGCAGGGTAGTGGCAGAGCCAGGAAGAGAAGCCTGGTTTCCTGAGTCTACTCTCCTGTCTGCAAGGACATTGCACCGAGCTGTTGGAAATGCAGAGCACAAAGCTCTGGAACACTGGCTGCTCCAGACTTGCAGGAATTTCTCCTTGGCAGCTCTGCCGGAGACCCTCTTTTATAATTGTTTGCCCTAGAAGTGTAGTTGAGGTTTTTTAGGGGAGGGGCGTTTTGGTTTTTTTTTGGTAAGTTAGCAAAACTTTGCTCCTCTTGTCTAATTACACTGCCGTAAGATTTTCCATGGAAGCCCCATCCTTGGCAGGGTGCCCTCTTTAAAGTCATTAGTCTTCACAGCGGGAAGAGAAGATCATCAAAGACTTCGTTTCCCAGCAACCCCTGCTGTGCCGTTACATGCCAGAGGATTGCAGAGAGAGCGTATTAAGTCTGCTGTTCTCTTCCCTGGCCGTGAGCAGAGATTCCTTTGAACTGGGGCCCAGGGAGAGGGCTGCCGAAGCTATCTCCAAACTTGTCTCTGATTCTTTCATTTTAAAACCAATTTAGCAATTAAACTGAAAGCAGAGCAGCTGCAGGAGCATGGGGAAGGGAGTGTGGCTAAATAGAGATGTGGTGTTTAATGTAGAAAACAGGAAGGGATTCACTCTAGACCCTCCTAACGGGGAGCTTGTTCTTTTCTGATACATGACCCTGGTTTAGATTGTGCTGAGATCTAGTGGTGCAAATAGCACATGGTCAGCCACTCTTCCAGGTGAGACACTGTAATTACTCAAGGTGGAAGCTTCCCATCCACTTATAACAAGAAGACAACCTTCTGGCAAGGACCCATTCTTAAAATTTGATCCTTAACATATAGGTCAAAACTCGAGCTCTCCCATACACCCAGCCTCACCCTGCGAGCCATTGAAAAACACCTAGGCATTGGTGGTAGACGTCTTCCATGCCAGTACGTCCAGTGACTTATATATGAGGTGTGGGACTTAACAAGATTCTGTACCACATTGGTAAAAGTCTATTGCCATCCAACTTTCTTCTCACAACAGCAATGACCAGCCGTGTGATGGCTCCACTTATGAGAAGCAAAGAGCCAACGATCAGTCCATCAGGGCATGTGCCACGCGTGTGTATATAACATCCATTTGCTTTCTCTTTTTCTTTTGCCTTCTGGCCTGGAAGTAGGACTGAAACCTCAAGCCCCATTCTCAATTCTACTTCTGTCATTTCACTGACCTCTTCTTGCCTTAACCGCTGCTGTACATAAGAGGAAAGAAAAGATGAAGAAATCTGGTAACTGGATAAAACTATGGATGACGCAGGGAAGAGGAAGGGTAGAAAGGAAAAATCTGTTGCTGCAGAGACCCCAAAGCCAGTTCAGAGCTCTGTGCTTTGAGAGGAGAGAATTCCACTGAGAGCCAGCAGGCAAATTTCATCCTCCCTACCAAGCTTTTGTCTCTGAGGCACTGAACTGAAACGCGCTCAGAATCAGCCCCTCCCATCGCGGACTAAAAGTTGTTCCTGAGATTCAGCTCCATCTCCCTGGAACACCCAGAAGAGCCTTCTGTCCGTCACTCTCCGAATGGGTGATACTAATGAAGTATTGTGAGGAGTGTTGCAACAGTGCTAACTGTGGATGAATTCCCAGGGCTTTTATTTGCCAAGTGTTTTGCTGTTTTCACTGTCTGCTGCCCCTGTACATGCAAAAGGTTTGACATGATGTGCTTGAACTAACGCATCAAAGAGAATAGCTGAGTGGTCTGTTATGCGTAGCGAACCCATCTGGACATAGGCACCGACTTCCTGATTTCTGCGGGTTGCTTGATCCCTGCTCCATCTCAGGCCCTGCCACCTCTCCACCCCTTCCCCCAAGCCTCACCCCAGCCCTGCCTCTTCCTGCCCCATTCTGCCCCTTCCCCCAAGGGTGCCCCATAGTCAACTGGTACTTCCCCATACTGGGGGGGGCACGATCCAAAGGGGAGGTCACGTGTCCCCCTTGGCCAACCCCCAATCAGCCTGGGGCCACCATGCTCTCCCCGCTCCTCATTTCCCCTCTCCTCTCCTCTTCTGCTCCCTGCCTGAGCTCAGCTGCCAGGGACCGTGGCTGAGCGAGCCGGAAACATGCTGGGGGGAGGGGGTCTCTGACTTGCTCATCCCTGGTCCCCAGCACCTGAGCCAAGGTGGGGAACAGAAGCCACCTATCCAGCCAGGCTCTCTCAGGCAGCCACCAGCCCACCACTCTGCAGAGCAGTGTCCCAGAAGCCGGAAGGGGCTAGTCCTGTCTCTTCCACTCCCTGGCATCTGGGGGAAGTCCCCTCCGACGTCACCCTGCTCTGCCACTTCCAGCCCCCTCCTTTCCCTTCCCCCCAGCGCCTCCTACACGCTGCTGAACAGCTAATCCTTGGCGGGCGGAAGGCGCTTGGGGGGAGGGCGCGGAACTGATCGGCGGGGCCCACCAGTGGTGGGAGGCACTGCGGGGGGAGGGACCCACCAGTGGGTGCTCAGCACCCACTATTTTTTTTTCCATGGGTGCTCCCGGGCTTCTGGAATCCCATGGTGAGCAAACTGCACTTTACGGTATGGTGTTATATGCCTACTCGATGTGTTGTGCAACAGCTCAGTTCTTTAAAAAAGACGAGTAGTCTGCTAGTGAGCGGGACTCTGTCCTGTTTAATTCACATAGATTTGCACTATCCCTAGCCCCATGGCCATCAGGAATCTCATCTGGCTTCAGTGGTTCATTTGTGTTCTGCTTCTTGCGTTTCTTGCAGATTTCGCACTTGGATACCTTCAATGGCAGCATTCATGCCTGGCCACAATAGGACCTCTTGGGCTCTGTTCTTACACCTCTCAATACCTAAATGGGCACGGTAGATTACACTTAGTATTTCCAACATCATACTGTGTGGTATTATGGCATTGTACCCTTTGTGCAGAATCCCAACATTTCCCTTAGTCTTTCAATGGGATTTGTATCCCTAAATCAGTTAGGTGAATTTGAAAATCCCTCCACTCATCTCTAAGTCCCAATAAGGTGTATGCTTGAAAGTATCTGAGCTTTTTCCATCAGCCATCCATCTAGAATTACTCTCTCAAGCTGTTGTAAGACTGGTGTCATTGTGTGTTTGTTCCTTGAACTCATCAAATTTTATTTGGAAGTTGGTAGTTGCATGGTATTTAATTCCAGCTCTTCTTCCTGCAGCTCCTGGCTTTCATAGTTTATAGGAGCTCTTGAAAGCATGTCCTTTCTTAGGCCTGGTCTACACTGGGGGAGGGGTCGAACTAAGGTACGCAACTTCAGCTAAGTGAATAGCGTAGCTGAAGTCGAACTACCTTAGTTCGAACTACTTACCCGTCCTCACGGCGCGGGATCGACGTCCGCGGCTCCCCCGTCGACTCTGCCACTGCCGTTCGCAGTGGTGGAGTTCCGGAGTCGACGGGAGCGCGTTTGGAGTTTGATATATCGCGTCTAGATGAGATGCGATATATCGAACTCCGAGAAGTCGATTGCTACCCGCCGATCCGGGCGGGTAGTATGGACGTACCCTAAGAAGTTACTAGGGCTGAACTTCACATTTAATAAGTGCTTTTGCAGTTTTATGATCGTTTCAGAAGTCTAGATGCTGCCCTGCTCAGTAGTTCCTGCAGTTCTTTATGAGTGTGTTTGTGTTTATTGTGTGCTTTATGGTCAGTTTCTACCTCATCCAATGTCTGGTTATAAACATGAAACAACTCACAACCCTCAGCATTTTTTTTCAAGTGGAGCATCGCTCTGTTGTGGTTTTGGAGGCATGTTCTACTATGGGATCATCTTTCAGAAAGACAGCCAACACGTGAACTTGTGTTGACTGAGATCTCCGGATCTGGTTAACCTGACATACAGAAGCTTCCATTTGCTTCTCTTGCAAATCATGCCATTGCTACTGTACTGTCTTCAAGCAGCCTTACTTGTGTGACAAGTTCTTGGAGGCAAGGACCAGCTTTTTGTTCTGTATCTGTACAGTGCTTAGCAGAGTGGTGTCTGTGACTGGAACTCCTTGGTGCTATCACAATACATATAATCAGTAAGTGCTTCTATCACAACTACACGTGACAATTTGGGGATGAATTTGCTAAGGGATGTTAACATGCCCCTGAAATATCTAAACAAGGATGCATTTTTGGGTCTATCCATTTGTACAACTGCTTCCACTTTTCTTGGCTTCAACGGAACTCCTTTGTCACTGAATATCTGGCCTACGTTACTAATCTCATTCAACCCGATCTGGCATTTGTTGCTTTTCAGATTAAGCTCTTTGATGCGCTTTGCAGAAATACAGGCTATCATTGTGTTGTTGCTCACTTTCACCCCGAATCAGCTGATCATCAACAATTGCTTCCACTCCATACAGATCCTCGCAGATCTGGGACCACGGTGCTTTGGTACATAGCTACCAAAAGGGATATTAAAGATACAGAATTTTGAACTTTCTGTACTAAGTGGGGCTTGCTAGATCCCGTATCTTGCATCCCAAACTGAAAATAATCTTGCATTTTGAAGACTAGATTTGACCTCCGCAATCATTCTTATAGGGCAGTGCTTGCATTTGGACCCTATTCTAATCTTTTAGATTTGTATATGTCTAACAGGTTTGATTTTTTTTTATTGTGATGACCATAGCATTGACTCAATAAGTTGGTGTCTATAGTCACATCTAATTTTACCATCTAATGAAGTTCAGCTTTGAACTTTATTGCTCAGTGGCAATGGGATATTAAGTGTAGCATGCATTTTTGGTGCCGCACTGGGATCCATATCAACGTGAAGTGTATACCATTAATGCTGCCCCAATCCTCTTAACACGATCAAGTTCTTTTAAAGAATAGCTTTTTCATCATGTTGAGCAGATACTGTAAACTGCATAAGCATTTGATCATCTGCTTTTGCACCTTGTTCTTCAACCCAAGCACACATCTGTTTTCTGCTGTTTGTTTATCCTTGCAATCTGTCTTTACATCTTGATATGCATTTTTAATTAGATGCACTTCAGTTCTTCCACTGCATGTCAACACTTTCGTTTGGGAAGCACAGTTTTCATTAGTCCTGCTCCTTGCAAGACAAGTCATCTTCATGCAATAACTGTGGTTTGATTTAGTTCTAAGGTCTATCACAGATAAATCTGGATCTAATTAGCCCATTTATTAACTGTTCACATTCACACATCTTCCTTTTTATTATGTAGGTCTGTAACATAATGGTCAGCAGTCCCATCTGGCAGCTGAGTTCTGTACCTTTCCCCAGTGACATCTGTGCATGGATCGAAGTAGGTTTGAAATACCTGAATGGCTTTGGGTATGTCTGTGTTCTAATAAATATGTACCACCGTCACTTCACTAACGTAGGCGCACTCCACCAGTGCAAAGTGAGGTTTCCACGTGTGTAGCTTAATTTGCCAAGTTACTCTGGTCTCTGGCAGGTGGCGGCGTCTTGCACTCTGATGTTATTCTGGTGATTTGTTAGTAAGTGGACTAACCTATGGAATGGTTTCCTTCAGCCAATCAGCAGAGTTTCCCTGTTCTGGCTCATGAACCTTTGAGCCCGGCACTCAGGGAATGCTTGCATTCTTGTGGGATTGGGGCAGGGAATTATTTCCCTCTCCCCCTTCTCTAATGTAGAGGAACCTCAATTCACTGACTCTCTCCCCTAACCTACAATTGTGTTTGTCTTTTTTAAGACAGGTCAGTTCCTCAGCTCTCCCTGAGTTTATTCTAGGAATGAATTTGTAATGAACCTATTGCTTTGCCTAGGTTGAGTTGTGATGTGCTCTCACTCTGTCTTCCTTCCAGTGAGACAGTGTCTCTCTCTGGCTGTCAAGCAAGCTCTGCTGCTTTGTGTCTCTCCCCACTGGTAGCTTTAGAAAAGTCAACAGTTCATTTGTTTTGAAGGCTGCAACGGGGGCAGAAGGTCAACAAAACCACAGTGGATTGAAGACTTTTGCCTGTTAGCCTGGTTACATCCAAAATTATTGAGTGGTATCCTGTGGGTGGTATGGCAACCTCTCTTTCTGCAAGCAGCTACCTGGTCATCTCACATTTTCACATGATGCTACCAGTTGGCTCTGTCCTTGTCTGCTGACATTTGTTGACTGCTGGGTGCTCCAAGCACCCTGATAAAATAAGGCTGGCTCATTGCTTGTGACAGCCGCGGTCTGTAATGTCTATTGCTAGGCAGCACAGGAGAAGAGGGACATACAAGAAGGAAAAGTGACAGCCTGGTAATTCTGTTTGTCATTGTCCTCTCCTCTCCCGTCCTGCATCTGTCCTTTCTCTCCTCAGGGAGTGCTGCTTGGACTTTTTCCCTCTAATATTAATATCTGTTACTTTGCTCTGGAAATCTCTGATTGGAAAGGGAATAGGTGGATTGGCACTTGTATACTAGACTTGATTGAGAGAGAGTTCTCCTCCGTGCTCTGGTAGGCTGAGCCACACAGCTGGCTGTAATTGTTGTGGCTGTGCAGGACGGAAGGAGAGAGGGCTGCAGCAAACAGAATTACTGAAGAGTAACTTCCCCAGGACCAGGAGCATTGTATGCCAATGCTAAGCAAGGCAGGTGGGCAAGGTGGACTGTGGTGTTTGGGCAAGACAGACGGGTGCTGCAGATGTCAGCAGCCAGGCCTGGGAGGCGGGCAAGTGCCATTGGTGTATGAGCTGTGTAAAGCAGATGGGCACAGCTTGTGCTTTCAGTGCCTGGCCGGGAGGTATAGCAGACAACATCTGCACCAGCACTGGACGAGGCTGGCAGGCATAATACATGGTGCTGGCTGCAGAAGCAGACAAGGGAGGCATCTCTGAGTTTGCTGAGCTTTGCCTGGCCTCCCCTGTTATTCTGGAGAGGAAGCGCACTAGGTGCTGGAGGGATTGCGCTTCTGGGGGTTGCAGGAGTGGCCAGAGGAGTCACGTCTGTCGTTCCTCAACAGGAAGCATCTAATGCCTCTTTTGGGAAGGGCCCCGCTGGCGTGTGTCTTTGACTCTGTGCCCAGGCTAGCCCAGCCTCCTTCTGCAGATCTGTGTGTGCAGATCTCATTTATCACAGACTGGCCCTGGGAGCCGGGACCGCAGCTAGAACCGCTTCCAGAGCAGCAGAGCAGCAGCCATAGGGGGCGTGAGCATAAGGGACTGGCACAGCTGTTTGGTAGAGGGAGGCAATTAACTAGTGAAGCTGTTTCCCATCTCTGTCCTGCCAGGAACACCCTGAGATGCCTGAGCGTCACCTCTGGGAGACTCCTCCTCCCTGGATGAAGAATTCCCTTGGGTGATGTGGATGGGGCTCGGGAGGGGGTGCTGACTAAGGACAGACCTGAGCCAAGTGGGGATGGGAGAGGCAGGAAGCCATGAGGTTGGAGAAAAGCCACAGATCTCCCAGAATCAGCCCATCCTTTTCAACTCCTTGGCCCCAGTACCTGCCCCTCGCTCTCCCGCCCTCCTGAGGATCTGCAACACTCCCAGTGCTCAGTTTCAATGACTTAAGTGGCATAACAAGATGCACGTGTTCCCCTCTCTGATTCCTCCCTCCATTATTCCTCCCTTTCCCCTTCCTTTTCCTCTTCCTCCTTCCTTTCTTCCGTCCACATCCCCTCCTCCCGACCCCCTGCTTCCTCCCACATCCCAACACACAACTTCCAAACCAAGCGAAGCCCTGGCAAGGCTGCAAACAGAAGAGGGGCTGGGGATGCAGGCATCTGGATGAAGTTACAAGGGCAGCACTTTCCCTGTTTAAATTCTCTCTTTTTTTTTTTAATCTGCCTCTTTCCATCCCCCGCTGCGCGCCTCGGCTTTGTGAGATTGAAGTACAGCCAGATGAAAAGCTTCTCCGACTTTCAGATCCGCTGTGCACCAAACTGCCCGGCTGCCTCCTCCTCTCTCTGTCCTTCCATTCCTCCCTCCCTCCCCCAAGTCCTCCTTTCAGATCCATGGGCATCCCAGGGAGAAAGTGTCTGCGTTAGCATTTTTAATAAAGAGCTGGCTGGGAAGCATAGCAGGGGGATGGGGGAGAAAAAGAAGTGAAGCAAAAAGCCAAGCCACAGATAGTAAAAGGTCGGCCCAAGTAGAAACAGCACCGAAGAGGTAGAGGCCTTAGAAGGAATACAAAGGCTGATCTAATGGGAGCTGTGAGCACCAGCAGGCCGGTGGGAAATTGGTGGATCTATTGAACCCCACTTGAATCTGGTCTTTCAAATGTTTAGTCATGTCGCCCTTTCCTCTCTCTTCCTGGTGCTAGCTGAGGTGCAGCCGCTACTCTCCAAATCACAGCACACTGCATTCCTGCCTGCCCACTGGCTGTTGGACATTTTCGATTTGTGTAAAATATTGAAATCTTAACACTGCAGGACACTGATTTTGAAATGTTTTCATGAAATCGAGGTTCCACTTTTTTTGACTCGTGTTAATTCGCCACATGTGCTCCCATGTCGGCAGGGAAATTTGTGCCAAAACCTCAAGGCAGCTTCTGAGATGTGAGTTTTGGCAGGAGCCTCTTCTGCTGCATGGGGCACCCCATCTTATAAACAGAGGAAAAGAAGAGCTTCTATTTCTACTCCAGGCTAGAGAGCAGGCCCCAAATCCTTTCTTCATCTTGGGGGGTTAAATAAGGTGTGTTCTGTGGATGACTCTCAGAAGGTTCCCATAGGGCACCTTCCTTTTCAGCCCAAACAGAGTGACAGGGAGATAGTTTGTACCTGGACTACTCATTGTGCTTAGCTTCTGATTGGAAAATTAAGGAGAGGTGAGTGTATACACGCAGACCTCCCAACCGTCCCGGGGTTCATGGGACTGTCCTGCTTTGACCCCACCAACCCCCCTGTTCTGGCTGTAGTGGAACATTTCGCGCAGTCAGAGACACCTTGGGAGGGTAGGTGAAAGGGGCCCGTGCCCCTGCATTTAATGGACTCCCCCAAACCCAGTGGTGTTGTGATGTGGCTCACGGGGTTGCAGCACCACTCAGGTTTGGCCCAGCTGTCCCTTTGTCTCTGTTTGCGGAGGAGTGGATGGGTCAAACCTCAGTGGTGTGGTGTCCCATGCTAGCACTTGAAATGTTGGGAGGTATGTACACAGTTCAGCTCTTACGCCTGCCTTGTGCCACGTGCTGGGTGACAGCCTGAGAGGACTCCATTCTGAGTAAACTGACGAGGCTCTTTATTAAACCAGCTATTTGCAGAGCTTAACGCAGAGCTTATCCAACTGCAGCTTAATATTCCTAGCCACCCGCAAACAGACTGACTGCCTGGTGCCTCCCCTCCTGGAAACCCACAGTCTTCCCTCCAGGTTCCCTGCGGGTAGCTACAATAGATGCTTCATTATCACGAGCATGTTCCTTGAGCTCACTCCCCTGTCCATGCTGTAACCCCTTCACCCCATCCGGACTCTTGGGCTGGCAGGAGAGAGAAGAAGCCAGGACTTAAAGAATGAAGGGTAAAGGTGCCTGCAGATAAAAAAAACATTCCTTGGAACAACTGACCATAGAAAATGTGCACTGATGTGGGACAGCAGGTTACGGCACCAGGCATAGCATAGGGGTGGAGACCAGGATTTTTTTTGCAAGTGGAATCGGTTTGGGAGGTTCCCACCAAGCCCTGATTTTGAGCCATTGTCGTTATAGCTAGGCGTGAATGGCAGTCCAGACTGGATTTGCAGGGAGTGCTGACGGGCAGAATTGAGGGGCATTGGCAGAGCTTTGAAGTAGCAGCTTGCCCAATAGCTGGCATACTTTGTCTGCTTCACGGCAGCCCTGCTAGTCCCTCACTTTCAAGTTTGCACCCGAACGCAGTGATTGATAGCGAGAGATGAGGTCATTTCAAGCACAGTTAATCCAGTTTGATCAGACACTGAGCTGTTTCTGATCAGCCCTTGTTTCTTTTGTGAGCTCTAAAGACCGTGCAACCGAAACACTTGCCAAGAGCAACAAAAATATAGCAGCGAGGAGCCGGCAGCAATCATGAAAGCGGGAAAGAGCGAGACGCTAAAGGGGAGAGAAAGAGGGAACGAAACAAAGCAGCAAAACAACAGGGGGGAAAAGACAATGACGGAAGAGGTGAGAGAGGCACAGAGAGTTGAAGTCCCCTCCATTACTTATTTCAGAAGCCAAAAGAAAAACAAAACCCAGCCAGGAAGGAGCCTTATTGAACATGTGCGGCATAGTCCAGGCAGCATTGAAGCGGACTCCGCTTTAGAACCTGTGGGGTGCCCCTCCAGCTGCTGCTAAGCACCCAAGCCAGGCTTCTCTGTTCTCCTCAACCCCACCTCCCTCTACTCCTCATGTTCCAAGTTGGCGTTTTCCCTGCAGCACCTCCCAAGACCTCTGCCAGGCCACAGCGCCACCACTTGATGTTCTCCTGTGTCCAGCAGCAGCCTTCTTGGAGAGAGACAGTGCTGCGCAAGCTGCCCAGAGCAGGCACTACCTGATCTGGACTCCTCCCCTTGATACTCAAGAGCATCGTCCTGTTTAACACATCACAGCTGCACTAGGGACAAGTGCAGGAGCAGGGACAGCAACCCACTAAACAATCCCCCTGATCCTGCCCCACTGAATCACCAGGACCTTTACAAGTGATGTAATGGAGCAGGATGCCCATTTGGCACTCAGTTGTGCCGTGGACTCTTCTGAGAGTGGCTCCATTGATCTCAGTGGTGCCAAACGCTGGCATGGCTGAGAATCTGGCCCCCGGCTTGGCCCTTGCTTAACCCTGACCCTCCCTTGTATAAAATGCCATGTCAGCAGGTAGAACGTCACCTGGCAGCCCTCTCAGTCTGTGGGAGCATGGAGCTGATGGGCGTGTTGCCAAGTGAGACAGCACGAGCTGCGTGGAAGGCCAAGAGCAATCAAGAATAAGGATGGTTTGTTGATTAATGTATTCACTAGGGTTGACATTTTCACAGGCGCTTACGGGGGTATAATGCCCATAACCCACTCAAATTCCACGGGAGTTGAGCACTCACCCCATAGGCTCCTTCAAAAATCCCAGGCCGCCTAGTTATTTAAAGTTATTAACTGCACTGGAGGGTGCTAAAACTTTTTTTTGCAGGATTGGCCCCATCTTAATGGTGAGAGAGGATCACTTGGACCTTGTCCTCCCCTCCCAGTTGCAGGCATGTGGACCCCGTTCACCATCCCACAGGATCCCTCTGGAAACTCCAGCAATTGCTTACTTGGACAATGGGCATTAGAAAAATATTTACCAGTGTCACATGAACAATCACTTTATTCAGCCTTGGTTGGGAAATTCTGCACTGAAATACTCAATGAGCCCCTGGACAGTGAATTACCTTTGTACTTCTTGAATTGACCATACTTAGGCTTGGCAGAATTCTGTTTCTTTAAAAAAATAATTTTGATGGATAATATTGGTTTATTTTCAGCACTTTTTTCAGTTTTCATTGATTTAAATTTTTTTTCCACAGTTGCACAAGATGTATAGGTAGAACATCACTTGGCAGCCCTTTTCTTTTTTGCATCCATTTCAATTTTCTCAGTTGCCAGAAATTATAGGGCATGTTAGACCATAGTTATTTGAGAGACGATGTTGAAATTCAAGAAGTGAAAGCTTTATAACCATTAAAACACAAGTTGTCGGCATCACATATCAAAATATACAAAGTAAATATCCTTAAATCAAACTCTAATAAGTTCTCCAGCAGCATTTTCCTATCTGTAAATTTTGATTATTATCGATGGGAATTTTTTTTTGTTGGTTTGTGTGTGTGGAGAGCTACAGTAAAGTTGTAATGCAACCTTTTTGCCTGCTTATTCAGAACATTCTGAAAAGCAGCACCTTGTTCAGTGATGTGTTGGTTTCCTCCCAAGGCATTATGGGAAGCTCTTAGCTGCTCTCCCGCACATTTCTTGTCACATACAGCAGACAAGACAAGTTCTGGAGGAGTCCAATTTGCGGTCCAAGCTGCAGTGGAAATTCTTGCTGCAGCCCCCGTTGTCCTTGGAGCAGTCCCGAACCAGTCCAAAGGAGTCTAAGAGAACCTCCAGGCTATCAAAGGAGGAGGAAGTCATCAGTTCTTCCCTGCAAGGAGGAGAGGAAGAGGGACACGGTGAAATAGACATTTACCAGCATTTACTGATGATAAACTAAGCCTTCCAGTTCTCCCCATCATCAGGGTCCATTGGCTGTGCAGCATGGGGAAGTCTGCAGTGCATCTGACCAGTCTGATCCTGGTCTGTGGCTAAACAGAGGAGTCCAGGCTCCAAGGCTGTCGATCCGGCACCTTTCACCAGCACTAAATTCACTGACGGGGGAAAAAGCCATTCTTATAATGATTTCCCTGCCTGTGTCTGTATGGAACAATACTGTATCTCCCCTTTTGTTCGCCATCTGATGCACTCCTGAGAGACAAGAATAAAACGCATTTGCAGGAGTATTGAAAGGCTCATAGACAGCAGTATATTCAAGGTGTCTATGAGACATGCAAGAATGTACGAGTTTAGTTCTAAAGCTTGCTTTATTCGAGCCAGTCCAATCTGTGGGATGAATGGCATCCTCCAGTTCTCGCCGACTTGACAAAAATCATATTTGAATCCTGGTAGAGAAACTAGGCAGACGTACAATCTTACAATCAGAAATTTTTTGTTGTTGCTAAAATAACTTCAGATTAGAAATTAAGGTTCTTGTGTAATAGAGCTGTAAATACCTGCAAAGAAAATTGCTAGGATTGTCTTCTGCATCGCAATAATTTAGCACCAATTGGAAAATATTTTCCTGCCTTTGTCACCCTGGGCTGCATTCAGAGAGACATCAATATCTCTCTCCAGGTTTGAGTTCACCTCTCTCACTGGATGGTGTTCTCAGGGGGGTGGGAAAGGCAGGTGGCCACTCTGGTATCTCTCCAAAGGCCACTGAAGTCAACTTAAGCTTCTTCTACCAGCATCTTAAAGACAGATATACCACCATGAGAAATCTACCACCACACCACCATGCTGCTGAGTCTCTTCAGTGCTGGTGAGACAAGTGTTCCGGAGGCTGGGTTTATTTTGTGGGAAGTGGAGAAGATAGGTGGGCATCCATGGAGCACCCGGCAACAGGAGTTCAGAGTACAATCAGTGAAGCAAACAAGCATTGCAGCCCCTCCATGGCTTCATTCTGCTTCAGCAAATGGAGTGAGCCATCTTGTACAGCGAGGGCACTGAGAGGCTGGGCTTGATGGAAGGTTTTTCGCCTTTCTCTGCAGCATGGGGCATGGGTCACTTGCTGGAGGATTCTCTGCAGCTTGAGGTCTTCAAACCACGATTTGAGGACTTCAGTAACTCAGACATAGGTTAGGGGTTTGTTGCAGGAGTGAGTGGGTGAGATTCTGTGTCCTGCATTGTGCAGGAGGTCAGACTAGATGATCATAATGGTCCCTTCTGACCTATGAGTATATGAGTCTATGAGTTGACCGTGCGCCTTCTGTTCAGGTTGGTGATACTGGAAACCATCCATAGAGTTCTGCAGGTCTGGGAGTAGTGGGTTGGCCAGTGACTCCGTCTTGTCCTTGGTACTGGTGGCGGTGCCATGTTTCATTAGTGACACGTCACCACCCTGAGCATTTGAGCATCAAGCCACATTCTTTACTAAGCAAGTGGGAGATTGAGCCCATCTTTCTCTCAAGGCCAGAATGCTCTTTGTGGCACATTTTTGATCAAGCCACTTTTAATACCCCAAATGAGAGCTCTGCTGCTTCCCTTGGGAGACTATTTCAGAGTCTAAAAGAACCTATTTCTGTATGTTCAAGCTAGATTTTCCCTTTTTGTGTGCTTCTTTTAGCTGCTTCAGCTACCCTAAATAATTCTGCTTCATGCTTGTGTTACACCTGCTCTCAATCTGTGTGCTGCTATCATGTTTTCCCTTATTGTCATTTAGCCAAGCTACACCTGACTAACTCTTTTTAATTGTTCCTCCTAATCAGTCCCTGCCATCCCTTATTATTTTTTCCTGCTGTTCTCTGAATTCCTTCCAACTTGTCAATATCTTCCTGCCCAGAAATGGATGCAGTATTCCAGGTGCAGTCATTCCACAGCTGTAAACTATGAAATCCCTTGATACTGATGCCTCTGTCAACTCAGCCCACTATTGCACAGGGCTGTTTGGGTTTTTGACCTGACAGTGTGTCTCCAACTAAGATGGATGGCAACATATTTTAACTGGTGCTCTCTTTCAAGTATGCATCAATGTGGATCCCATTTTAGATGTGCATGCCCCTGATGTGTGGGAGATCAGATATGTTTGAATAGCTCTGTCTCTTGTCCTGCATGCTCCAAGTTCTTCTTCGAGTGATTGCTCCAATGCATTCCAGTTAGGTTTTACCCTAGCAGTGGCGCCGCCATGGCGCTGAATATATATCCCAGCCGGCCCGTCCGCTCCTCAGTTCCTTCTTCCCGCCCGTGACGGTTAGCTGGAACTGTGGAGTGCTCTGTTAGTCCTCCACACCCCTAGCAGTTTCTCCGGTTTTCTTGTATATAGTTATTAGTTAGTTCATAGTTGGTTAGTTAGAATAGTAGTTAAGGAATTAGGAGGGGTCCTCCTTCCTTTTTCCCCGCCAGACACCGGGTTTCTTGATGCCCGACGATTCCTGCCTCCGCTGTCTGGGAATCGCGGACAAGTGTCCAATTTGTGCTGCCTTTAAACCGCGGACCAGGAAGAGCGAGACTCAGGCTCAAGCAGATCCTGATGGGGCACCACCCCGCGGCACGAAATCAGGGCTCGGCGCGCAGCACGGGCGCAGCCGGACCTCCTCGGGCGTCCGTCCCCGGCGCAAAAGAAGGCGCCAACGGCGGCGCCCCGACTCGGGACCGATTGCCCAGCCACTGTCAACTCCGTGGCTCCGGTGGTGCACGCTCAGTGCATAGATCCGGCAGCTCCGGCACCAGAAGAGCCGTTGAGCCCGGCCACCCCCTGCTCCCCGGCACCGCCTGAGGTAGAGCTGGAACTCCCGACTACGCCAGAGACTTACTCTAAGGCGCGGGAGCTTATTGCGCTGACAGAGGCTCCGAGCCTGGAAGCCAGCCATGATGCAGCGCCCAGGCACCGGCGATCACGGTCTTCAGCCGGTCCGCTCGCGCAGCAATCACCATCTCGGCGACCCGATCAACACCTCGCCACCGCTCCCCATCTGTCGGCCTCTAGAGACAGGTCGCAGTCCTTCGGCACCGCCTCTCGGCACCGAGACCGCAGCCACTCAGGCGACGGGACCGCAGCTACTCAGGCGCCACGACCGCAGTGCTTCCCGATACAGAAGCCGCAGCAGGTCGCCGTCCAGGCACCGTTAGTTCGTTCATGCTCGGTACCGGGACAACAGACATGGCCCGTTCCGCCAGCCCCAGTGGTCACGCCAAGCATCGGTCGTGTCCCAGGGTGGAAGTGCAGCGGGCCTCAGAGCGGATACCCCAGGTCCAGCCGGCCCACAGCAGTGGGGTTTCTGGGTCCCTTGGGCACAGCACCCTTGCCCACTCGACCTCCGGGTTCTGAGCGACTGTTAGTAGGGCCCCACCATCACCTACAACAGGAGCTTGTGCAGCCAGCCGTGAGGTCCCTGCCCCATTGGTGGACGAACCACCTCCAGAGCCTACGGGCCAGGGCCTGTCGTCGGCCTCATCTCCGGACGAGCGGTCGCGGGCTCGTCAACAGCGGACCCGCCACCCATAGACTTAAAAGCGCACCAGGACCTGCAATCCATTAACCTCCGATTGCAGAGGTAGTTGAGAACGACCCGTTACCAACGTTATCGGGTCAGAGGCTCCAGTCCGGTGGCGCTCCTTTATTCGGACAATTCAGCGTAATGCCAATACCATCTGGCAGGCGCCGCGCCTGTACTCTCCGGGCAGGGAGTGGAGCGCAAATACTCGGTTCCCCTACAGGATACGGTATTTGTATACTCACCCGACTCCAGACTCCTCGTCCCCAGTCGGTAAATGATCGAGCGCAACGGTCAACGGCGACCTAAGTCCAAGGCAGACGCGTATGGACCTCTTAGGTCGGAAGATCTACTCGGCTGGAGGCCTGCAGCTACGCATAGCCAATCAATCGGCATTGCTGGCCCGATACACTTACGAAATGCTGCTCTCCTCTCCAAGTTTGCAGATCTTGTCCCGGCGTCCTCGCGTCAGGAGTTCACCGCCCTCCTCGAGGCTCCATCCAGGCAGCGCTCGATTCAGCAGACTCAGGAGCCCGCACTCTCGCCTCTGGCGTCACTATGCGGAGGATTTCCTGGCTCCAATCCTCCACCTTGGCCCCGGAGGTACAGTACTCTCTGCAGGACTTGCCGTTTGAAGCGACGGCCTTTTCTCAGAGAAGACGGACGCCCGTATACAAACCGCCATCCGGACTCTGGGGATCAGCGGCAACCCTTCCGTAGACAGCCACCCGGCCGTTCACCCACGCCAGATCCCGACCGTATAACAGCCGTCGGAACAACCTTACACGCCGCCGACCATCAGGCAATAGGCGCACTCAGTCCCAGTCGTCCGCTAAGGCCCCCCAAGGGCCTAAGCAGGCGTTTTGATGGGACGCCTCTTCAGTCTCTCCATCGGATCCTACCTTTGTTTTCGAACCGCCTCTCTTATTTCGCATGGGCCAGTTTAACATCGGACAGCTGGGTCCTGTCTACGGTCCAGTCAGGGTACCGCCTCCGCTTTATTTCGCCCCCTCCTTCGCACCCGCCCTCCCGATCCCTCTTCAGGGACCCTGCTCACGAGCAGGTCCTTCAACAAGAGATCGAGACTCTCCTGACCTTGGGTGCCATAGAGGAGGTGCCTGGCAAGGGTTTCTATTCCCATTATTTCCTCATCCCCAAAGCCAAAGGAGGCCTCCGTCCCATCCTGGACCTCCGAAGCTCAACGGTACCTGATAAAACTCAAATTCCGCATGGTATCCCTGGGGACTATTATTCCCTCCTGGATCCGAGACTGGTTTGCCGCCCTCGACATGCGACGCCTATTTCCATGTCGCAATTTATCCTCCGCTTCATGGTGAGCGACAGACATTACCAGTTCGCGGTGCTGCCCTTCGGCCTCTCCACCGCCCGAGTGTTCACAAAGTGTATGGCGGTGGTGGGTATCCATTGGTTGATCCATCACGTCAGCTGGTAGCACACCAAGTGACCGATATCCTGTCGCTGTTTGGAGCTCGGTCTGCTCATCAACAAGTCTGCCCTAACTCCAGCTCAAAGGGTGGAGTTTATCGGGCGTCCTGGATTCCCAGTTGGCCAGGGCCTATCTTCCGCCCAATCGGTACCTGACTCTCGCGGCTTGCATCACGGGCTCCAAGCCTTTCCCACGACGACAGCCCAGTCCTGTCTTCGCCTCCTGGGCCACATGGCGTCGTGCACTTTGTGACAACTTATGCCCGGTTGCACCTTCGCCCACCCAGGCGTGGCTGGCCTCTGTGTACCGTCCACATCGCGACCCCATGGACTTGATTGTCACAGTCCCGAGGCCACTCTCGACACCCTCAATTGGTGGCTGATCCCTCAGGTAGTCTGTGCAGGGTACCTTTCCGCCGTGTCCCTCCATTACCTTGACCACAGATGCCTCGGACATGGGTTGGGAGCGCACCTAGGCGATGTTCACACGCAAGGCACCTGGTCCCCTCGGGCTCGCCCTACACATCAATGTACGGGAGCTCGGGGCGGGCGGTCAGGCCTTCGAGGCCCATCTCCGCGGCGCTGTGTCACCGTGATGACGGACAATACATCCGCGATGTTCTATGTCAACAAGCAGGGCGGGCACGCTCCTCCCTGCTTTGCACGGAAGCGCCGCCTGTGGGACTTTTGCATAGCCGCTCCATTCACCTCCAAGCGTCGTTTCTTCCGGGCACTCAGAACACAATAGCCGATCGCCTCAGCAGATCCTTCCTCGCACACGAGTGGTCCATTCGCCGGACGTGCTGCATACGATCTTCGAAGGTGGGGATTTCCCCAACTAGACCTCTTTGCGTCGGAGATCAACAGGAAGTGCGCCGGTTCTGCTCCTTCCAGGACGGGTCCCTGTCGGACGCGTTCCTGTGCTCATGGAAGGATCACCTCCTTTCGCCTTCCCTCCGTTCCCACTCGTTCATCGGGTGCTCCTAAAGCCGGAGGGACAAGGGCCGTCTCATCCTGATTGCTCCGGCCTGGCGAGGCAACATTGGTTCACCCTGCTGCTCGAGCTGTCCGTCCGAGAACCCATTCCTCTCCCGTTGTGGCGGACCTTATCACACAAGACTTGCCGGCTCCGCCACCCGGACCTCCGCTCCTGCATCTTACAGCCTGGTACCTGACTGGTTGACTTGCGCCGAGCAATCCTGCTCGCGGGCTGTTCAGCGGGTCCTGACGGAGAGCAGGAAACCGTCAACGGTCCACCTATCTAGCAAAATGGAAACGCCGCTATTTGGTGCGACCAGAAAGGCCACAACCCCTTTCGTCCCTATTCCGGTTATCCTGGACTACCTGTGGTCTCTTAAGGAGCAGGGCCTCGCGGTCTCCTCCTTAAGGGTTCACCTGGCATCTTTATCTGCGTCGTTTCGTCCCGGTTGAGGGACGCTCCATATTTTCCAACCATATGGTCTCCCGCTTCCTCAGGGGTTAGACCGCATGTTTCCACCGTCCGACACCCGACACGGTCTGGGACTTAAACCTGGTGTTGGCCAAGCTCATGGGTCCACCGTTTGAGCCTCTGGCATCTTGCTCCTTGCTCCATCTCTCGTGGAAGACGGCCTTCCTTGTCGCGATAACATCGGTCTCGAGCTCAGTGCCTTGACGGTCGGTCCTCCTTATACGGTCTTCCACACGGACAAGGTCCAGCTCCGACCGCATCCGGCCTTCCTCCCGCTTCCATATAAACCAGGACATCTTCCTCCCTGTGTTCTACCCGAGGCCACACGCCTCCTCTCGGAGCAGCGGCTTCACTCCTGGGGCTCTCGCCTTCTATATCGCTCACAGAGGATTTGGTGACGGCTTGTATCCGGGCGTGTTACGATCTCGCTCGAGTACCACCGCCTCGACTGACGGCCCACTCTACCAGAGCTCAGGCCTCTTCGGCTGCCTTCCTGGCCCATATTCCGCTCCAGGAGATATGCAGGGCAGCCACCTGGTCCTCCGTACACACCTTCGCGGCACACTATGCGTTGGTGCAACAATCAAGAGACGATGCAGCCTTCACTGCACTCTGCCACGTCTCACTCCGACCCCACCGCCTAGGTAAGGCTTGGGAATCACCTAACTGGAATGCATTGGAGCAATCACTCGAAGAAGAAAAGACGGTTACTCACCTGTAGTAACTGGTGTTCTTGGAGATGTGTTGCTCAATCCATTCCCCTCCTTCCCCACTGTCGGGAAGGAACTGAGGAGCGGACGGGCCGGCTGGGATATATATTCAGCGCCATGGCGGCGCCACTAACTGGAATGGATTGGAGCAACACATCTCGAAGAACACCAGTTACTACAGGTGAGTAACCGTCTTTTTTCATGAAAAGGCATAGGAGTGGAGCAGGTGTGATGTACAAGTGTGTATGACTTGCAGCATTAGGCCACGTATTGGCATTCACACATGTGGTGCCACTTGCCAGACTTTTCAGTCCCTCCAGCTCTGGCTCAGATCAGTTTGTTCCCCCAGCAAGATGATGACTAGACAAGAAGGTTTCAGTGCCTCGTGTGTCATTGCAAAGCTGGATTGGAGGTTGGATCTCACAGAAGTGAGGAGAGGGATGTTCTCCTCAGTCCTTGCTTCAACAAAGACCCTGATCACGTATGTGTCATGGACAGGCTGGGGAGCTCATTTGGACCATCTACAGACACAAGGGGCCTAGTCCCTAGATGACAGGGAGGTAGGTATGACTGTCCTGGAGCTCAGAGCCATTATACGACCTGTGTGGCATTCCTGCCTGTCCTCTGGAACTTGACAGTGAAAAATGTCACAGCCAATGTGACAGCCATGCACTGCATATGCAAACAAGGGAGCCCGGACTCCTTGCCCCTTTGCATGGAGGCTGTCAAATTCTGGTATGGTCAGAATGGGATAACTCCAATGGCCCATCACCAGGAGTCAGCGACAACCTGGCAGATTTCCTGAGCAGACCAACCCTGCGTAGTCCTTGCACAGATTTGTGATAGGACTGATATCCTGCCATTGTGGACCCCTCACAATAGAGTTGTTTGCCATCAAGGACAGCACCAAATCTAAGGACTTTTGCTCCAGGGCAGGACAGAACCCAGGATTGTTATTGGATTCTTTCCCTCTACAGTGGAGCAGAGGTCTGCTGTATGCCTTTCTGTTGCTTCCAGTGGTGATCGTCAAGATCTGGAGACAGGGCCATCGTCAGTCTTGTAGCCTTATGTTGGCTGAGGGAGTTCTGTCTGACAAACTTGTTACACACATTGGTTCAGTCTCCGCTCCAGCTCCCAGCCACCTCCATCTGATCTCGCAGCAGTACAGCCCAATGCTCCATCCAAGCCTAGAGTTGCAGCACCTGAAAGCATTGCTCTTGGCTGGTTCAGTAGGGCTGTTCCCTACAGATCCAGGAAATCCTGGTTCACAGCAGGCAAATGTCTACCAGGAGGATGCATTCCTCTAAATGGAAGAGGCTCTCTGGCATGGTCTGAACTTGGTTTAAGCCATGATATTGAAGATCCCTAACTACTTATTGCACTGAAAACAGGTTGGCTTTGTGTTCAGCTCTGTTAAAATCCACGGAGGTGTCCAAGACTGGGACTGCTCAGCTTGGAAAAAAGACAACTAAGGGGGGGATATGGTCAAGGTCTGTAAAATCATGAACAGTATGAAGAAAGTGAATAAGGAAGTGTTATTTACCTCTTCACATAACACAAGAACCAGGGGTCACCCAATGAAATTGATAGGCTGCAGGTTTACAACAAACAAAAGGAAACACTTATTCACACAGTGCTGAGTCAGCCTATGGAACTTGGTGCCAGGGGATGTTGTGAAAGCCAAGACTATAACTGGATTAAAAAAAGAATTAGATAAGTTCAAGGAGGACGGGTCCATCAATGGCTATTAGCCAGGATGGTCATGGACGCAACTCCATGCCCTGGGAGTCCCTAAATCTCCATCTGTCAAAAACTGGTACTGAACAACAGGAGATGGATCACTTGAAATTGCCCTGTTCTGTTCTTTCCTTCTGAAGCATCTGGCACTGGTCACTGGCCATTCTTATGAGCTGAATGCCCCCTATGACATTCCATACGAGCAAGATGGTACAGTGACCTCACCTGAAGTCCATTCTTAAGGTAAATGCAGAATTTCATTCGAAGCTATTGTTAAGCTGGCCTGTCTTTTTCCTGAAACCACAGCTGGTTCTAGGAGAAAAGAAACTATACACGCCGGATGTGTCCAGGGCTTTGCTTTATTACATTGACATGACCAAACTGTTGAAGCTATCTCCCCATCTATTTGTAGCCATAGCCAGGTATTCTAGAGAACAGGCCATCCATTCACCGAGGATATTACACCGTGTTGTCCATTGCATCTCATTGTGTTACCAGCTGATTGATGTGGCTCTCCTACTGAACACCAAGTCTCACTCCACCAGAGCTCTAGTATCAGTCTTCTGCTTCGGGAATGTGCTGATGTCAGAAATCTGCAGGGTGGCGACATAAAGTAACCCACTGACTTTTGTCCAGTGCTGCACCTTGGAGTTAGCAACTATGTCAGAGGTGAGGTTTGGGAGACCAGTATCTCCATCACTGTTTGACCAGTGCAGCTGGTACTCCTCAGTCCCCCCATCCAGGTGGGATGCTGCTCGCCCATCGACTGCAGTAGGATCCCCACTGACACACAATGGAAGAAGAATGGTTCCTTATCCTACAGGAACTGTGGTTCTTTGAGATGTGTATTCAGCGTGGCTACCACGACCTGCCCTCCGTCACTGCTTTCGGAGTCCTTTCCTGCCAGGGGTTTGAATTGCAAGGGTACTGAGGCAGGGCCACTCTGCCTTTTATGCCCTTATGTGGGAGCAGGAGGAGATGCAGGACATGTGCTAGTCATATAATTCTGATTTTACGTGCATGAGGCATATGTGTGCCTACAAAGGGATCTCAGCATTGGGAAAGACCACACTTACTGTGGGGTAAGTAACCATTCTTTACTGGACTGTCTGATTTTCATGTTGCTTTTATGGCTTATCCAGAGTTTGACAGACCCAGCATTTGAGTCCTGTGGCCAGACTCAGAGCTGGCTTTCTTGCATAGTTGCATAGACAGTGTTCATGGGAAAAACGTTCACTCCTCCAGCCTCTCTAAAAACAGGCGAATACAGCTCCATTTTCCCCAAAGCTTTCCTAGACGTCTGCAGGCTCTGGAAAAACAAGCTGCGCAGTGCAGTTGGCGGACGTGTCTGACAAACTGAGCAGGAGATTCAATTAAAGCCACTTATGCTGTAACTGGAGCACCTTCCTCCATTGCTTACATGCTTTCTCTCCTCTGGGGGGCGACCATGTATGACATCAGAGGAGACACTATGAGGGGATATGATGAGGTAAGTTTCTTCAGGAGTTTGCTACATGGTGCTAAAGCTTACATACGTGCTTGCTAAAATTCAAGAAGAAGGCAGCAGCTAAGGTAATTAAACAAAGTCAGCAGGGCTCCAGGCAGGGGCAGGAGTTTGCCTGCTCAGCACTGCTTGCAAAATCAGAACAGGATCAGCACTGGTCAGTACTGGGATGGGATACAGCTAAAGGAAACCCAGAATCCTGCAGGACGCCGTGTTGCTGATGCAGTAGGTGGGACCCTCCCTGAATGTTGGTGCCAAACCAATGCCCCAGGACGGTGGTAGGGGGCAGTGCGACAGAGGGCAAGGATTCGAGAAATCTCCAGACACCATTTGGAAGTGGGAGTGTTTGCTCCATCGTCCTGGCCCAGGCCCTGTTTAAGTCATTACCTCCTGCCTCACTGAATTTCTCCTTCAGATTCAATGAACTGAGCTAGTCTTCTTCACTTCCTGTCAGGGCTGATGTTGGGGGGGGGTGGCAAGCGGGGCAATTGCACAGGGCCCCACGCCACGGGCCCCCCACGAAGCTAAGTTACATCATCTCTGCAGAGTCATTGTGGGTAATTGTAATGCGAATATTAGTCATTTAATCGCTAAAAGTGGAAATAAATCACATGAAAGCAGAGGTTTTCAATCTGTGGGGCATGCCCCCCTAAGGAGTGCAGAGGAACATTCGGGGGTGGGGAACACAGGGATGCCAGGTGGCTCTGGCTTCAGCTTCAGTGGGGTGGGGCCCACTCTTTAGTTTCTGCCCTGCAGCAAGTCTAACACTGGCCCTGCTTTCTGTCCTAAATGGTTGCCTAGTGTTACTGAGCACTGCTAAACAGCAGCTCTAGAAATGACTGCATTCCACTGACCAGCGAAGCAATCCCTGGATATATAGAGAGTGTAACACTGGTCTCACACCAGCATAAACCTGGTGTGACTCTCCAGTGGGGTCACTTCTGATATTCACGGGTGTATGTGAGATCAGACCTGGTATGTGTAGTGCAATACAAACATCATTTTCTTTTCTCCTTCCAGGCCGTGGCCATATACAATATTCCAGCGTGGATTTGACTTGGTGCTGGGAGAGCAGCCTTCTGATAAGATCTTTAGGTAAGGCTTGGCTGCCCTGCCAGCCTCCCTAGTTACCTTAGCCCCCTGCCGCCAGCCAGCCAGGCTGCCTCTCCCCGTGCCCCCTGGCACAAACAGAACAATGGGCCTCAATCGGCCGTCAATAAATACATTCCCAGTTCCCGTGGGTCATGGGACATCTCGTGTAGGTGTCGAACAGAGGGATCCGATTGGCCATGTCTGGGTTGAGCGGTGACCTGGGGTAACCGGTTGATGGGTCTCCTTCAGTACAAGCACTAACAGAATGGAAGAAGCGAGTTATTACCTGCTACCTGCACATATCTGCTTACTGTGAAGGCAGCTGGGCTTTGATCCTGGGTGTGTGCGCGTGTGCAAAGCTGCATGGCTGCTCCTGTGCTATTCCCCGCCACATTTGCTGTCCTTTCCCTGCCCCTCTTTGCGTGGTGGCGGCTCTGGCGCATTCTCCCTCCTGCTTCCCCACTGTGTGGTTGCACCGGTGTTTTCTCCTGTCCCCACAATCTCCCACCTTCCCACTTTCCCCTCTCTTGGCCCAGTTTCCCCTCTGTGCCCACAGGAGGTGTGACGTGGAGCTCTCGATGGGAACGCGTCATTTCCACTCTTCATTTACAGCGGACTAAGGGCCACACCTCGAGGCCGTTACCTGGTTTCGACTTCACTCAGACAAAGCTCTGACAGAAGTTGAGTAGAGCCTCACTAATGCCTCAGGATTTGGCCTGAGGACTGGGTGAAGACCTCAGCTTGTGTCCTAATACAGACCAGGCCCCTAGGCTCTGCATGGTCTCAGAGAGAGCCTCATTTCGCTTCCTCCCCCCTCCAACCCCTTCTGGAGGCATTAATGAGTTAATGAATCAGTGAGGGATGGGAGAGGGAAGACAGGAAGGGGGAAGAGGCAAAGAAGGCGGGGAATGCCTAGCTTCCTGCATTGGGTGAGATGGAAAACCAAGGTCCTGAGCACTTGGAAGTGGCAGCATTTCTGATGACTGGGTGGCAGGAGACTTGGGTTCTATTTCCAACTCAGCCACAGAATCACTCTAGGACTGCTGGCAAATCATTTACCTGCAGTGTGCCTCGGTTTCCCCATTGGCGAGAAGGGAATAATAATACAGTAATTTGTAAAGCACCTGGAATTAAAAAAAAACCCATTGGCTCTATTTCTCCTTTTCGGCTCCCCCTCTCCCTCCCCCCCTTCCTTTCCCATGCATCTCTTCAGCGGGGGAAAGAGGTTTATAAACTCTGAGCTGGTGTGTACTGATGAGCCAGCCTGTAGGCCGGTGTGCTTGGAGCAGCAGTGATGGTGCAAGGCAGTTATATCGTGTGCGTGCACTCCAGCAGAATCAGAGGTGCCCAAGACTGCGGGGACCTCATTAGTTGAGCACTTAGGTCCCCAAGGACCCAGCGTGATGCCTCCGAACTCCCTGAATATTCATCGATCCGGGACACGGTGCTCTCGGCAACTCCCTCTGCTGTTGCGTTGCTGGCTTGCCACTGGGAGCAGGCATGGAGTGCGGCGGTTTGTTTCCACCGTGGGCATCGGGGAGGCATGGTATACGCACCAAGCTCCAGTTCCTGCTCACAGTGCTGTGTCCCCTCCTCTCCCCACCCTGCTTCACCCCGTGTGGGGCTGGGAACAGGGTTACAGCATTCTCTGTGCTCTGCTGGTGCACGCGGGCTGCTCTTGGCTAGTGGGATTCTCCTGCCTGCTGGAGTCTGGCTTTTATTCTCAGTGGGTCTGCAGCTTCCCTGCATTCTGATTACCGAGCAAGCTCGGATGCTCTCCCCCGGTGGGTGAGTTAACCACCCTCTGATTTTCCAGGTGCTACTAACTCCACCCAGCCACTTGCTGGCAGTGTCAGTAGAGAGGCTATGGGCAGAATGGGCTATGCAGGCTGAACCTGCTGCTCAGCCTAGAGGTGATCTAGCAAGAGCAGATTGGAGTCATGTTCGTGGGATGGAGGTGGGGTGCACTGCCAGGGCTCCACTTGTCCTGGGAAGAGCAGAGGATGTCAGCTTCCAGGCCTGGTAATGCAGGGGGAAAGAAAGAAAGCAACGAGGCTATTTCTCTGTGGTGGCTGGAGTCATGACTAGCTCAGTGGCTCCTGATGAGGGCCCCTGATTGGCTGCGCACAGTCCTATTGCCTCCTCCTGGGGAAACATACAAATTGCCACTCTGACAGGGCCAGTGTCAGCACCAGCTTTGTCACAGGCCGAATCCTACAGCGGGCAGTGATGGGATAAGCTGCCCCAGGATGCCCATCAGTTGGAGTTTGGCCTAGGCCCTGGGATCGGAGGTTCTAGCCCAGGTCAGAGAGCGCCTCCTTTGGAGAAGGCTGGTATGTCTGTAGTGAATGGCATCTGAGTGCTGGCAGGGAGGGGGAGGGAGGAAAGAGACCTTTTCCCCTTTGCACCGCAGTGACTAACGTGTTGCTCACGTGGGGCCAGTGTTCATATTCCTTGTTCATGCCTGCCCATTTCTACTGCCTCTGAGCAGGGAGCCCTCTGGAAGGCCCTGCTCTGACACCCACCCAGACAAACACAGAGCTTGCAAACGAGTGAATGAATAAATGAATAACCTCTCGCTGCATCCCTCAGCTCCCTGCCTGTGCTCTGACTGCCTTGACTGCAGAAGTTGTCAGGGAGAGGGACTCATCTGCCTAGGAGCAGCGGCTGCTGTGCTGGGAGGCAGGGCTATAGCTTTGCGTGTGCTATCCACTCCCACTGAGGGGGCGCCTCTCCTCCAGGGAGCGCTGCAGCTGGTGTGTTCCTGCTCTGAGGAGGGCTGTGGCAGGCCACCTGTCCCTTCCCCACCCTCGTTCTGGGGACGACTGGCCTTCCCCCACTCTGCTCTCAACATTTCAGCAGTGTGTGGAGGCCAGGCCCCGCCATGTGCCTGGTGCTGTGCAAACACAGCCGTACCAGACCCCGAAAACATGACTTACCACCAACCCAGTTAAAAGAAGCCCCATTGTACCAATGGGGAGTTGGGACATAGAGAGAGTAAAGCTGGTGTTTTCAAAAGAGCCAGTCTCCTAGCTTCAGCGAGAAGTGGTGTCCTCTAACTCCCAGCCTAAGTGGTTCAACCAGGGTCACCCAAGAAATCTGGCAGAGCCAAGAAATGGTCTCACATCCTCTGTGTCTCCATGCATTGCCCAAAGTGCAAGGCCAATCTTCCTCCCTTACCCACGGCCTCATTTGTCGTCTTCTCCTTCTCCCATCCCATGCTCCATGGAACCTTTCTCTCTCTATAGCCATGCTGCCCCCTGCACTTTGCAGGTCCTACAGTCAGACTCCGTAGCAAAACGAAGAGCCAGCACTTTACTGAAGGCATCTAGGATGGCTTGGGGGCTAGGAAGGATGATGTAGTTGGTTGGGCAAAGACCTGGGTTCAATTCCTGGATCAACCACAGACTTCCTAGGTGACCTGGGGCAAGTCACTTAATCAACCTTGTGCCTGAGTTCCCCACCCACCAAGTGGGGATGGTAGCACTTCCCTACCTCCTGAGGGGGGTCTGAGGACAAATACATTAAGGATTGTGAGGAGCTGGATACTATAGGAATGGGGGCCGTGAATAGACACCCAGAGCCATCTGAGTACCTCAGCATCTCCTTCCCTCCCATATGCTGGCTCAGGAGCTGTCTATGCTTTGGTTGTGTAACGACCTGGTCATGGGCATGGAGGGGCTCCTCACGGGACACTTATTCACCATTCTCTTCCAACGGATGTGGGAGGCATGGGCCCTGTGCCATCCTCCCTATCCAGTTGCTGTGGCAGTCACACCTTGCTTCCTACATGTGCCCCTCCCCTTGCCCCCCTGTGTGGCTCGAACTCAGGTGGGCGCTGTTTTCCTTCCCTAGTGAACTGATCTAACCCTGTCCGGCAGGTTCACCTACACCCTGGGGGAAGGGATGTGGCTGCCACTGAGTAAGAGCTTTGTGATCCCGCCTGCCGAACTGGCCATCAACCCCTCAGCCAAGTGCAAAACGGACATGACAGTGATGGAGGATGCGGTGGAGGTCAGGTGAGTGTGTTCATGGAGCTGGAGGCATGGGGAGTCCAGAGGGCCACTCCAGTATTGCGGGAGGAGGATCGCACTCACAAGGCAGGCTCTGAAGTTGAAGGAACCATAGAACTAACCCCAGCTTGTGTATTGTTATGGTCCTTCAGTGCTGTGGCATTTGGTGTCTTTCTGGTGGATGTTCATTCTGGTGGATATAGATGGGACATCAGGATATAGAGTCTGACACACTGCCCAGTGAAGTCCCATGAGAGTTTCTCCTCTGACTCAGTGGGCTTTGCATGAAAATCTCACTGTGTACACTGGGCGACCCTTCAGGTGCACATTTCCCTGGGCAGAGTTTAGTACAACATTCACCGTGTACCTTCTGCATGCCATGGTCCTCAGCCTGCTTAGAGCCATGCCTTCAAAGACATCTCAGGCGTTCCCAGTAGATTAAGTCATTCAGAAAGTACCTGTTGGGTCTTACTATTGTCAGCTCATAGGACTAAAGCTAATCAGCTACATATGGACGTAGAGTCCTCACTACTGAGTGGTGGGGATCCTCTGAGTCACATTTCCACAACATCAGGTGGGCATCTGGCAGCATTTGCACATACAGTTATTACCACTGTGCGCACTGCATGCACTGTCCATGTACAAATGGATAGTGAAGTGTCCGGCCAACCAGTGTGTGTGTTTAGTCTAATTTGCACTCATGATCAGTACAGTTTTGTACAACAATAGGGCCACATAACTGGGTACCACTATAGGTGCAAATGTGTATTGGTGGATGTGTGAATATGTCTGTACTCACTAGCACTTTAGATTGAAATTGAGTTAATATATTTATGCTCTAGGAGCTGAATTTCGTATTGTGTCCCTTTCCCCTCCTCCTTGCAGGGAAGAACTGATGACTTCCTCCTCCTTTGATAGCCTGGAGGTTCTCTTAGACTCCTTTGGACCGGTTCGAGACTGCTCCAAGGACAACGGGGGCTGCAGCAAGAATTTCCGCTGCATCTCGGACCGCAAATTGGACTCCTCTGGTTGTGTGGTGCGTGCTTCCTGGGGGTCAGCGCCCAAAGCTTGTCTTGTCTGTTGTATGTGATAAGAAATGTGTGAGAGAGCAGCTAAGAGTTTCCCATAATGCCTTGGGAGGAATCAAACAAACACGTCACTTAACAAGGTTCTGCTTTTCAGAAGGTTCATTACAGCTTTACTGTAGCTCTCCCAACAGCATCTAACTTGCCGGTTGGTACCATTGTAACGGCTGCTGCAGATTGTCCCTTGTCACGTATTGCCATTCTGGTATTCTTGGGGCGTGGCTGTCGGGAGATGGCATCTGCAGGCCTGGCTTAGCGAAAAGCAGCTGGTCCCAATTGCTGCACATGTTGCAATGATTCAGACCATTTAGGTCAGTGTTTCCCAACCAAGAGAGCAGGCCCCATTGCTGGGGTGGGGGAAGATTAGTCCAGGAATGGGGCACAAGACCATAGGGATTCAGGGATAATTGCATGATCCCAGATCCACCTTGCTACCATTGCACGGAGGCTTCTGGTGTTACAGGTGAATCGGGATGGCTCTTCAAGAGCTTCCCAGCTTCCTTGCCTGTTCCTTGGTGGTCTCTGCTGCAGGGGCAGCTCACGTCTCTGACTGCAGGCTGGGGCAGCAGCCTGCCAAGCCTGTCCGATTTCTGCTCTTGTGGCACTCAGCCATGGGTCGTGCGATGGACAGCCGGGGGAACAGGAGGAGGAGCTGTCACACTGGGATGGGGGCGGGAGGGGAGCAAGGAGACAAATGACAGAAGGGGAAAATAGGAGAAAAAATAGACAGCAAAGAAAGAAGATGGGCAGGGAGGAGGAAGAGACAGTGGGTGCTGTGCCAGGGCATGGGACAGAGAGATGCTCTCTGTGATGTGAGCTTGAGGAGCTGTGCCATCCATTTATCCCCTTCCCACTGTGTGGCTCTAGTGGAGGAAGTGCAGGGGGAACCACTGCTTGAGGTGAGAGTGTTTTCCATGGGAGCAGAAGGACAGAGCCCTGGGGGGCTTGTGACTGAGATTGGTGGGTGGCCATCCCCAGTGGAGCTAGGCATCCCAGTGATCATTCATGGGAGCCTGCAGGTCAAGCACTGTGGCCCTTGACTCCCACAAGGAAGGAGATGGGCTGTACTGGTACGGAGACATTTTAAATCGCTCCCTACATGAGGGCCTATTGGAGCAATGAGTGGCAGTGTGCAGTGAAACCTTGCAGTGTCTGCCATAGCCAGACACCGTCCACCTCATTTGCTGCTTGGCTTGTACTGAGCATGCTCAGTAACACTGCTGAAGCCAGCTGCTCTCACTCTGCCCCTCCCCACCACTGTCGACAGGCATGTGACATCTCTGGCCATAGCACAAGGAAAAGGTCCCTGTTGAGTGGGTGGCTGTCGTGAGACCTTCCTTCAATGTATGCGTGGTTGGAAACCAGCTGCTCCATCTGCTGGTGGTACATGGAGCTCAAGGTTGGTCCTTTCGGGAGCTCTGTGTTTGCACCGTGTAGCCTTTTGTGTGTAGCCAGCTGCCAATTCTAGACGGGAGTGGGGTGGGTAAATGGCTTGGGGTTCCTACCATGTGCCCTGCACATCTCCTCCCTTTCTCCATGGCACACCAGTGTTCTTATTGCCCCTGTGTTTACACGAGTCCCACTGCCTGGATATGGTGCTTTCATACCTCGGGGGAGGGGGGGAGATATTTTTCTGTCTGAGTTGCAGCAGCAACGTCCATCTCCTCCGTTCCCTCACCCCTCTGTACGTGTGCTCCCGACGAGCCATCCGCCCGTTCCGGAGGCCAGCTGTGAAGCTGCTGAGCATGTCTCATCATTCACGCTCTTCTCCAGTCGTGCTGCACCTGCAGTGCTCCGCAGGGGCGGCTCTAGACACCAGCGCGCCAAGCAGGCGCTTTTGCTCGGTGGAGCTCCGCATGGCATGACCTGCCGCAGGCATGCCGGCAGGAGCTCCGCGCTGCTTGGGGCAGCCCGATTTCTAGAGCCGCCCCTGGTGCTCCGGGAGATGCTCTCTGCCAGAGACGGGTGTGCTAATGGGCTTTGGAGGTGGAACGCTCCTCACCCCAAGACCGTGTAAACTTCTGGTATCAGCAGCATAACCCCTGCAGGGCAGAGAATGAGTGAGAGGCTGCCAGAGCTAGCAAAGCAAAGAGCAAGAGACAAAGAAAACAGCGAGCAGAGGCATGGGAACAACCCAGAGATGGGAGGTCCCCTGGGGCTTAATTCTCAGAGATGCTGAGCCCCTGCAGCTCCCATTGACCTCACAGGGAGCACGTTGCCTATGGCTCACCGGCCACTTGTTAAACAACTCAAGCAGTGGGTGCTTCCACCGCTTCCCTTGGGAACCTCTTCCACAACCTGCTCCATCTTCATTGCTATTCTACTGACATTCCCCTTTGCTCACTGCTTAGAGTTACAGCCCCTTGAACCACCCTGCACAGCAACACAGGCTGGAGATGGCTGAAAGGAACCAGGCAGGAGTGACACATAAAGGGGAACTTTGGGGCTGTAGGGGGTTGAGCTCATATAGTATGTGACTGGGGGCAGGGTGCGCAAAGGCAGGGCTACTGTACAAAGCGGCTTCCCGCACTCTACAACATTGCCTCTCCTTGGGGTCTGATTCTACCACACATCCAGTGAGGAACACTGTATTCTGCAAACAGACCCAATGAAATCAGTGGGACCAATTGTGGCGTAAATTGCAACTCCATCTAAGTGAGAGGGGCAGAATCAGACCCTTTGCCTTTACACCTTGCAAGTACCAGACCTCTCATGCCTCAGTCATTGTGAAGCCAAGCTGGACATATCTAGCTGTTGAAGTCAGGTTGCACGGCATGGTTGCCACCCATCAGGCCTTGTCCTATCATAGTAACATCATAACCCTGTGCTTTCTGCATCATGACATCTCTGCATGAGTGCCACACATTATACTGCAGCATATTGCCATGCTAAATTGGGCCAGGACCCATCTAGCCCAGTGCTGTGTCTCTCAGAGTGGCCAGTGTCAGCTGCTGCAGAGGAATGATGCATTTCAACAGACTTTCCTACAAGCCAGGATTGTTAATGTCCTAGAACCCGTCCTCTCCACAAAAACCAGACCAGGTAGCAACCCCTGGTGGCTGCTCATCCCAGGAGAGGTGGGGATGCAACTTCCAGGATAACCAGGGCCCAAATTTGTGGTGACTTTCTGGGTGTGAGAGAGAAGCGGGAGACACTGTGGACACATTCGTTTGCCTCATTCCTTGAGTGAAGGAGTCTCCTGATTCTCAGCTTTAATCCTTCACCCTGAAGAGGCAGGACACATGCTAGTGAGCAGGATAGAGACTGCACAGAAGACAAGTGCACTTTGCTCTCGGAAGAGACATGGTGAGGTCAGCTAGTGGCCACGCAGGCGACTGTTCCCCTCTGCCCCACATTCTGGTGATCCGCTCAGGGAGCTGTAGAGAGCCTCATGATGCTGAATTTCTGGTGAGAGGAAATAGTTTCTATGGGGCAAGAGGTGCTTGTAACCAAGTGGGCTTTCAGAATGTTGTGCCATGTGAAATAGGAACAGGCGTCTTCATTGTATTGGACAAGCTTCAGAACGAGTTGATTCAAAGCCTGACCATAGTGAATTAAAACCAGTAAAAACTCTTCCCTTTCTAACCTGCTTCTGTCAGGCCTTGCTGGTCACCAAGGAGTCAAATCAATCAGGCACATCCAGTTCCCCACACACTTGAGAGCACATCTGGCTGAACAGCTGCAGAGCCGGAGAGCAGGGCGGATGGGTGCTGGGCTGGATCCTCAGTTGTGCCATTTGCCTGTTGGCCGTCATCCAGAACAGCTGGGTTCGCACAGCCAGACATGGCTTCATAAAACTGCCTGAAGTGCCCTCACGTCCCAGCGCTCCAGCTGGGCAGAGGGGAGGCGGGTGTGGGATAGAGGGATTGGGCCAGGAGGGAAGTTTAGCAAGCCTGCAGGGTGCCATTTGTTTTCGAGATTGCAGAATGAGTGTCAGCGAACAATGTGCATCCTGTTGTGTGATCTTCAGTCAGGGTCAAAGGAAGGGAAAAACATGTAGCAGTGGTAGCCTGCTGTGAGCTCATCATCCTGTGGCTGCTGTGCCTTGCTGGTAGAATCCCCGCGAGGGGGAGGGGAGAAAAGTGGGGGGAGGGGTGCTGCTGGGGAGGCCTCTAGCACTTCGTTCTTTGCTTCAAGGAGTCTTTAAGGGGCTTCCGTGCTCGGGGAGAACTTTCAAGTGTGCTCTCCATTGGGTGAAGCCCTTTCTCCTTCTCGAAGTCACATTAGCCCAAGCGCTGCAGTGCACAGACTGCAAACCCCTGGGACGGCTCAGCCCACAATTCGTACCGTTCATTTTGTGCACCTCACGTGTGATAGGCAGCGCCCCTCGCCACTCCCTTCATACTTACCCCATGTGGAGCTGCTCTTCCCCCGAGTCCTGTCCTGCAGCATCCCCAGTGCTAGGCTGCTACATAGTTTGGCCAATGCACCTCAATCCCAGTCTGCAGCTTCCCTGCTATTCTAATCCTAGAGCTTTACACGGCTCTGCCAATGGAGCCTGCAGCCCCCACCCCTGCTGTTCCAGTCCTGGGCCCCTATGTGGCCCTGTCAATGCACCTCAGCCTTGACCCAGCCTTCCAATCCTGGACCTGCCTCTACACAGCTCTGCCAATGCAGCTCAGTCCTGGCCTGCAGCCCCCCTGCTATTCTAATCCTAGAGCTCTACACAGCTCTGCCAATGCAGCTCAGTCCTGACCTGCCACCCCCTCCCCACTGTTCCAGTCCAAATGTGTGGCGTCCAACTGAGTCTTTTGATGAAAATTGGCAGCAAGTGATGCACAGATGGGAGCTGCAAACAGGTTTGTTATTGTAAGCTTAATGCTGCCTTCTTGCAATACAGCCAGTGGAGGTGAGAACATCAGGCGCAGATTTCAGATGCCGTTTCCTGACTATATGCTAACAACTGAGCAAAAGCTCGTTTTGGTCCCTGTATGCAGAACCTGGTTAATCTGTGTCATTCTGTCATGCCAGTGCCCAGCAGGTCTCAGCCCTATGAAGGATGGCACCGGCTGCTATGACCGCCATGTTGGGGTGGACTGTTCGGATGGGTTCAATGGTGGCTGCGAGCAGCTGTGTCTCCAGCAGATGGTGCCTCTGCTGGAAGATCCCTCTCTGTACAATATCCTCATGTTCTGCGGGTGAGTGACCCGGCCCATTCCAGCCTCATCTAGGAGACAGTTGAGCAGGGATATGGGGGAACCTTACATGTCCATATTAGCACCCAGGTCAGGAAAGGAATGTACTGTGTGGTGTCTTGAGCTGGGTCAGGGTCGGGATAGCCATGCAATGCAGCCCCTTGGGCACCCAGCTTTTCTAGTGTTGCCCAACTGCATGTGTGTGCACACGTGTATGTGTGTGCACGTGTATATGTGTGTGCATGCACATGCAAGTTGGGCAGGGGCAGGTCTTACCTCTTACACAGACAGCTGCACAACACGAGGAAGAGATCCCGCATTGTGGAGATGCACCAGAGCGCCCTGCCTCCTCCTTCTCGGACGGGCATGTACGTTAGCGAAACTCCCCCCCCCCCCGCCTTCCTCAAGGCACTGGATATTCCTTTGTCAGGAGGGCAGCCAGGTGCGAGTTTGAGTGTACGCCACCAGCTATGACATCAGAGCAGTATTTCCCCTTGGGATTGTCTGTGCTGTAACCTCTTGGTAAGCAAACGGAATGGCTCTGTGTTTGCTAGGGAGACAGATCTTCCCAGTGCTTGGGAGGAAATGGAGCACAGGCTGGATACTAGGAATACTTTCCTGACAGTCTGAGTTATCGGGTCATGGAATGGTCTGTCAATGAGAACAGTTGAAGTGCTATCACCTGAGCCATTTAAAACCGGACCAAACAAGGCACTGGAGCGAGCAGTCTTCCATTCACGCCTTGAAGATGATCAGGCGACTATATCTGTTCTGGGAGCTGTCCACCACTCATGGTTATAACTCAATGGCTCCTATGCTCCACTGGGGTTGTTCCAGTTGGCTGTGGAGAGGGGCCTTCTTTCCTTGCGTTGAGGTCCCTCCCCTCCTCCACCACTGGATGTCTTGGCTTAGTCCCCAGGTGTAATGGCTTGTGCTGGGTTTCCCCTCATGGCAGGTGCATTGAGGATTACAAACTTGGAGTGGATGGGCGGTCGTGCCAGCTGATCTCGGAGTCCTGTCCAAAGGGAGGTGACTGCGGGGAGAGCCGGGAGCTGCCCATGAATCAGACTCTGTTTGGGGAAATATTCTACGGGTACAACAACCATTCCAGGGAGGTTGCAGCTGGACAAGTGCTGAAAGGGACCTTCAGGTGAATACCGTGTCCTCGCCTTTCATCAGGGAGGCGCTATCACTGTTCTTGTCTGGAACCTGTCATGTCCCTAGGAAGACACAGTCTGTAACAGTCCCAGGTCCATAGCCTCTTGTTTCTGTACAGGAAAGGGTTTTCCCAAGGAAATGGGGGATACAGGAAAAGGAGCTAACTGAGGGCTCGTGGGTTTGCTTTGCTGTTCATCTTTGCTGTTTACAGTTGCTGCTTTAAATGCAGCCCGGGTTGGGTGCGGTTGAAAGTCCATCCTATCTGATGGCTCCTCTGTGTTGCAGTGAGTTGTTGGCCACAATCCAGTTCTTAATGGCCAAGGCCCAGGTCCTCGGAGGTCTTTAGGCACCTAACAGCTAATACCTTTGAGGCCAAGATCACAAACCCACCAGCCAGTGTTTTGCATGAAGCTAGGGTTTAAACAGACACAGGAGACTGGACAGTAGGTTAAGTGAAGGTGCATTGACAATGCAGCGTGTGGCGGGGAGGTTGAGTTTCCACTGATCGTGCAACGCTTGTTCTCTTTCTGATAGCAGAGAGCCCTTTAATGCAGCAGACAAAGGCATAATGAGAGCCAGTGGCTGGAACCTGAAGCTAGATAAATTCAGGGTGGATAAGGTGCATGTTTTTAACTACTGGAGTTGGTGGATTTCTGTCACTTCCGGTCTTTAATCGAGATTGTGTGTCTTGGTAAAAGAGAAGCTCTAACCGTGCCAGAAGTTCGGGGTTTGATGTGGGGATCACTGAAACACTGTGGTCTGTGCTGTGTGGGAGAGCAGGCTAGATGAGCACAAACGGTCCCCTGGCCTTAAAACCTGTGCCTGTATTGCTAGACCTCGTTCTCCAGGGCTGCTGATCTGCCCACTTTAATTACAGACACACACACAAGTGTTAACTCTCTGGAATTCGCAGGCAGAACAACTTCGCTCGGGGCTTGGAGCAGCAGCTTCCAGATGGCCTGGTGGTGGCCACTGTCCCACTGGAGAACCAGTGCCAGGAGCAGATCTCTGAGCCCACGCCCGACCCAGGCTTTCTGACTGGTGAGTGATTCCAGCCATGCTTTGGCTCCTCTTCTCCCAGACTCTGTTTGTAGAAGGCTGGAGAGAGTTCTTAGTGCCTGGAAAACAGGGCAGAGGGAGGGACCTTTTCACTGCCTGACTTCAGCAAAGAAAGGCCTCCCCGGCCCATCAAAAGTCAGACAAGGCCCAAGCCTGGGAGACCTCAGACACCCTGGTTGCTCCTACTGACCTGTGGGTGCCCTTGGCACATGCCCTTTCCCTCAGCTCCCTTCTGGGGGATCACCACATGATCACTGGCTGACTATCCAAAGGTCCCATCCAGCTGCCTGGCATGGCAGGATAGCTCCCTGAGTGCTAGGAGGCACTCGTTAGCCATTGTTCATACTGAAGTGTCACCTACTGTCCCAGTCAGGATCAGGGCCCCCAACAAACACATTGCCCCGAAGAGCTTACAGTGTAAATAGACACTGGGGAAGCTAAGGCACAAATTGGTAAAGTGAGTTTCCTCAGGCTGCCCAAGAACTCGGTGGCCAAACCAGGACTAGAACCCTGGTCTTTTGAGTTCTAGTACACTTCCCCAAGGGGAGTCCTGTAGATCTCCAACACTGAGTCAAGCCTCGTTCTGTCTGACCTGTATATTCACACAGTAATAAAGACCCCACAGGTCAAATGCTGCCCTCACTTACACCACTGACCTCAAACTGTGCTTTCCTTTTCAGCCCTGCTGGCTCCGGGGTGGTTACACACGTGTAACCAAGGCCATGCCATTACACAAGCAGTTTTGTAATTGGAACTTAGTTAACAATTCTGTTGATGAGGCACAAGCTGGAAAATAATCCAATTCATTCTCCAGAACTGGGCTGGCTCTTCACAGCTGACAGTGGTAAAAAGCAGTAAAACCTTGTATTTTTCACTGAAGTCAGCAGATCCCGGCATCATTCTGAATACACACGGGGAGACAGAGGTGCTGAGTAAGAAGGGCCAGTTTTGCATAACCACTTTTAAGAGGAGAGCCACACATTCAAGTTATCAGTAACAGCGAGCACTGAAGTAAGAGGAATTTCAAGGCCCAGGAATGTCTCCCTTGCCATTTATTAGCGCTTGGAAAATGCGGCTTTACTCTCCTTGCACAATACAGCTGTTTAGAGCCTTGGAAGAACTCTTGACATGGGATAGTTTGTTCCTTGGTTTGCCTGTTCACCACCCTCTCGGTGCTATTATCTCATATTTCATAAGCAATAAACGGAGCAAGGTTGCTACCCAAGTGGGTGGTAGGACATAGTGTATCCTTTTTGGGTAGTGTAATGGATTGACTGGTCCATCTGTCATCAGTCCCCTACGCTGGTTGGAGCCATGGAATGTAGGGTGACTATATCGCCCACTACTGGCCTCAGCCTATAAAGAATAAGCCCTGATAGCTAAGGGCAATTCTTCTTTAGTTGGCAGGGTGGAGGCCTGTCTTTTTGGAGCAGAATCTCTTGCGCCAGGCACATGGTGCTTAATTAATGACCAGTCTTGTGTGTAAAATTGGCAGCCCTGGATTTATGACGTTAGTCACCAGAAGTGATGGTCAGATGAAGTGCTGCCTACTGTCATGTGACCCATATGTTGCTGGAGATTTAAAGTTGACTATCACTGTTTCGAAACTACCAGAAAATGCAACTTGCCAAGAAAGGGTGTTCAGGAAGCACGACGTTTATAAGAAATCCATAGCCGGTGAGCGCTTTCTCACTCCTGCCCAGGGCCAGCTCCAGGCACCAGCGCAGCAAGCAGGTGCTTGGGGCAGGCAACGGAAAGGGGCGGCACGTCCAGCTCTTTGGTGGCAACTCAGCCCCTCTCGGAGGGAAGGACCTGCCACCAAATTGCCGCCGAAGAATGAAGTGGCAGCGGTAGAGCTACCGCTGAAGTGCCGCTTTTCTTTTCTTTTCTTTTTTTTTTATTTTTGCCGCTTGGGGCGGCAAAAACACTGGAGCCGGCCCAGCTCCTGCCCCACTGCACTACCTGCTATTCCAGTCCTGAACTGCATTGACAGCCCTGCCACACCACCTAAACCTTGGCCAGAAGAACCTTTTGTTTTTCCAGTTCTGGGCTCCCTCCCCAGCTCTGCTGTCTTCCCTCAGTTCTGACCTTCTATACCCCACGTTATCCCAGTTTGTGCTGTCTTATGAGTCAACCCTGCTTTATGTTGCGTGGTCATATGGTTTTAATATATTTATTTGAGTGGGTGCAGACATCCATTAGGTGCTAGCCGGAGGCCACCAAACATATCCCGGCAGCAGCACCTCAAATCCAGAGGTAATTGTGCATTTTTTCCCTGTCACCACTCACCCTGGTAATTAGCTCGTCTCCAGTTTTGGATGGGGCACCATTGAACATGTTGCCCACGTTCTGAAAGAACATGCATGAGTCCCACCAGGAGCACTCCAAGGAATTTGGAAGGAGTTGGTGGATTGAGATCCAGAGTTAGGAATCTCACTGTACCTCTGGGAGGTAAGAGCTATGGCTGGAGTTTTCCAGGGCACCTAAGGAAGTCAGCTGCCTCATTTGGGTTTGGGTGCCTGCGTTTCTTTTGAGAAGCCCAGCCCAGCCGCAGATCAGAAAGAGCCGGTTGGCAGGCAGAACATCTTTTAACTTGATTGAAATGGGTGAGAGTTTATATGAAGGCTTTGTTCATGTTTTGACATTTGTTTACTGGCGCCTGTTAAATGAGACTGTAGAGGCAGGTAGCAGGAATGGAATTGTTTCACTGGCGGATGAGTGTTCCCGAGCATACGGCTCAAAAATGGAATCTCTTGGCGGTACCAAAGAGTCTGCATCCCAGCAGCAGGGGCTATGCTTGGCAGCACCATCTGAAAGCTGGAGATCTTCACCATTAGGGAAAAAAGTTCCTTCTTGGTCCACTCAGATACTCACCCTGGGCAGCTAGAGTCAGCGACCCTCATTGGAGGACATGCGTAATTGCAGATGTTACTGTTGGTTCTAACATTCTCCAGCTCCTTTTTCTTTCTTTCTTTTTTTTTTTTTTTTTAAGGCTAGCCACGGTAGTTGACTCTGTTGCCCCCCAGGAAATTACCTCTCTGATACTTGTTGCCCCCAGGAAATTATTATTTTTATGGTGTAAATGGCACTCCCTTCCTTAGCCTCCGTGATCCTGTTATTCCCTGCTGTCTCTGGCTGTGGTGCTGATCATCCCGCGGCCGTGTTTCCTGCTGAATTGATTCCATCGCTGCTGCCCTGTTCCTAGCACTGGACATTATGAAACACAGCCAGGACGCTCCGAGTGAGTTTCGCTGTTGCCAGCCGAGCCGGGAGTTAAAAAGCCCGGCTGTTTTCCTTTCCTGTGTTTTACAGCTCACCTTCTCAATTGAGAAGTGCAGCCACCTCCATTAATAATACATAGGAACTGAACATTTTATAAACTCACCCCTCATGTAAAAGGGTTGCTGTGAGCTTTCCCTGCCCGCTATGCACCTGTTTGGATGTGGAGGGGTCACAGGGTAATGTAGAGGAGAGACAGGTGGGTAATGTCCAGATGATATTTATCCTCTGTGTGGAGAAATTAATCTAGCAGAGGCGTGAGGCTTGATTTTCAGAGGTGCTGAGCACCCCCAAATGCCATTGCCTTTCCTAGTAGCCTCTGGGGTTCAGCACTTCAGCAAGTCGAGAGAAGGGTACCCCTCCCCCCCCAGCCAGTGCCTCACTCCTCTTGTTCCCCACAGCCGGTACTTGCCAGCCTAAGGGGTGTCACTGGCTTTCTTATTGTCCATGTCCATTCTTCCTGGCATGGAACACGGCGGCAATCACGCCGCAAGGTGCATTAAAGGCAGCGCATACGGCAATGCCCAGCGTGCTGCATTCGGAGTTGGCTCATTAAAAAAGTCTAATTAGCAGCGTAATGAACACACCAGGATATGCCTTTGGGACCGGCCTTCCAGGAAAAACCCACAAAAGGCCTTGTTATCTTCAGAAGCCGAGCCGGGGATGGAGCGAGGAAACAAACCCAACCACATTCCTTTAAAGTTGTATTTTTAATTGCTGGAGAGTCGCTGACCCTCAAACCATCTTTTAGCATAATTAGACTCTTACCCCACCCAGTTGTTTCCTCCAGTGCAGTCCCAGCTCATTCTGTCACCCAAGGCAAGATTTAATTGGGCAGAACTGTCCCTTTACAGCAGATCAGGCAGCAGAAGCCAGATGCTACCTAGGGCATTAGCGTCGAGCCGGGTTTGTGAAGCCCAGGAAGTGAGTACCCCCTCACAGGAAACACTGATAATGATAATGACTTGCAGTTACAATGCTTACAGGTGACTAGAAAACAGGGATGGTGTCTTATGGTTAAGATAGGGAGTTGGGAGAGCTGGATTCAATTTCTGATGCTATCACTTCATTCAGTCTCCCTCTACCTCCGCTCCAAATCTGTAAAATAGAGACCAAAGTACCTGTGAACTCCTCAGGGCAGGCAATGTCTCTTACAATATATCCATGGAACACCTAAGTCAGTGAGGCTCTGATCTCAGTTGGGGGCACTAGGTCCTACTATAACATAAATAGTAATCAAGTATCTTCCATCCAAAAGGATTCCAAATCACTTTCCAAACTCTGGGCCAAACCCTGGGATCTGAACTCCCAGCCACTGCCTTGCTTGTTATACCCTGTAAGAAAAATGAGAGTTCGTTTGCAGCTGGGGACTTTAGCCTGTATCAAAGCCGTCAGAAGAAAATCTGTCCTGTCCCTTTGTTGCAGTCAGCTAAGCAGTCTGTACTGGGGGCTGAGACCATTACACACATTTATTTGTCACTACTTGTCACAGCATCTCGGAGCTTTCAAAGAGCAGGCGCCGATCTGAATGCAGGGATGTGAGCCGCTCCGTTTTAAAATGCAAGAGATCATAGCAACAGCCGCACCGCATCAGACCTGTGATCCGTTCAGCCCAGTATCCCACCTCCAACAGCAGCTAGCATCAGATGCTTCAGAGGAAGGCGCAATCAACCTGAGAGGATACAAATATGGCGTAACCTGCTCATAAGGGAAATGTATTGCTTGGCTTGTGCTAAGGGAAGCAGTGTGGCCTAGAGGATAGAGCACTGGATTGGGACTCTGCTACTGCCTTGTAGGTGGCCTTTGGCAAGTCCTGTCCCCTCCCTCTGGCTCAGCTTTCCCACCTGTAAAGTGAGGAGAATGGATTGGCCTGCCTTTGGAAAGCACTTTGAGATTGGCGGCTGAAGTGTGAGCTAAGAGCCTGGGATGAGGAGGTTTAGTATTTAAGTGGGGTTTTCAGAAGGCCTCAGTGTTGGTCTAATTCTGCTCGCATTGACGGCAGTAGTAAAAGCCCCACTGACTTCAGCGAAAGCAGAGTTTGGCCCATGCGGAACTCTTCTGGACATCCCAGCCTCCCTCCCTAAGACACAGCACCCCCATTTCCCCTCTGTGTGCGCTGGGGGTGGTCTCGCACACTCTCCCCTTCCTGAACCACACTCCTGGTGTGGGGCAGACTGCCCATGTAGAATGCCTCACCAGCGCTAAGGGGGTCTCTCTTCCGTCTCCCTCAGGGATGGTGAATTTCAGCGAGGTCTCTGGATACCCATTGCTGCAGCACTGGAAGGTGCGTTCCGTCATGTACCACGTCCGTCTCAACCAGCTGACCATCTCCCAGTGTAAGTACCGCCGGGCTGCAAGCCGGGATGGGGAGGACGGTGGTAGAATAGCCTTTGGGTTGAGTGAGGTTTTGATCCTATTCTCCTTGAAAATCAAAGGCTGGATTGTCACAGCCCGTACTCGGCCATGCAGGGCCGTAAGAGGGAGTAAGGCCCTGCTGGGGTGGGGTTTGTTGGGAGCTCTGGCTCCACCCCTTCTCATATTCACCCAGGCCTTCTACTTCTCATTGCTTGCTGTGTCTGTTCCTCTGCAGCTTTCAGCAACGCCCTCCACTCTCTCGATGGAGCCACCTCCCGAGGTGATTTCGTGGCCCTGCTAGACCAGTTTGGCAACCACTACATCCAGGAGGCAGTCTATGGCTTTGAGGAATCCTGCTCCATCTGGTATCCCAATAAGCAGGTTCAGCGGCAGCTCTGGCTGGAGTACGAAGACATAAGCAAAGGTAAGAGGCCTAGCCAGTGATCAAGAACACACACATCCTTCCAGAGAGCATATCGGCAGATCCCAGCTGTGTGGAGTCAAGGTAAGGGAGCCCTTTTCCAGGCCAGGTGTGCCTGCACCGAAGGAGTGTGTCCCCATCTTTATACTGGCTGCTCTCTATCCCCGCAACATAGACTCCTACAGCCAGTCATGTGCTGGTGTTATGATATGGACAAACTGCTCAAGCTAAGACGCCAACTCATTTTGTTTGTTGTTTAGCCCTGATCCCACAGCCACTGAAGTCAGTGGAAAGACTCCTGCTGGCTTCAGTAGGGATTGGATGAGGTCATTAGGGGCGATTAAAAAGCCAAGCGCCAGAGAGATGGAAGGCTAATGCATTCATGCCACCAAGCCTTCCTGCCTGATTCTACTCTTAGCTCATATACATCTTTAATCTTTGTCTCTTCCACATCGGCACTCTTCTACCTGGGTCTTGAGTCTGGAGTTTCCTCCTCTCCAGTGTCCCCCCTCCCCCACCCCAGAACCTTAGCTTTCTTTTATTTCTATACCCAATTGTGAATTGGTCTCTGTGTAGGAGTCATCAGGACTCAAACAGTTGAGGGAGGCATGTGTAGCAGACTAGTTCTTCCTGGGTGAAGCTAGTCATCTTGGTCAGAGAAGCTTGATGTGGAGACAGAGAATCTAGGTTAAATTTTGAAAGGCAGGTGCTTTCAACCTGTGAAATAAAATGTGAATCTGTGCGAACAGGAAATTCCAGGCACACACCACGGAGGTGGAAAGGGTAACTGCACACACCACTGTGCTGTGTGTAAGTACAGGGTCTCCCTGCACATGTGTATGCAAGCCATGTGGGGGCAAGATTTCCAGTGGTGCAAAGGAAACTCACCCACCCACCCACCACTGAAAGTCAATGGGAGTTGGGCACCTACGTGTCTATTTTTCTTTTGCTCTCATTAACTGCCTCCATCAGACATTCTGTTTCACACAGTGAACAGTGTAATATGGTGGGAGCAAAACCAGCTGTGACATTGTGCAAGATTCTCCACACACCCCCAGAGCTCTGGTAGCTTTATTCCAGTTCTGCATGGCATTTACTTTTAGCAGTCACTCCTCATACAGTACTGATCACTTGGTACTCTGTGGATCAAATCTTACTTTTCGGAAAACACGTCCATGCTGATGTTTTCTACTGATTGCTGTGGCTGCTGGTGGTTAAGGTCAAAATACAAGTGATTTCTTTGATTTGCCTTGATGTTTTCAAAGGTGCAGTAGGAAAAAAACCTAGTAAGAGAACCAAAAATGTGCCACCGTGGCTAAACAATGAAGTAAAAGAAGCAGTTAGAAACAAGTGTATAATTAGCCAAAAAAAGAATTTGAAAAGCAACTAGCCAAAGACTCTCAAACTAACAGCAAAAAAAAAATGTCAAGTACATCAGAAGCAGGAAGCCTACCAGACAATCAGCTGGGGCCACTGGACGATTGAGGTGCTAAAGGAGCATTCAAGGATGATAAGGCCACTGCGGAGAAACTAAATCAAGTTTTTGCTGAGGGAGATTCCCAAACCTGAGCCATTCCTTTAAGGTGACAAATCTGAGGAACTGTCCCAGATTGAGGTGGTATTAGAGGATGTTTTGGACAAATTGATAATTAAACAGTAGTAAGTCACCAGAACCAGATGGTATTCTCACAAGAGTCCTGAAGGAGCTCAAATATGAAATTGCAGTACTAAAAACTGTGGTATGTAACCTGTCATTTAAATCAGCTTTGTACCAGATGACTGGAGGATAGCTAATGTGAAACCAGTTCTTAAAAAAGGCTCCAGAGGTGATCCCAGGGATTACAGGCCAATCAGCCTAATTTCAGTACCAGGCAAATTGGTTGAAACTGTAGTAAAGAACAGAATTATCGGACACACAGATGAATATGATATGTTGGGGAAGAGTCAATATGGTTTTTATAAAGGGAACTCACACCTCACCAATCTGTTAGAATTCTTGGAGGGGGTCAACAAACACATGGGCAAGGGGGATCCAGTGGATATAGTGAACTTAGACTTTCAGAAAGCCTTTGACAAGGTCCATCACCAAAGGCTCTTAAGCAAAGTCAGCAGTCATGGGATAAGAGGGAAGGTCTCTCATGGATCAATAACTGATGAAAAGACAGGAAACAAAGGGTAGGAATAAATGGCCAGTTTTCAGAATGGAGAGAGGTAAATAGTGGTGTCTCTCAGGGGTCTGTACTGGGACCAGTGCTGTTCAACAGGTTCATAAATGATCTTGAAAAAGGGGTAAATAGTGAGGTGGCAAAATTTACAGATGATACAAAACTACTCAAAATAGTTAAGTTCAAAGACCACGAAGAGTTACAAAGGGATCTCTCAAAGCTGGGTGACGGGGCTACAAAATGGCAGACAAAATTCAGTGTTGATAAACGCAAAGTAATGGACAATGGAAAACATAATTCCAATTATATGTACAAAATGATGGTGTCTAAATTAGCTCTTACCAGCCAAGAGAGAGATCTTGAAGTCATTGTGGATAGTTCTCTGAAAACATCTGCTCAATGTACAGCGGCAGTCAAAAAATGAACGGAATGTTAGGAACCATTAGGAAAGGAATAAATAACAAGACAGAAAATATCATATTGCCTCTATATAAATCCCTGGTACGCCCACATCTTGAATACTGCGTGCAGGTCTGGGTGCCCCATCTCAAAAAAAAGATATATCGGAACTGGAAAAGGTACAGAGAAGGCCATAGCTTCCTTATGAGTAGAGATGAAAAAAGACTTTTCAGCTTGGAAAAGAGATGACTGGGGGGGGGGGGGAGGGTATGATAGAAGTCTATGAAATGTTGACTGGTGTGGAGAAGGTGTATAGGAATGTTATTTACTCCTCCACCTAACGCAAGATCTAGGAGTCATCCAATGAAATTAATAGGCAGCAGGTTTAAAACAAACAAAAGGAAGTACTACTTCACACAATGCACAGTCAACCTGTGGGACTCTTTGTCAGGAGATGTTTTGAAGGCCACAGCTATAACAAGGTTGAAAAAAGAACTAGATACGTTCATGGAGGATAGGTCCATCAATGGCTATTAGCCAGTATGGGCAGCGATGGTATCACTACCCTCTCTTTGCCAGAAGCTGGGAGTGGACAACATGGGATGGATCACTTGATGATTGCTGTTCTGTTCATTCCCTCTGAAGCACCTGGCACTGTCCACTGTCAGAAGACAGGATACCAGGCTAGATGGACCGTTGGTCTGACCCAGTATGGCCATTCTTATGGCCCATTCAGGTGAATGTTACAGGTTATGGGAGTGCCATTTACAGCCAGCAGGAATCTGCCTGACTTGTACTGCAAGGAGCAACAGTGCACTTGCAAGAGGTGAGCTAGACAATCTAATAGAGTGTTCTTATCTCTAAGTTTGGAGATTCAAACTCCTGGCTCTAAAATAAATAATGGGACTTGCTCCGCCCTGGCATGATGGAAACTCGGCTTCTATGCATGGGTCTGATTTGGGAAATTCACCTTTCTCTGACTCTGCATGGATCACTTGGATTCATACGGCTGTTGAAACAGGGGTTTTCCCAAAGCCACCTGTGACATTCTGTATCTCAGGGGACACCCTACACCCCCATGTTCATCTTTATAAAGTGATTGTGTGGTATCCAATGCAAAGTTTGTCATGTGGGGTGTCTTCGGAAGGCTCATGATGCACTGAACATGGTTGTTATAGTGATGTTATAGTAATTGTTACAGTAAGGTTAAAGGTTATAATTTCAGGTATTTAGTTATGAGCCTGAAAAAATATCCTCGTGATTTAAAGCAAGCCCATGCAAAAACTCTCCAAGAACAGAGAGGCAATTCATACCTCGTCAGGACATGGATTGGACAAACCCAGCCCAGCCTCACAGGAACAATGGACACTGGCTTAGGCAGCAACGAAAGAATCTGTTAGACCCTCGAGGGAGTCACCTCCTTCCTTTGGTCAATTTGGGACTGCGATGAGGTAATGCTCACCTGACTCTGAAGTGAGGGGGAGCGCAAAGCCAAGAGGAAAGAAAGGACATGATAAAAGGGAGAGATGTTTGCCATGGTGGCTCTCTCTCTTCCACCTACATCTACAGACACGACCACCAAGCGACTGAAACGCTGATCAAAGGGGAGAGCCTGGCTGAAAAGCCAGCCTGTGGTGAGAAGCATCTAAATTTGTAAGGACCTTGGAAGTGTTAAGATCAGCTTAGAATGCATTTTGCTTTTATTTCATTTGACCAAATCTGACTTGTTATGCTTTGACTTATAATCACTTAAATCTACTTTTATAGTTAATAAATCCGTTTATTCTACCTGAAGCAGTGCATTTGGTTTGCAGTGTGTCAGAGACTCCCCTTGGGAGAACAAGCCTGGTACATATCAATTTCTTTGTTAAACTGATGAACTTATATAAGCTTGCAGCGTCCAGCGCCCATAACTGCAAGATGGAGGTTCCCAGGGTTGCGTCTGGGACCAGAGATATTGGCTAGTGTCATTCGCTTGCAAGTAGCTGGGAGCAGCTTACATGCCAGAGGCTGTGCGTGAACAGCCCAGGAGTGGGGGTTCTCACAGGAGAGCAGGGTAAGGCTGGCTCCCAGAGTCAAGGATTGGAGAGGCCTAGCAGATCACCAGTCCAGATAACACCAGAGGGGAATGTCACACCACCCTCTTTAGTATTAAGTCCACTGTGGTTCAGTGGCAGGATCTCTCTGAGCACAGCAACTTTTCTTTTTTCTATTTCCTCCTTTTTTCCCCTCCAGTCTGGGCTGTTTCACCGTGGTCTCTTCCTTTCTGCAGGTCTCGTAGTCTTCTCCTTCCTTCCTGTACAGTATCTCCTTTCAGCTTCTCTCCTGTTCCAACACTTATCACTTTCTCCTCTTAGCTTTTATTTGGTGAATGTCCAGATATTGATTGAAAAATTGCAAGAGACAAACCATTCTCTGTGGCTGCTGCTTTCCCCCTGCTCCTGCATTGCTGTCCCAAAGTGGTCCATTTCCAGCACAATGGGGAAACTAAATGCCCTTTCTTCTTTTTGGTTTAACAGGCTTGTTTTGTTTGCAGGGGTTTCTGAGTGAGGTTAGCACTGTCCTATTTCTTGGCAAAATGTTTAAACAGTAAATTCTGGTGAGCGTAGAAGATGGAGACAAACTGACTTATTAACGTAGGCACTGGTTCTTCTCTGACCCCCCTTGTAATGACTGGCAGTTGCACACATCACACTGTGGGCTGAAGTTCCAGGGAAGTGGCCTCTGGGGTGAATGTGCAGTCTGTGTAGATGGAGTCCAAAGGTTCCTGATCAGACTTAGCCCTCGGCTTTGTGCCTAGAGCAAATGCTGACTTTGAACAACTCAGTCCTGAGTAACTCTTCCTACTTCCTCTTCCTTCTCTCATGCTGCTTCCTGCCCAGATCAGCAGTACTGTAGAGGTCCGAGAGAGAAAATTAAGTACATAATCCCTAGGGACAAGTAATAACAGCAACACAGTAGAACCTCGATTTCACGAGCATCAATCTTAACGAACGACCAATTATACAAATCATTTTTTCTTGGCCAGGGAAAAACAAATCACACAAGATGAAGAACAAGTCTCCATCTCTTCACATTCCAGTGCCTTCAGTGCATTGGAAGCCATTTTGCAGTGGTGTGAAGGACATGAAGATAGCGATGCAGTGCACCGTCCTGCAAATTAGGCACTGGACCTCCCGTCCTTTTGAGATGCTCACTATTATGATCTTTTTAGTTTTATGAACTCCTCAATCCCAGGTTAGTTTGTAAAATAGGTGTTCTACTGTAACTAGAACTGCTTTCATATGATCTCCAGCTACAGCAAAAACAAAGCCCTGAACAATGAACATCCTTCACCTAACTGCTATTGGTGATTTAAAGATCCCCCTACCACCCTAAGTGGTTGTCCTATAGGAACTCCTGAATCCTGAGTTGTCGATGATGCATGATTCCATGCTAAACCCCAGGGGCTAGTGTAAATGGGCATGACCCCACTGACATCAGTGGAGCTGTGGATCTGACCTCCTGCTGACCTCGTCCTCAGTGCCCCTGGGACGCTGCCATGTAATATCAACCCCTGGCAGCTCAGTGTCACAGCACTGCAACATCTCTTGCCGTGACGTCCTCGCCGGCTGAAGCTGAAGGATGCAGGAGCATCTCCTCCATTTTAAGATGGAGGGATCGGTTTAATCCTTATGTCTCGTAGGGCCATGTTCTGCTCTCCATTGACTTCAGGAGCCTTACTCAGGCTTGGTGCTGGTGTGACCCAGCGCACAGTTTGGCCACAGCATCTGTCATAAACAGATAGTTAAGGGTTAATGTCTCTTTTACCTGTAAAGGGTTAAGAAGCTCAGTAAACCTGGCTGACACCTGACCAGAGGACCAATGAGGGGACAAGATACTTTCAAATCTTGGTGGAGGGAAGTCTTTGTTTTGTGCTCTTTGTTTTGGGGGTTGTTCATTCTCGGGACTGAGAGGGACCAGACGTCAATCCAGGCTCTCCAAATCTTTCTGAATCAGTCTCTCATGTTTCAAATTTGTAAGTAACTAGCCAGGAAAGGCGTGTTAGTCTTATGTTTGTTTTCTCAACCAGTAAATGTTTCTTTTTGCTGGAAGGATTTTTACCTCTGTTTGCTGTAACTTTGAACCTTGACGGCCGTTGGAACAGTGGAGTGCTCCTTTGACCTCCACATCCCTAGCTTATCTCTGATTCTTATTGTATTTAGTGTATATAGTGTATATAGTTAGTTAAAATAGTTAGTTTAGTTAGTTTGTTAAGTAGATTAACGGGAATTAGGGGGGCTTAACCCCTCTTTTCCCGAACCGGTGCGGGCTCATGCCCAAGGCACCGGGGTTTAAGCCCTGTTCGGCTTGCCAGCGGCCCATGCCGATTGGAGACCCTCACGACTCCTGCCTGCGTTGCCTCGGAGAGTCCCATCGCGCAGATAAGTGCCCTATTTGTAAATCATTCAAGGGGCGAACAAAGAAAGAGCGGGACATTAGATTAAAGCAGCTCTTAATGGAGTCAGCACTTAGCCCTGCGGTGCCAACACCAATAGCTCCGCAGTCGTCTTCGGCACGGAGCGCCCCAGCGGTTCCCGACTGGTCCGGTACCGAGACTCTCAAAAAGCAGCAGCCGGCACCGACGCCTTGGCACCGTTCCCTCTCGCCATCGGGGAAACGCAAGCCACAGCAGAAGTCTGTCAAGGCACCTGCTTCGAGACCGCTCGTCCAGCCGCCAGCGCCAGCTCCCTTGGCACCAGCTAAGACAGCGCATAGGCCATGCGCGATACCGTCGACTCCGGCACCGACAGGGCCGTTGAGTCCGGTACCTCCGTGCTCCCCGGTGCAAACCGTGGTCGAGCTGCCTCTCCCGTCGATGCCTGAGACTTTCTCGATGGCGAGAGAGCTCATAGAGCTTACAGAGGCACCGTGCCTCCAGCCCCCGGCACCGCCGGTGCGGGCTGTGCAGTCAGTGGGCAAACCGGCCATCATGAGGCCGCCTTCCCCTGACAGACGGGATAGAAGGCGTTCCAGGTCCCGGTCCCGATCCCGGAGACGGTCGCCTTCTCGACAATCCAGATCCCGGCACCGGTCACAATCCCGGTACCATTCTCCGTCTCGGCGCCGGTCGCAGTCCCAGTACCGCTCCACATCGCGGTACTGGTCGCACTCCCGGAGACGATCCCGGTCCCGGTCACCCGACCGTCGGTACCGTAGAAGGTCTGACTCCCGGTACCGCTCGTGGTACCGTTCTTCGCGCAGCCACTCCCGACGACGCCAATCGAGATCGCGGTCGACCTCCCGGCACCGGCGCGGTCGATGGTCCCGTTCTCGCTCCTGGCACCGCAACGACCGGCACCGTTCCCCGGCTCCATCCAGGGACAGACCGGCGGCATCGACGGCACAGTCCCACAGTGCCTCTGCCCCCCCATGGCCTTCCTGCCAGCCTTCAGTCTCCTCCCAAGCGGGCAGTGTGGCCGACCGACGCACCGACCCCCCCAGGGCAGGACCACGACCCCCAGCAATGGGGCTTCTGGACCCCCTGGGCCTACCACGAAGCTCAGGGGCTCCCCTACACTCAGCGGCCCAGGGCTTCCGACCACAGGGCACCGGAAGCCACGGTCAGCAGACCTCCTCCCTCACCGTTAGTGGAGGAGCCGCCGCCACCGGTAGTGGAAGAGCATCCTACAGACCCGGAGGCCGCGCAATGCGCGCGACGCCCTATCGGAGCGGAAACCCTCCAGTCTGTCTCTTCTCATCGCCGATGAGGGGCTGGCGGGAGCATCAGCATCGGGCCCCTCGCCGATTGACGCCTGCACCAGGATCTGCTTCGGCGGGTGGCCCAGGCCATTAACCTCCCGGTCGAGGAGGTGGCTGAGGACGATGACCCGGTGACCCGCATAATTGGAGCGGAGGCCCCGCTGCGGGTGGCCTTGCCATTTATTCGGACCATTCAAAAGAATGCCAACACGGTGTGGCAGTCTCCTGCTTCCATCCCTCCTACCGCTCGAGGGGTGGAGAGGAAATACTCGGTTCCCCCCAGCGGGTACGAGTATCTCTACACACACCCACCTCCGGACTCCTTGGAGGTGCAGTCTGTTAACGACCGGGAGCGGCATGGACAACCAGCTCCAGCGCCAAAGTCAAAGGAGGCGCGCAGGATGGATCTGTTGGGCCGGAAGGTCTATTCGGCTGGTGGCCTCCAGCTAAGGATTGCCAATCAGCTGGCTCTCCTGGGGCGCTACACATACGATACCCTGGTGTCGCTCTCTAAGTTTACGGAGCTGTTACCGACTGACTCCAGGCCTGAATTCTCAGCCCTTCTTGAAAGGGCAAGAAAGCCTCCCGGTCATCCCTCCAGGCCTCTCTAGACTCGGCAGACTCAGGAGCAAGAACGGTGGCCGCAGGGGTGACCATGAGGAGAATCTCCTGGCTGCAGGCCTCCACCTTGCCGCCTGAGGTCCAGTATACTCTGCAAGACCTCCCTTTCGACACCAAGGGCCTCTTTTCCGAAAAAACGGATTCGAGAATTCAGACCCTCAAAGATGGTCGAATCGCCATCCGCACCCTGGGTATGCACACACCAGCTACCCAGCGGAGGTCCTTCCGGCAGCAACCGTACCGGCAATTTAATCAGGCCAGGTCACGGCCTGATAATGGGCGCAGAGGCAGGATGAACCGCCGTAGACCATCGGGCAACCGGCGTAACCAGTCCCAGGCGCCCTCCAAAGCCCCTCAAGGGCCTAAGCAAGCATTTTGATGGGACGCCCGAGGACGGCCCATCAGGCTATGCACCGGATCCTTCCCCGTTATTTTGCAACCGTCTTTCCCACTTCCTCCCGGCGTGGTCCCAGCTAACAACAGACAACTGGGTGCTTCGTATGGTGGAGTTTGGTTACCGCCTTCAGTTTGTTTCGCACCCTCCCCGTCCCTCTTCAGGGACCCCTCTCACGAGCAGTTCCTCTTACAGGAGGTCAAGACTCTGTTGAGTTTGGGTGCCATAGAGGAGGTGCCGAACGACATGCGAGGCCGGGGATTTTATTCCCGATATTTCCTAATCCCCAAGGCGAAGGGAGGTCTACGACCTATACTAGACCTCCGAGAGCTCAACAGATACCTACTCAAGCTCAAGTTTCGCATGGTAACCCTGGGGACCATTATTCCTTCCTTGGATCCGGGAGACTGGTTTGCCGCCCTTGATATGAAGGACGCGTATTTCCATATCGCAATTTACCCTCCTCATCGACACTACCTGCATTTCGTCGTCAACAACCTGCACTACCAGTTTACGGTGCTACCCTTCGGCCTCTCCACCGCACCGAGGGTCTTCACCAAGTGCATGGCAGTGGTTGTCGCAGCCCTCCGCCGTTGTCGCATACATGTGTACCCGTATGTCGACGACTGGCTGGTCCGCGGTCCATCCCGCCATCTGGTAGCATGTCAACTGGCCGAGATCCTAGCCCTGTTTCAGCACCTCGGACTCATGATAAACGCCGAGAAGTCCACTTTAGCTCCATCACAGAGGGTGGAGTTCATCGGAGCGGTCCTGGACTCCAATTTAGCCAGGGCCTGCCTCCCTCGACCTCGGCACCAGACTATGGTTTCCCTCGTCCGGGATCTACAATCCTTTCCCACAACAACGGTACGGTCCTGCCTCCGACTCCTGGGCCACATGGCATCATGCACGTTCATGACAATGTACGTGAGGCTGCGTCTTCGCACGTTTCAAACTTGGCTTGCGTCGCGGTACCGTCCGCACCGCGACCCCATAGACATGGTAGTCACAGTCACGAAACCGACCCTCGATTCGCTCAACTGGTGGCTGGACCCAGAGATCGTCTGTGCCGGAGTCCCATTCCACCCTCCTCCCCCGTCGATCACCCTGACCACGGATGCCTCGGCATTGGGGTGGGGGGCACACCTCAGTGACCTTCACACCCAAGGTCTCTGGTCGCCCCAAGAGCTTTCCCTCCACATCAATGTCAGGGAACTGCGGGCGATCCGCTTGGCGTGTCAGACCTTCCACGCCCATCTCCAAGGGCGCTGTGTAGCTCTTTTCATGGACAACACGACGGCGATGTTTTACATCAACAGACAGGGCGGGGCTCGCTCCTCCCTGCTTTGCACGGAAGCGATGCTCCTGTGGGACTTCTGCATAACCCACTCGATTCACCTGGTAGCATCCTTTCTTCCAGGAGTGCAGAACACGCTGGCTGACCATCTCAGCAGGTCGTTCCTCTCCCACAAGTGGTCCCTTCGTCCAGATGTGGTGCACACAATTTTTCGAAGGTGGGGGTTTCCCCAGATAGACCTGTTTGCCTCCAAAGAGAACAGGAAGTGCCACCAGTTCTGTTCTTACCAGGGTCGCTCCCGAGGCTCCCTGTCGGACACATTCCTCTGCTCCTGGACGGATCACCTACTATATGCCTTCCCTCCGTTCCCACTCGTACATCGGGTGCTGCTCAAGCTTCGGAGGGACAGGGCCCGCCTCATACTCGTCGCTCCGGCCTGGCCGAGACAGCACTGGTACACTCTGCTGCTCGAGCTCTCCGTACGGGATCCCATTCCCCTCCCATTATGGCCAGACCTGATAATGCAGGACTTCGGCAGGCTCCGCCACCCGGACCTACAGTCCCTCCATCTTACAGCTTGGTACCTGCGTGGTTGACCCACGCGGAGCGTGACTGTTCGGCGGCGGTGCAGCAAGTCCTGATGGAAAGCAGGAAGCCCTCCACTCGCTCAACCTACCTCGTGAAATGGAAGCGTTTCGCACTCTGGTGCGATCAGAGAGGCCTTAATCCTTTCGTGGTCCCTATTCCTATGATCCTGGACTACCTCTGGTCCCTTAAGGAACAAGGACTCGCGGTCTCCTCCTTGAAGGTACACCTGGCCGCCGTGTCTGCCTTTCGGCCGGTCGTAGGAGAACGGTCCATCTTTTCCAACCAGATGGTTTCCCGCTTCCTTAAGGGTCTAGACCGCTTGTACCCGCCGATACGGCGTCCTACCTCGTCCTGGGATTTCAACCTAGTTCTAGCCAAGCTTATGGGAGCCCCCTTCGAGCCCTTGGCCACATGCTCCCTGCTCTACCTGTCATGGAAGACGGCTTTCCTCGTCGCTATAACTTCAGCGAGACGAGTTTCCGAGCTTCGTGCCCTAACGGTTGGTCCACCGTATACCATCTTCCACGGAGACAAGGTGCAGCTTCGACCACACCCGGCCTTCCTCCCTAAGGTGGTGTCGGCCTTCCACTTAAACCAGGACATTTTCCTCCCGGTCTTTTTCCCAAAGCCGCACTCTTCAAGTCGTGAACAACAGCTTTACACCCTGGACGTCCGCAGGGCCCTCGCATTTTACATAGAGCGGACGAAGCCCTTCCGGCGTTCGCCCCAGCTATTCGTAGCGGTTGCTGATCGCATGAAAGGCAAGCCGGTCTCCTCTCAGAGGATTTCCTCCTGGGTAACATCTTGTATCCAGACATGTTACGAGCTTGCTCGTGTGCCAGCCAGCCGCCTCACCGCTCACTCTACAAGAGCGCAAGCCTCGTCTGCCGCCTTCCTGGCCCATGTCCCCATCCAGGACATATGTAGAGCGGCCACCTGGTCGTCTGTCCACACCTTCGCTTCCCACTACGCGTTGGTGCAACAATCCAGAGACGATGCAGCCTTCGGCTCAGCAGTCTTGCACTCTGCCACGTCTCACTCCGACCCCACCGCCTAGGTAAGGCTTGGGAATCACCTAACTGGAATGCATAGGAGCAAAGACGGTTACTCACCGTTGTAACTGTTGTTCTTTGAAATGTGTTGCTCCTATCCATTGCAGACCCGCCCTCCTTCCCCACTGTCGGAGTAGCCAGCAAGAAGGAACTGAGGAGCGGACGGGTCGGCTGGGGTATATATCTAGCGCTATAGTGGCGCCACTCCAGGGGGCGCCCAGCCGACCCGCCGGAGTTGCTAGGGTAAAAATCTTCCAAAGAGCCGTGCACGCACGGCGCGCACACCTAACTGGAATGGATAGGAGCAACACATCTCGAAGAACAACAGTTACAACGGTGAGTAACCGTCTTTTACCTCTGTTTGCTGTAACTTTGAACCTGAGGCTAGAGGGGGTTTCCTCTGGGCTATCTGAATCTAAGTACCCTGTAAAGCATTTTCCATCCTGATTTTACTGTGGAGTGGGCATTCCGGCTAAGTGACATCAATGCGCTTTCCTTTGAAGTGGGAAGGATCTGTCAGCCTCTCTGTTCAAAGCAAATGACAGTGAGACAGGCCGGCAGATCAAAGTTCCCTTTCTCATGCCAGCCAGGTGCGTTTTTAATGGGTCCCTCTTTCATCGGAAGCACCTCCCACGTCCTCTGCCAGTAGGGTGACCAGATCACCCAGGTCAAATCGGCAGAGCAAAAAAAACAAAAATCCCCACTGGGCATGGCATGCTTGGAAAGAGGCGGGATTGGGGGAGGAGCCAGGGGGTGAGGGGGGGGAGGAGATGGGGGGGGATTGGAAGGAAATGGGGAAGGACTGGTCACCCTATCTGCCAGTTACATGAAAGAATAATCCAGGCTATAGTAAATCAGGGAAAATCCATACTGTCCATGTGGGAGAAAAAAGGGACACCTCAGTAGATGCCAGGAGAAGCCCTGGAAGTTCAAGAACTACCCACCTATTCCCCTTCTCCTGCTGGGTGCGCTGGAGTTTCACAGAGAGAGCCACTGCCATGTCAGTCCATCCAGCTCTGGCAAACCAAATGGTCAGGAGAGATGCCCGGGGATTTGAATATCACCAGCTTTACTAAATCCTGAACACGTGGCTGCATAGCCACTCCTGGCAGTGCTGTGTGACAGCCGTTGTCTTGGCCAGCACACCAGGGACCGACCTGGAGACTTTCAGAGCAAAATATGTGAGCTGCTATAGCGTGAGCTACAGAACCAAGTCTCCCTAGCAGGGCCTGTAACCAACTTGTGTCCTTTGTGGATCGATACAGATGGAGACCAGTAACACTCACCAGTGGGTTACACTGGCCAGGGAAATGTTTCTCTCTCCATCTGGATCCTGCGGACTCGTGGCAAAATGCAAAACACGCAGTTAACCTGCAGCAGTTAGAACTTTGCATTGCTGATTTGCATTCCAAGATAAACATGTCTCAGCTGTTTCTCAGCTCGCATTGAAATCAATGGGAATTAGGCACCTAGATACTTTTGAAGAGCTGGGCTTAAGTCTTCTAGCTAGAAGTTATAGCTGATCTATTAACCTCTTATGTGGATCAAGCACTAGAGGGGGCCAAAGACCCAGCTCTCCTACTGCAGAACCTGCTGAGTGTGTGTGCAAATGTTTGAGCAATTACACTAGAGTCCCTGGTTCTTTTGGGCCGGGCATGCAAGGACCCAGATTGCACTTCTTGCCAATGCAGGGTGATGGTAGGTAGATTAGGAGTCCTCACACCCTTCCCACAGAGCTATGCATAACCTGGTTGAAAGTTTTTACACTACTGCAGACTTACCTAACTCTGCTTTGGTTTGTCTCATGTCCCTTTTTATTTGCCCAGTGAGTTCATTGCAAAATACATGAGAACTGAGAGGCTGTTTGCAAAGAGCTGATTGGATCTATATGCGGTACATTTGCAGTGACTGCTAAGTAGTAAGAGACCTGCCAGTATTCCTTGTGAAGCCTGCTGCAAAATAGTTCTGGCCTAGTCTGGAAAAGAAAGGTGTGGAATCATTCTAAAGATCCATAGGCCTGCAAGCCACCTGCTGATGTTTGCAGGGAGCGAGAAAACATACTTCACATGCAGCAAAATATTCATTTGAGATCTTGTCCCAACCCACCGAGAGATGGAGCATTCCTGGGTCATTGCATGCATCCCACCCTCCCCATTTGTACCACTCACCTGGCCGATGACAGCTAGTGGCTAATGGCTGGAGAGACACGTTTTGAAATAGTCTGTGGGCCTTTCGAAACAATACTGACACTTCCCCTGTGATAGCCGGAGGTTGTGGGTTTTTTTAAACACTTAAATTCTTGCGATCCAGAGCATATGTTCTCTTGTGTTCTCTTGTTATCTTTTAATTGGTTTCTGTTATAAATTTAATACCAAGTGTTCGTGCCGGTGGCAGAGGCTGCTGCCGCTGTTGGAGCTGGGGATGGCGCATGGCAGCCTCAGCACTTTGTGTGTGAAGTCAGAGCCTCATTACTATTCCCATTTCCCACCCACCCTCCTGGCTGTTTCCCCACTGGGCAGCTCCTAGGCCGCAGATCTCCTGATTGCTCCTCGTGGTCGTTGTTTAGTTTGTGGTTGTTGTCCCGGATGCTCCAGGATCAGAGGCACAAGGGTGCCAGGAAGAGCCTATGGGGCACAGTTAGGGCTCAGCTCCACCTAGGGATTGTTGAGCGGCAATGTGGTGTCCTGTGGAAAGGATTTCACCTCTAGGCCATAGGGGTTTGCATGGGCCTTTGCTGCAGAGTGAGATAAACACAGGCTGGAGAGGGGCCGAAGAGTTTCCTGGGCCAAGTGAAAGAAGGGAGAAGGATGCCACCTTCTCCAGACTGGGAGACTCTAGCCACTGCTTATGTTGCCTTCTCCATGCCCCTCCAGCCTGTACAAAGAGGCACCGTCCATAATAGATTCCATTAATCACCTAACATCTCCCCATGTCCCTCTGCTTTGGACCCCCAGTGCACTGAGCGTATCAGGAGGAAGCAGTGTTTTAGCTTAGGGGGCTGGGACAGCAGCCAGATAATCGGGGCAGCTTCTAAAACCATCACCGTGGAGCAACGCAAGACTTGTCTCCTTCTGAGGCAAACCAAGCCCCCCCATCCATGTCAGACCCTCCCCCCAGCCCCAAGAGTATGGGCTTTTAGTGGGGCAGCTGCCCCACTCTGACATGGAAAGGGTTAAAGCAAGCCAGAGAGGCTGCGCAGAGCCCCAGCCAATCATGGAAGAGCTTATTGGGAGCCAGTCAAGTGGAGGCTTGAAAGCAGCCTATCAGGGCCAGGCTGGGCCTTATAAGAAGGCTTTAGGGCAGTGAGGAAGGCAGTCTCTCCCTGGAGGGCAAAGGGAGAAGAACTGGCTCTTAGAGTAGGGATGGGGAAACTTTTTGACCCGAGGGCCACATCTGGGTATGGAAAATGTATGGTGGGCCATGAAAGCTCATGAAATTGGGGGTTGGGGTGTGGGAGGGGATGAGGGCTCCAGTTGGGGGAGTAGGTGGGGCCAGAAATGAGGAGTTCAGGGTGCAGGAGGAGGCTGGGACAGGAGGTTGGGGTGCACAGGTCATGTGGCTCCAGCTGGGGGTGTGGGCTCTGGGTGAGGGCTGGGGATGAAGGGTTGGGGTTGCAGGAGGGTGCTCTGGGCTGGGACCGAGGGATTTGGAGGGTGGGAGGGGGATCAGGTCTGGGTCAAGGGTACAGGCTCCAGGTGGTGTTATCTCAAGCAGCTCCCGGAAGCAGCAGCATGTCCCCCCTCCGGCTCCTACACGGAGGCGCGTCCAGGCAGCGGTTACCAGCCAATTGGAGCTGCAAAGGCAATGCTTGGGGCAGGGGCAGCGTGTGGAGCCTCCTGGTTGCCCCTATGTGTAGGAGCCAGAGGGTGGACATGCCACTGTTTTCAGGAGCCGTGTGGAGCCACAGCATGCGCGGAGTGGGACAAGCCCCTGACCCCGCTCCCTGGCTGGAGCGCCGGAGCAGGGAAAGCCCTGGACCCTGGTCCCTAGCGGGAGCTCAAGGGCCAGATTAAAATGTCTGAAGGGCCGGATGCAGCTCCCGGGCCATAGTTTGCCCACCCCTGTCTTAGAGAAGCACCTAAAATAGAGCAGTGTTGGGCTGGGTCAGCAGAGGCTGGGAGAGCTCTAGGCTGACGACTGCCAGACTAGGGCCCTGACATAACGGGGCAGAGAAGGTGCTGGGGCTATGGGGAAGTGGCCCAGGGAAGTAGGTAGTAAGGGAGAGTTGGATGAGGGCAGTAGGTGGCTGCTGCTAGAGGGTCCCTGAGTTGGGGTCCAGAGTAGCGGGCAGGCTTGGGCCCTCCCCCTTTCCCCGCATTTGCCAGTGATGAGAGTGGCTAAGCCAGACTGCAGTTTGCCCTTGAAGGAAGGGGCTAGACTGAGGACCGCAGTGAGCCATTGAGGCGAGTGATAGAGCCAGAAGCTGCCGGTCCTCCAGAAGTGGGGGAGAGCCAGCAGAGCAGGCACAGCCGGAGGGCAGTGTCCAGAAGCAGATGCCGCGATCTGGGAGTGACATGGGTCCGACTGTGAGGACGACGGAGACCAAGAGAGTAACGACACACCACTAGTGACGGTGCACCGCTGAAAGAGCTAATTCCCAAACCAACCAGCAAGGAGGCTGGAATGAGACATCTGCTAACCCTCCGTGGCGCTTCCAGCTTGAACTGGAGAGCCTGTTTTCTGTTATTCCCCATTTTTTAATTTCTTCTCTCTCTGTGTGAATTCAGGGCCTGTTCACAGAGTGCAGAGCCAGGTTTTCATGAGCTCAGCTCTCGTCTAGGCCGTAATAAGAGTGAGCTTGTCCAAAGCGCCCAGCAGTTGGCAGCTCCCCCTGTGCCATTGGCGGGTGGATTTTCAGAAGCTCCCAGCATCCAATGGGATGAGCTCTTTTGAAGATCTAACCACTTACTTTGAGGCCCAAAGAGGAGCTGAGTTCTTTTGAAAATTCTGCTTCATCCTGTGAGGTGATGAGCTCTCTTGTCTCCTGTTGATGGGAAGGATGTCTCCTGTTGATGGGAAGGTTGAGGGAAGGCTGTCTCAAAATGCTGGGCCTTGCCTTTTGCTCTGAAGGTGACAAGACTCTCAGCCATCCAGCCGTCCTGATCTTTCCCAGGAATGAGCCCCATATTTGTGGGGCCATCATTGTGAAAGCCCCTGCTCCTGCACACAGGTGAGTCGCTCTTGAGCTCTGCTGTTCCAGTGTGATGCAACTGTCGTGACAGATGACAGTCATGGAGGGCAAGGCTGTCCCTCAGGTAACTGGGGCTGGCCCCATCTCAGCTTGCAAAGATGGGAACCACCATTCCTTTTACACAGGCTGTCAAACAGCTATTGGAGACCTGAGGTGGTTTCTGACCAGCTTAGGAGTCAAACGCTCCATATCCCAAACCCCTTTATGTTCTAGTTCTGTTAGATAGGCTGGCATTGGTTTTGATGGTGGAAATACCTTAAAATAATACCTGACAGATTGAAGGAAATGACTCTTACAATATCTTGTGTTGCCACTTATTTAGTTACTAGTTGATGATGGTCTTGTTCCCTGATAGAACAGAAGACTTTCCTGACCTGCATAGCTGGTGTTTGTAAGTTATGGGCTGGGAGCTCAGAGCCTGTGCATGGGAACTTTTGCATTATTCTAAATGGAAATAAATAATAACATGATCATCCCCAAGGGCAAATTCACCCTGCTCCACTATTGTGACTGTTACTATTGCATTGGGGCCATCAGTTTACAAAATCGCCATCTCGCAAGCCAGCATCATCACCTTGCAATGCCATGCTGTCAAAAAGATCCTTAGAGATGTTTCAGGGACATTTTTGATGTCCTGCTAGCAAAGTTACTGGATGGCCTACTCAAAATCAGGACAGTCCTATGTGAATCTGGACCGCTGACTGCCCGATTATGGGTGGAATACTGTGCTCCACCATGGTCATTGTATTAGGAGATGGTCATCGTAGAAATTGAGAAGCTACTGCAAAGAGAATGTGCTAAGGACTCCAGGGTCTTGGGTATTGACTAGGACAGGGGTCAGCAACCTTTCAGAAGTGGTGTGCCAAGTCTTCATTTATTCACTCTAATTTAAGTTTTTGCGTGCCAGTAATACATTTTAATGTTTTTAGATGGTCTCTTTCTATAACCTATAATATATATAACCCTTCTGCCCCTCTGAGTTGGCAGCAACAAGGGCCGGGTTCAGTATCCAGGGGTTCCGTTTCAATAACACAATGCAAAACCGGCTCGAGCCTTCACCCAGTGACCTGGGACAATTACATACCACCCCCCCGGGCACCTCTAGGAGGCAATACTTCCCCACTCACAAGCACGGAGTCCGAGTGTAGCAAAATCCTTTTAATAAAGGAGGGAAACAATGTGGCATCACGTTGGAGAAACACCACAAACAGAATTATAACACAAACTATAAGCAAAAAACCCACCTCCAAGTACATTTGGCAGTCTTTTCTCCCGTAGGGTCTTACGTCCAATCACCCCAAAGTCCAACAACCCAAAAGTCTCTGTTTCTGGTCAGTGCCACCCGAGTTCAAAAGTTTATCTGCAGAGTTTCTCCCCCACCCCCCCAGCCTGGGTGGAAATGGGGGGGGGCACGCACACAGGGTGTTAAGGGGCACCTTACGTGGGCCAGGGCCCAACTGCTCTGCCTCTCCGTGGAGTTCTGCTGCAGCCTTCACCACGACCAGCTCCACTCCACTCCACCAGCTGTGCCGCTCCTCCAGCCGACCCGTGAGCCGCTCCCGCAAACCGCTCCGCTCGCTGTTCCGTGGGCTGCTCCAACGTGCTGCAAACTGCTCGGCTCTGCCTGCCGCTTAGCAATAGATCTTCAGGCTCCCCCACTAGTTAACACAGCACTCAGTGATTTCACCTCTTAGTGATTTTAGCTTGTAGTAAGGGAGCCCAGATGCTGGTGCACCATTGGCCTAATATGAATTCAGCTCAGCAGCCTCTAGATGGACTCCTAATGGATTAAAAATTAGCTCTGCTCTTCAACAGTGGAGAGAGGAGGATGTGCAATTGGTATTCCAGGCCCTCCAAAGGGTCCCATACCATCAGATACACACACCAATCCCCAACCTCTCTCAATTCACTGGGTTTTGGCACCCATGTCCCTTGTCTAGCAAGCGCCACCCACCTGATGGTGAGACATCTCTGTCACAAAGCAGTCCCACAGTTCCTCATCCACACAACCAGGGCGACAACACTCCACTCCTCCCGCCCCAACAACAAAGAAACTGGGGATCCCAGAGCTGTCAAAACAACCATCCCAAGCTGCCATGGGCCACGCCAGGCGGGGTGGGTGTGCCAATGCAGCTACCTGAAATTCCCTTCCACACTCCCCACAATTCACCACCAGATGTCAGGGCAGAGCCCATCCTGACTCTGCTTACATATAGAACTAAACTATTGTTGTATGTAAAGTAAATAAGGTTTTTAAAATGTTTAAGAAGCTTAATTTAAAATGAAATTAAAATGCAGAGCCCTCTGGACCGGGCAGTGTGAGTGGCACTGAAAATCAGCTCGCGTGCCGCCTTTGGCACGCGTGCCATAGGTTGCCTATCCCTGGACTAGGATGTTATGTCCTTTGGAAAGGAAGAGATGCAGAAGGGCAACTCGGTGAGTTATTCAAAATCCCAAAGGGACAGGAATGAGAGAAGCGATGTGGCTGTTTGAAGTGAAGGGAAGACCAAGAGCTCAAGGAGCTGGAGGTAAGATGCCTTTAGACAGCATCGTTTATAGATTACAGACATTGCCCAGCACAGCAGCAGGATGAACAGCTTTTAGACAGAGCTAGAAGAGTGTTTGTAAGGCAAAGGTATTGTGGGATCCAACTGCTAAGCCCAGCTGGTGGGAAAAGGAGGAGATGGGCTCTTCCGCTAGACCTTTATGTGCCCTCCATTATGTCCCACATCTGCCAAGAAGCCCCAGCTCCTGTTGCCAGTGACCTTGCTGGATTTTAGTGCTAAAGTCACACGCTGCCTCCAGGTGTAGGCAGAAGCCATCAGGTCCCAACCCTCTCTTGTCTCATGCCTCTCTGGGCATTGCAAGCCTGGCTTGTCTCTACCCTCTTTACACTGATGGTGTTGTTCAGAGTCATATATGTACTCAAAATCCGGATCCAGTCCCAGAACAAGCAGATAGCTGCTCCCCAGCCAGCCCTTCACACGCACTACTCTCTCCCCCACTGCTAACAGAGATTAGAGCATCTTGAATCCTGCTGGGATACTTAGTTCCACCTCTCTCCATGTCTTGTTCTCACTCGGTAGGTAGAAGCCAGATGCGCTCTGCCAATCCCGAAGCACACTGCTATGAAGCACACTGCCAGGGTTTTTTGGCTTTGCAGGAAGCTGGGCACAGGTGCTGTCTTTGCTGGGTGGAAGCCAAGGAGGCTGGAGAGCCTTTCTTCCTCTCCTTCTCGTGTGTTGCATCTCTTCTCCTTCTCTCTCTCTCTCATCTACCCACCCACCCCCATGTATGTGTAGTGAACCAGGACAGTGGGCTTAGTAATGCCTGCAATTGCCCAGAACAGCAGCCATCTGCCCTTGCAATGCTCTAGGCCACTCTCACCCCTGCCTAGATCCTTTTGCAGCTTGCTCCCATCTCCAGCACAAAGGAGAGGCAGAGGGGAGGGAAAGCCAGGAAGAACAGGGGTTAATAGGCATCAGGGCCTAATCGTCTCCTCAGATCCAAGCGCACCCCCACCCGTGAAGTCAGTAGGAGTTGAAGGAGGGCCCGATTGGGTGCTGGAGAAGGTACATTAGTTCAGCACATTCTTGCTGTTCGGGGTGATAGGGAGAGCTGTCTGGGCACCTCTTTGATGGAGCCCACGCTCTTCTCAGTTCCCTGTTCCAGATTAGGACTCTCTACACCTGATCTTGAGGGACACTTACTATGTCTGCTCAGCATCTAATACAGATCTCCCTTCTGGGTAGGATTTTCAGACGTATCAGCACCCAGCAGCTTACATAGAGAACATGCACACACAGACAGCGGGAGCTGCTGGGTGCAGAGGTCTTTTGACAATCTGGCCTCATATTTTCAGAGCGCAGCAGCGGCAGGAAAAGCTCGCTGCCTTTCTTTTCAATCAAGAAGTTTCATTTGAAGATTTCCCCCTGGGTATATTGGGCTGTTTCGCCCCATGCAGTGTTATTCAATAGAAACTTCCCTTGAAAAGAAAGGCACTTCACTTAATTCACTCGTTAGTGGAGATTGTCCAGCTTCTGAGGACATAAGCCCATTGCCTCATATCAGCCTGCAGCTCATCTCTGTTGTTTGATCCAGGAGCTTTTGGAGGAACTATCCTGCACATTGCTGCAGGAGTGGAATTGATCTTAAATAGGTCTTTTAAATCATTGCTGTCATATTCTATTCCCAGGGCTGGAATAATTCATGGCATCACAGCACCACCTCGTGGTCTCGTTGCTGTAGGTTGTTTTAGCTGTTGAATGTATTGCAACACTGTAGGTATAGGTGTACCAGGTTAATAGCAAGCAGAGACCATTCAGAGTATCTCGAGCTACTTTGATAGGAACTCTGCAAAACACTGCGTTAAGAAACAATTCTGCTCCCCTCACCAAAGCGGTCTCATATAAATCAAAGTGATGTCAGTCAGCAATTTTAATCATGATTTAAATCAATCTTAATCTTGTTTTGCATTTATACTTTTTAGTTGGTAACCATTAAAAGATGTTTATTCACAATGAAATACAGCCTTTTAATCAAACATGGTATTACTCTTTGCTAACCAGGAGAATACACTATATCTATACACATTTATTCATTCAGATTTTTATTATGTTGGAAAATGGTGAATGGCACATTGCTTATTTACATAATTTTTTACTTTATATTTGTGCCAAGACTCATTTGGCTGGAAATTGGATTTCAATTAAAAATGCACAAAAACAGCATTTAAAACAGTTTGTTATTGGTTAAATAAACCTACCTTAAGTGTACTGGATACATAAGAGAAAAGTAATTATCAAAATACATTTTATATTTAAAACCAAGTGAAGTATTAGGAAGGAAGTATTATCGGTAGTTAGTGAATTTAATTGATGTGGTTATGTCCAAGTGCTAGTCCCTATGTGTGTTCCACCTGTGGGCATGCATCCACCCCATGCACCTGAGTCTGGAAAATCATGCAAGTAATGTGCGTCAGTCCATGCCTCTGCCCTGGAGCTCCTCCTGGTCAGCACTGAGGAGGGGATAAGGAGAGGTGTGAGCTGACTGTCTCTCCAGTTCGTTCTTACCACCACATGGCTTGATTCGGAATCCTCTGTGGCTGTAGCTATCTTCGCATTGTCTCTCTTATCTGTAAACATAATTGTATATAGTTCTTAGTGGTTTTAGTACTCTCTCTATAGTTAGTGTAGACTAGCTTTTCCCTACCCTGAGACTCTGTTTCCCACCTCGGGGGGACTGTGCCCAGAGTTCTGGATTAAGAACTGTCTTCTGTCCTCCTTCCATCTTGGTCAGCAGTGACCACCAGCACTATCTTTACTGCTCTGAGGAGGCTCATATCTCCTCCAAGTGAAATATCTGCTTCTCCTTCCCTCCTCGGACCTGAGAGGGACAACAGCTCTGTCTGAGGAAGTACCTGATGGACAAAGCTATGAGACCCCAGTTGTATCCAGGCCCTTGAGCAGCATCCCTCCAAGCACTAGCTTCGGGGCAGAGGCCAGATCTAATAAAGCCAAAGACCCGTTGTCTTGGGTTCTCGAGAGTAGGGGATGCTCTCACAGACACAAGAACAGATCCCCTGCTCCCAAGAGAAAGGATCTCTCCCTGACTCCTTCCAAATCAGGTGAGTCCTCATACTCCAGTCCTAAAGACCTAGGCCCACGCAAGCCTCCCAGTCACGAGGGTAAGGCACTCCAGAGCAAGAAGCCAAAGGTATCAACTCCGGTACCAGCTAGTAAACTGAAGAATCAGTATCGGACAGCACCGACAAAGAGCTCCAGGCAGAACCCTTCTCCCTTAAATGGTACGAGCCAACCACTAAGCCCATGGATACGCCAGATCCAACAATACAGATTACCAGGACCAGGGTGGATTGAGACTTATACCGTCCTGGAGGATATCTTCAGTCTTCTGTACCCACAATCTCCTCTGCTTTCAGGTCCAGTCCTTCTGAGGAATGTTTCAACACCGGAAGTGGAATCCATGTCAGGGAGAAAGAGCTACTTCCCTACTCCATCCACAAGCAAGCAGCGACAGTACTGCCATGGAACCAGATTCTACTTTTTCCTCAATCTAATGTTCAGGATGAACCATCGCCTTCATGAACAAAGGCTAGCCTGGACAGGGCTTCTAGACTTTTCTGGACCCATCCTCCAACCAGACAAAACTACCATACGAGAGACCACTGGTACCTGATGCCTTGGGGTCCCCCCAGCCAGCCTTCAAAATATACTGGCCCTGTTGGGGTCCATGGGATATGCACGGCACCCTGGATCTGTGTGAGAGTCTCACAGGCCCTCTTTCCCCCAGACAACAGCAACAGGCTCTGTCGGAGTATACAGAGGAGAAAGATGTCGAGAGCCAGATCCACTGGTACCAGCGTTACTCACGTGTGTATCATCATCCTCACCCAATGTGGCAATTGCCCCATCTTTGCCATCCCCACCTGATGACCAGAGACAATACAAGAACTCTTGCAGATGGTGACATCTGAACCTCAGATCCCATTTGAGGAAGTTACTGGCATGCAGCATACACTCTTGGAGATTCTACAGCCCAGTGGACCCAATCATGTAGCTTTGCCAGGCTTTCATGGAACCAGCCAGGGTGGTATGGCACATGCTTGCATTATGCATCTGTATCCCCAAAGTAGCTGAGAGATTATACTTCGTCCCTGAAAAGGGGCAGAATTTTTGTTCACCTATCCTGCCCCCAACTTCCTAGTAGCACAAGCAGTTGTAGAAAGATCTGGGCCACCACACTCCAAGATCACATCTGCAGACAAGGGTACTAAACACCTTGATCTTGTGGGGAGGAAAGTGGTCATATCCACCAGCGTCCAGTTTAGAATCATTAACTTCCAGGCCCTGTTAGCTAAGTATGATTTTATGAACTACTTCATATTCTTGGAGTTTAAAGATACACCTTCAGGAGGAAAGGGCCAATTCTCAAACCTTTGTTGATGAGGGTAGACTCATGGCAACAACTTGACTCCACGCTGTGGTTGACGTGGCCGATACCACATCTAGAGCAACCACAGTAGTATTGTGGCGTGAATCATGGCTTCTCTCTTCAGGGTTCATGGTTCAGAACAACATCAAGCATTTACCCTTTGACCCAGCTAATCTCTTTATTGAAAAGACAGTCAAGTCTATGCACTAGTTATGACTCCAGGTCAGCCCTCCACTCCATAGGATTTATACTCTGGCTCCAAAGATGAAACATCATAAAGAGGTGTATATATCAATGCCTCTTCTACAACCTTTCTACCACTAGCAACCATATGAACCACCGTGTAATTATGAGACTTGCAAAAACCAAGGTGCGCAGCTCCATCCACCTCAATGTCAGCCACCCAACCTCATCCACCGGTTAAAGGTCACTTTTGACAGGACGTTCAAGAGTTGCAAGCCATCATTGACACCATCCTCCTCTATTTCCCATACCTTTGGTGGCTGCCTAGTGTACATTTGTAAGGTGCCAAGTTGGAGTTGCATCCATCCCTTCATGAAGTCCAAGCCACTTCTGAAAATGCAGCCTTTGGAACAGCAGCATTACAGTAATCTATATCACTTGCATCCTTGCACCGCCCCCCCCCCCGACAACTGCTTACCAGTCACCCACATTTGGAGTACACATAGGGACCAGCTCGCAAAGAAGAAGAGGAGGTTACTTATCTATAATTGGACATTCTTCAAGATGTGTGGTCTCTCTCTGTATTCCAGTACCCTCCTGCTTTCCCTTCTGCTTCAGTTCATGATTGAATTAATGATTGAGAAGGAATGGTCTGCAAGATTTTAGAATGAGTAGATCTTATCCTCTTGTACTTTGTTTTTAGTTATTGCTTGGATATAGAAAACAAGCTTTCCTGATTTTTTTTCAACTGCCAGTCAGTTTCTCAACTTTGACTGAATTAGTCATTGAACTGAACCAGTTGAATAAGTCGAAATGAAGAAAATATTCTCGCTGCAGAAGAGGCTACTGCTATCAAAAGCTGGTTTAGCCTTTTAGCAAGCTGGTTCCAGGTGCTTAGCCAGTGACAGCCACCAGTTCAGTGATTTGACTTTCTTAAAACTTCGGCAGCAAATACAGACTGCTTAATATTATTTGTTAATTTGAATGGTTTTAATACATTATAGCAAGTTTAAGCCTTAACATAGGTTGTCAATTTCAAATTTAATTTTAAATAGGTTTATTTAAAAAAATATTTACATTAAATAATCTGATTTAAAATTTTAAAAATGTAAAGTTAAAAATATCTGATTTTCATTTATATATTTATTTTTGAATAAGTGATTTTTATCCACCTTTCCAACAAGTGTCACAACTAGATTTCTGAGAGAGAACCAGGAGAGAGGCTTTTGGGGAGGAAAATAAGATGGTTCTTGTAACTATTGCAGTGCTCCTTTTTGGCTATTAATAAAAATGGGACTTGCATACAATGTTAACTACTTAATAATTAGGCTCAGCAGGATTAGATTTTTTTCAGTAAATGTTGATTTCACCATATAAACACAAACCGATGAAAAAACATCTCCATCAATGATAGAAATTTACAGATAGGCAAAGTAAGTACTTACTAGAGTTTGTTTGAAGGATAGTTATTTTGTATATTTTGACATTTGATGTTGACAATTTGTGTTTTTTAACAATTGTAAAGCTGTAACTTTTTGAATCGCAATGTCTGTCATTAAATAACTATTATCTAACCCCCCATAATTGCTTGCAACTGTGAACATTTAATACAAATAGAAAAAATGCTTAAAACTCATAATTCTGCACAACTGTGAAAACTGAAATAGATAAAAATTAAAAAAAATTGATCATGGACTCTTCAGGCTAGAAGACAAAGGTTTAATGAGATCCAATGGCTGGAAGTTCAAGCTAGAAGAATTCAGGCTGAAAAGTAGGTGCCCGTTAGGGTAATTAGCCACTCGAACAGCTTACCAAGGGTTGTGGTGGATTTTTCCATCACTGGCAATTTTTCAGTCAAGGTTGGATTTCCCCCACACCTCCTTCTCCCAAAAGACATGCTCTGGTTCAAACATGAATGAATTCTGGGAAGTCAGTTATTTACTCTGACCTCCTGTAGGATCACAGTGGTTCCCTCTGGCTGTAACATCTTTGAAACTATGAACCCTGCCAAGCCTATTAATAATGATAAATAAATAATAATAATACTTTTGTGATGTTTTCCACTCCTAGATTCCAAAGAGCTTTACAAAGGTTGGTCAGCGTCATTATCCCCAATTTTACAGATGGGGGAACTGAGGTACAGAGAAGTTCATGCCAGAATTTCCAAAGGAGGGGACTGATATTAAGTTCCTTTTCTTTAAATTCAGTGGGCTTTGGATCAGGTGTTCCTAGTTGTCTTACATAAAAGCCTAAAGTGAAATGCATGATGTTGAGACTCTGTGCTACACTGCCCTCTAGTGGGTGGAATGAGAGCTGATGAAATGCTTGCTTTGAATTTATAATGCTCCTCCCCTCCAAAAAAAGTTTTAATGTTTTAAGTTGAAAAAAAAATCTATTCTTTTCACTCTGCTCTTACCCACAAAGGGCTAGAAGGATTTCCCTTAAACCTAACAAGAACTACTCCTGGGCCCATTCATTTCTCGGGATGTGAAATGAATGGGCCCAGGAAACGTTTCACCCCAAAAGGTGGATTTTTAAGGAAGTTCTCGGGATGTGAAAGCAGGTCCAAGTGGAAGCCAGAATAAACCTTTACTCTCACTATGCCCCCCGCCCCATCTACAGGAGAAAGGCTCCTTCCATTGGAGATTTCAATCACTGCAGATGAATTCAGTCCATTTGCAGATAACCTGGGGACTCAGGCTCAGCACATGAGCGGCATGGAGGGCAGCTGGGGAAGCAAACCCCCAGCTGGAGGCCAGGATGTGCGGAAATGGAAGCACAGAGACATTTAGGTCACTTGCCAGTGACAGAGCAGGGAAAGGAACTCAGAGGTCATGATGCCTGGTCCCTGGTTTAATCACCAGTGTATTTCCTGACTATGAAGTGAAGTGTGGCCATCTATGGTACTGGAAGAGCCATGGGCTATAGAGAGAGAACAGGTGAGGGCATTATGGGTTGGCCTGATTTCCCATCCCCCCTCTTTCTCTCATTTCACAGGCAATTCCCCCTCTGACGAGTCCGAGGAGCGAGAGCGGGACCCCAAGGTTCTCACCTTCCCCGAATACATTGCCAGCCTGTCCGAGTCGGGCACCAAGCGGATGGCAGCTGGGGTCCGCATGGAGTGCCAGAGCAGAGGCCACTGCCCCTCCTCATGCCCACTTTGCCATGTGACTTCGAGCCCAGACACGCCAGCCGAGCCAATTCTGCTGGAGGTCACCAAAGCAGCACCCATCTATGAGCTGGTCACCAACAACCAAACCCAGAGGGTGAGGAGCGGGTTGCTGAGAGAGGGGTAGAGTATGGCAAGTTGTGATTGGCTGAGCTGAAGTTATTAGCAGTGAATGGCTCTGGCAGGCCTGGAATGACAGCCAGCCCTTGTGTGGCGTGGCTGGCTGGCAGCATTACCGCTTGGCCTTTCCACCTCTCCTTATTGAGCCAGTCTGATGTTTGCCATGTGGAGCGCGTAGGTACAGCTTAAAGGGGTGTAGCACGTGGTGAGGAACAGCCAGAGAACGTCCCAGAGACAGGCATCTGCCTTGGCAGGGCTGCGTGAGGTCACCATAGTGACCAGGCACTTGGCACACTGCCATCCGGCTTATCAGGTCAGAGCACCAGCCACCATTCAGCATGTGCAGGAGTAAATAGACCCAGGCCTGGCTCAGCAATTGCCACTTGAAACCAGCTGCAGATGGGTGAAGGCTGAACACCTCTGCCTCGCCCCATGAATGGCCCCCATCCCTTTTGACTTCTCTCTGTGTCCCCTCTTTGCCAGGAGGTCTCAGAGCTCCCAGCTGCTGACAGTGCGCTCAGGGCTGTGCGGATAGCGGCATGCACAGAAAGTTACAGGTTTTCAGGTGCCAGCGGCACAGCAGGTGATGAGGGTGAGGGTGGGGTGCCGTTCCTGCTTGCCTGGCCCTAACCCTCCTTCTCTCTCTCAGTTGTTGCAGGAGGCCACCATGAGCACCCTGTGGTGTTCCGGGAGTGGGGATGTCATTGAAGACTGGTGCCGGTGCGACTCGAGTGCTTTTGGCGCCGACGGGCTCCCGACCTGCGCACCCCTCCCACACCCGGTGTACGTCTCTCCCACACTGATTTCACCCCTCCTCTTGAAGGGGACTTCGGTGCTGGTGCAAGGTGCCGGAGCCAGAGGCCCAGAACCAGCATGTAGCTGAAAGCTGGGGTGGCGGCAGCAGCTTGAGCTTCCCCCACTCCAGCCTGTAGAAGGCCTTGATCCCTGATCCCGAGTGACAACCTTCTGGTGTGCGGGGGAGTTGAGTGTGGCATAAAGGTTTCAGCAGCACTCGCTTGAAACCTTCCCCAGGCAGGGCTGAGCGGTCTCAGAAATCAGTGGGACGTCTGCACAAATGAAAACTACACCAGGCTTGACTGATGCTGCAGCTTTCCTCCCAAGTGCAGGAGCAACTTAGGCGCAGGATGGGCTGGAGGAAGAGGGGAAGCAGCTGTCCCTGTGCTCTGTGCACTGGCTATTCTGGGCTGCAGGCAGCCATGCAAGGCTCCCACCAGTCACCTTTGCCCCCCCACCCTACAGATCATGTCTTCACAGCTCTGCTTCCTGGGAGGCACAGGGCATAACCCAGCCCATGAGGACAGTGAGTCTCCAGTAGCTCAGAGGGAGCAATGGGTGGAGCCAGCCCCACACTGAAGAGGGTTGGGAAGAAAAGAATGGCACCGTTAGGGGCGGGTGGGAGCTGCCTATTTACAGGTCCTGACCCACCTTGGTTTTCCCTCTTCCTCAGGCTGCGGCTCTCCACGGTACACGAGCCCAGCAGCACCTTGGTGGTGTTGGAATGGGAGCACTCAGAGCCGCCAATCGGAGTGCAGATCGTCGATTACCTCATCCGTCAGGAGAAGATCACCGACCGGATGGATCATTCCAAAGTGGAGACGGGTGAGGGCAGTGACGGAGGGTGCTGCTCCTCCAGCAGCCAGAACGGGGCTCTGCTCGGGCTCCTCCTTTGCTCTGGGGGCGGGGTGGCACTGGCAGCCAATAGAGTTCATTCCTGGCTGGATGAGGAACACCCTCATCAGAGCTCTGCCTTTTGCAGCATTGGCTTGGTAGCAAAGGGTGAAATCAGGAGCAGAATGCTGTCAATGGTGAGGGGTGGGCCCCCATCCAGCAAAGTACTTAAGCCCAGGCTGAACTTTAAGCCCACGCTTAAATACTTTGCTGGATTGGGGTCATAGCTGCCTGTTTTCGCTTACTTGCGGCATTCCAAAATCCATCTCTTATTGGTCTGAAAGTCTGTACCCTAAATTCCTCCTCAAGGTTATTTCTGAACTCCATGTATCTGTTTTCTTCCCAAAACCCTGTGCCTCTGCTGAGGAGAGGAGACTTCATTCCCTTGACCTCAGATGTGCCTTAGCGTTCTACCTGCAGAGAACCAAATCTATCAGAAAAATCACCTAGTCTATTTCTTGCCATAGCGCAAATGTCACTGGGACAAGCTATATCCTCTCAGGGACTCTCTAAATGGATTCCTGGATGCATCATGGTGTGCTCACAATTAGCACATATCACTCCACCAGAGCACATGCTGCCTCTCCAGCATCCTTGCAGGAAGTACCATTACTGGACACATGCAGAGCGGCAGACTGGAGTTCCAGTCACACATTCCCAAAACAGAATACACCAGTTCGGGCCTCGGCTGCGGATGCCACAGTGGGAACTGCAGTCTTCAACACACCTGTCTTGCCAGCATCTTCTCAACCTCCTCCTGACAGAATACTCTTGTCCACCGCCCACACGTGGGATACACATAGGGACCAGCGCTCGAAGAAGAAGTGGAGATTACTTAGCAGTAACTGGAGGTTTTTTTAAATGTGTGGTCCCTGTCTGTATTCCACTGCCCGCCCTCCTTCCCCTCTGCTTCCAATCCTACTGCATTCGTGGTAAGAACAGGAACTGTAGAGGCGTCAACCTGCACTGGCTCTTATTCCCTCAGTCTGAGGACGAGGAGAACTGTGTGGGCCAACAGACACCACTTGTTAGCATTTCTAGCCTCGGGTGCATCCCCACCCACGTGTGGAATACAGACAGGGACCACCACGCATCTCAAAGAACATCCGGTTACAGGCAAGTAACCTTCATTCACAATCACACCAGTCTCCATCTTCACTTCTTATGCCGGAGACTCAGTGATTGGGAGGCTATTTGTATTTCTCTGTCTGCAACGGGGACACTAAGGCTTTTCCTCAGCTGAAAAAGCTCCATAGAACTTCCACTTGCCCCCTAGCAGAGAGGTCACCGGCCCAAGAGCCTTGATCGTGTGCTGTAGCTCAGGGTCAAGGCAGGACAAAAGAACAACATAAACATTTTTCCTACCCTTCCCACCAATGCATTTTCTCCCTTTCCATAGCTCCCAATTGGCTAATGTCACACCGGAGGCAGTGTACGATGCACCACTCCAAATCACCAATAGTCAGCCTGTTACAAGGTCCTTTCCTCATTGCTCCTGACCCTCCAGGAAATGTCTGATCCGTCACTAGGTATCAGGCTCGGTTGGCTGGTCTTGTGACCCATTGTAGCCTCTCCTCACCCATTGTCCCCTGCTTAGGTTCTTGGGCATGGGAAGATAATTGCCTAAAATCTCCTTTTTCCCTCTTTCCCTAGAGACGGTGCTGAGTTTGGTGGATGACATCATCTCCGGAGCCAAATCCCCCTGCGCGATGCCAGCACAAGTACCCGACAAGCTGTCCACCACCATCTCCTTGATCATTCGCTGCCTGGAGCCTGACACCACCTACACGTGAGTGGCACCGCTGTTTCTGATTGGCTACTCCCAAGCTTGCTCCTCATCTTTTTTGGGGGCATGGAGAAAGGGAGCATTCATTCTCCATCCCTTTGCATGGCAAGCACCCCCCATTTGTTCATGCTGGATGTGCTCCTGGAACGATGCACAAATATTAAATTATCATCACCACCATGTTGGCTAAGCTTGCCAGGGCTGTCCACTCGGCTGGGCAGCATTTCCCTGTCGGTGACGCAATAACTTCTGAATGCCGCGTTTGATCGAGTCCGGAAAAAGTTCAAGACCTAGAGGGTGAGAACCCTACTGATTTTTGGGAATATGGGGAAACCAAAATGGGGATAAATGGATGGAGCCCCATCAGCTGTTCAGCACAGCCACAGCTTCATGCACCTCTGCAGTAGTCTGAAGACCAAAGAACTGTTTGATGGCACCTGTTAATGTCTTCCAGCCTAACGATACCCCATCTCATCTTGCCTACCTCCCAGTAGGGTATAACATGCTTACACCCTAAATGATTCTTCTCCCAGACAGAAGGAATAACGGTGGAGGAAGGGGAGTGGGAGGGAACACAGCCCCTCGCATGGGGGAAGGAGCAGACAAAGCCTCTGGCAAACGGGCTGGGGGTGATTGGTGTGATTAGGGATGTGGGGCATACAGAGCAGCTGGCATGGGCAGAGGAAGAATGGGGAACCCTGGTATGGGAGGAGGTAATGAGGGGTACCCAGAGCCCCATGGATGAAGGAGTCTCTGAAATAGATTGGGGTGGAGGGTGGCACACAAGAGGTTGTGAGGGGCAAGGAGCCCCTGGTATATGCCAGGAGCTGGGCCTACACAGGCTGCGAAGTGTGCATCCCCCTCAGTTTTTATCCCCCGGGGGTGTCAGTGGAGAGGGGAATCCAGGCACAGCAGCATGTGGGTTTCCCCCTCATCTGCACTGGAGGGTTATTTCCCATTTGCAGTCATGACCCAGCTGCTGATGGCAATGCCGTGCTCCGTGGTCCGTAGATTCAGAGATGTGAAGCCCAGCAGCAGCCACGCAGAGCACGCGTGGCAGTGCTGAAAAGATCCTTAACTCCCGTCCTTCTTACACCTGCTTGACAGTATTGTCCAGCCGCACCTTCTGCCAGGCCCACAGTATGACTCCAGTCCACATGGGATGTAGACTCTCACTGAGCTCCTGGACTGATGCCTGACCTACCTACAGCCCCACTCCCAGAATGGGTGGGGGGCATGCTGCCCTGGCTGCAATGGAGGAGGCTCATGATGTGGTCACACCAAGGCTGCTGTAATTCTGTTCTTTCCTTGTCCCCTCCTCCAAGGCTGGGCCCAAGGTGGAGTTTACACACAGTGAGCACCTCAGATGGCATCAGGATGGAGAGAGCAGGCTCTTCATCTGTTAGCTGGCTCTTCCCTGCTGCTGGCCGGGGCTCTGCTCTGCATCATGCACCAGGGCTCTTGTGAATTGGCAGGGTTGTCAGTGCCTCAAGTACCAGCCCCAGCAGAGAGCTGCCTGCACTAGCTTGAGGTCACTGTGCTGCAAAGGAGATGCCAAGCCTCTTGAATTGAGTTCTCACCTCCCACTGGGTCTGCATGGAAAAGCAGCACAGGCCAGTTTGGGGCACCTGTGTCAAGTAGAGTGAAGTGACATGCATGGTAGGACAGTCCCTTATCTCCTAGGCAATTAGTTGCATACATTCCTCCTGATGGGGGGTCTGCCGTGTGCACCTGCATGTTTGAACTCCAGATTCCCCAGTCTGTCTGTCGTCTCCGTGCTGTGATAACATCTCCCCTCTCCTCCAGGTTCACGCTTTGGGGAGTTGATAACACGGGGAGACGCTCCAGGTCAAGTGATGTGACGGTCAAGACCCCATGCCCCGTGGTAGATGATGTGAAGGCTCAAGGTAACAGTGGGGGTGCTTGTGGGGGTGCTTAAGGGGGTGCCCCCCTCTCTCCCCCCCCCCGGCAAAGCCCTGGTCTGACATGCTGGACTTCACTGCAGCGGATTGTCAGAGCATGGTTAAGCAGAACACAGAGCAGGCGAACTCCCACTCTTTTTTTGTTGGGCTAGTTGAAGAGATATACCCAAGCCAAACCATAGGTGTGAACAGCCCTGAAGTTGGGTGGAATCCAGACCCTGGTTGTTTTTGGCGTCTCTGTAACAGGCGCACCTGAAACTCCAGAACTGAACACCCCTTCTCAGATCCAGACTGTCCCTAGTTATCTGTCTGCATCAGACTGCAAGACCCTTGGGGTAGGAACTTTGGCCCAGATCCTCAATGGGAACTAGGCACCTAAACATCTGAGGTTCTGGGCCTTTGTCGTCATCTTTGTCCATGCCTACCTACGCACGTCATTAGTAAATAATGACGATAAAGCGTAATGAGAACGAAGCACCCTCTTGAGGCTCCATGCGTCTGATCTCAAAGGTTATGGGGACTTTGGAGACTCTGGATGTAATTATTGCCTGAGGACGCATGGCTGCTTCTCTGTTGTTCATGCCGGGACAGAACCTTGTTAGAGGCAGTGGGAATCAGGTCAATACATCTAGATTGTGCAGGTGGAATGAGTGTGTTTGTTTAAAAATAACATCTCATTCTGCTTGGATGGGAGGTAATGGGAAGCATTGTTCTGAGTGTGGGATGGGATGACTGGTGTTGGGGGTGACAGCCCTACTCTTCTGAATAAACCAGTTCAGATCCCACTCAGCAGTAATCAAGTGGTTCCCACACGATGGCTGTCAGTTAGGTGGCCTCGCCCAATCATCAGATCTCAGCCCCGTTCCCATTACTACAGCAATAATTTGCTGCCCCAGTAGACAGCATCGTCCATTTACGGTTCTCAGAGTGTGGTATCTTGCCCGAAAACCGAGCACCAGAGCCAGCAACAATTGGAAGCCTGATTCGCTAGAGAGACCAGGGTGTGAATGGTTGCAGGAACTGTGACTGGAGTCCCTCCAGGTTAGGATCAAGGCTGGTGGGAGGGTGAGTGGATGGAAACTTGCCTTGCCATTGGTTGTTCAGGCTGATGGTGAAGTGTTAGAAAAGTCCCCAAAGGGTTGGACATATCTATGGCTAGTACAAAAAAATTCAGAGTCCATGAGCTTCGACAGGAATAGAAACCCTCCTGCTTCAGGGCATAAGCCAGCCTTAGTGATGGGGGTTAGGAGGCATCTTCACCTGGGCGCGGGTTACCTCGTAAGTGCCTGTTGCAGGGTTCCTTGCACCTTCCTCTACAGCAGATGGTATTGACCACTGTCAGAGACATGCCATTGGACTAGAGGGACCACAGGTCTAATCCTGTATGTTCCACTGTCCCTCCTTCTAGAATATGACCTGGTGACACGGTGTAAGTTCCAGGACACCCGGGGGGAAATCCTGGCCTTATTGACATCAGTAAGAGTTTGCTTCTAGTGGGTTCAGGATTTTGCCCCAGGGCTCTTTACTTGATATCTGACCTGGTGTGAGGCTATATTTCCTTTCTGTCTGACAAACACACTGACAGCCCTCTCTGCCATCCTACCCAGAAATAGCAGACAAGATCTACAATCTCTTCAATGGCTACACCAGCGGCAAGGAGCAGCAGACAGCCTACAACACTCTGCTGGACCTGGGCTCGCCCAGCCTGCACCGGGTCCTCTACCACTACAACCAGCACTACGAGAGCTTTGGGGAGTTCACCTGGCGGTGTGAAGATGAATTAGGACCCAGGTAAGCCTGATAGCTGTGCCGGCTAGCGTAGCAGCTCTGCCTGACCAACACACCCCTGAAACTTAGTTACCATTAGGAAGGTTAGATTTGGCAGATTGTATTACTGTGGCACATATAGGCCCAAAATGAGATCCAGGCCTCACTGCAGTTACGAACTGCACTGCTGCTGTGCCCCAGAGAGGACTCAGATGTGGGGGAGGGCACGTGGCATTTGCACTGCCACCCCATTCCCAGGAAGGAGAGCTTCAGACTAAGTCTAGGGCTGCACGGGATGTGGTTGTAGAGGATACAGAAACAGAGGGTGAGATCCACTATCTCAGCCCTCTCTGGCCAACTCAACCCTTGTTGATGTGACTTCCTGAGACCAGGGAAGGAAGATCAATAAAAAAACCATGAGAAGAGGGACTATGACAGGCACCATAGAGTCCAATCCTTGAGACTACGGAGTCCAGGAGATTACGCTTGGGTGAATGATTCTCAGAGAAAGGAGACAGTGCAGGGATGGGCCAGACCCCTTCTATCCCACAACAGACACCCACTAGAGAGCAGAGACCAGAACACTGTGGTCAGGTGAATGCAAGGCTGTCTTTAGTTGCTGTTTCCATAGACTCTTAACCTCCTTTCTCTGTGCCCCGTCCTGGGTACTCTGAACAGTAGCTCCAAGTATTCACAGCGCATCCTCCAACTGCCCAGCCCTCACCCTTTCACTGGTCATCTGTGAATCTGCTTGTGGGCACCTTGTCCCATGGCAACCATTCACCTGTTGAGGAGTCCTGCATGCTGGGTGAGAGCAGCAGAAGCCAGTATCGCCCTGGGCTGAAGCTGTCTCAGTGTCTTCCAGTGTGTGTTTTGGCGGAGTGATTTCCCAGCCTCTGTCTGCAGGCAGCTTGAAGAGGGGGAAGGGGGAACTCAGACAGGAGGCAATGGGACTAAGAGCTTTTCACCTTCAGGCACAACCATGGAATGGGTGAACTAACGCTCAGACCACAGCCAAAATCAGGGTGGCTTTAAGTCCCAGACAAACCTACAACCACCAGCCCTTGTCTAGGAGAGGCAGGTGGGCCTGGGAACCACAGCACTCACACAGCCACCTTCTCCCTCACCCGGAGCTCCAGCTCCACCCTCCCCCACATCTTACCTTCAGGTGTCTTCAAGTGGGACTGGGACTTGCATCTGCCAGGCTTTGGGGGGGGGTACCAGCTTGGCCCACTGCCTCCCCTGGGCCTGGGAAGCTTTTCTCATCCCCTCCTCCCCAGTTGCCAAGGGGCACTGAGTGCTCCCTCTCTGTCCTTATGTCGCTCTCCAGCAGATTCCCAGGGAGGGCCTCTGCCTCCTGTATCCTCAGCACATTTCCTGGTGAGGACAGAATGGCCCAGAGCCCACAGACAGACACAGCACCGAGAAGCTGGGAAAGAACCTCCGTCCTGCTGCAAAAGCCATGAGACTCTGCAGGGGCAGGCAGTACTCAGTAATCTCCATGGTTGCATTCAAGTATTAGTGGGTGTCTCCTCTTGTGTACAGTTGCTAGGGAACCTCCAAGGCCACCTTAACTCCCCAGTGCTAAGAAGACTATTAAACCTTCCTTATCCTGGATGAGCACTGGGGCGGTTTCCGCTCTGTGCTTGCCAGGTGTGTGGGGTCTGGGCCATTCTGGCCCGCCAGAAAAGATTCAAAGACACCCCCGCACCACCACCACCTGGCAGCTCTCCCAAAGCTGTACGGGGGGTGAAGACAGCTACTAAGAAGGCCCCCCCCAAGACATTGAAAGGTGTGGCATGGGGTTCCCAAGGCCTGGGGAGGTGGGGGCGGCTGAATGGTTAGGTGTTCTGGGCAGGGGTTGCAGCTTCTTTTCAAGGTTCAGGTTCTTGTAGAAGTGGCTGTTCCAAGAAGTATGTACATTGCCATCTTTGGGCATAGGCCCTGCTGGGGGAGGGCTGGTATTTTACATACACATACTGACCCCTGCAGGTTTCATGTTGCTCTTCCTCTCTCTCCTTTCTTGAAACTGAGCACCAGGAGGTAGTGACCAAACATCATTCCGCTCCAATGGTGGCTTCTGTGGGGGCCGCCGCTTGCTGGGAACTAGACTAACCCCAGACAGGCGACCTTGTCACAGAGCCAGTATCAGAACTGGTCCTGATTATCCTCCCCTTGGGCACTCTCAGTGGAGGGGCCAAGGGCTGACTGGAACGTGGAGAGGGGAACTCCGCTGTCGTCCCCAGAGGCAGCCCCTTTCGGTCATGGTGGAGGTAAACCGGCACGGCGTGGTGTACAGTATAGGGGAGAAGTTCAGTCTCCAGGGCTGGCAGTGATCAGCACTGAATCCACTGAATCTTTTGGTTGGTTTGAATTTCAAAGAGGAGAGAGCAACAATGCAGGCAGGTTAACGTCATCCTCCTGGAAATGTTCAAGCATTTGACATGAAATGACAATTTCTGATGAAGTGTTTGCAGCTCATGCTGTTGGAAAGGAACGCTGAGGCAGCTGCAGAGGTCTCTGGTGATGACAGAGTTCAGAAGCTGGACCTCTTGGTTGATCCTCTGCTAGAGTGAAGCATGCAGGCTGGTGGGGACAGGAGAAATCATTTGCAGATGACATCATTTAGCCAGCAGAGTGTTCATTTGACTACTCTCTGGTACTCCTTGGGTTCCTGGATACAAACCCAGGCCACTCGGACTCCTGAGTGAGCTGTCAGCAGGATGGAAGGTGCTGACTCCTATGCTGTTCGTGGGCATGCTTTGTCAGAACGCGCTTGTGTCACTTCTTGGCAACGCTGGTTTGTAAGCAAGAGGTTTGGGGCTAGAACCGTGGCCATTCCCTCCCGCCCCGTGAAGGCGCACAGAGTGCAGCTAGCCAACCACCTGCTCTAGAGAAGAACCAGCCAGGAGGGACAGGTTGCCTCCCAGCAGATCAACAGTGGGTGTTAGTGCCTGGTCCAAAGCCCACTGAAGTTAATGGGAGTCTCTCAACTTCTGTAGGCTTTGGATCTGGGCCTTAGTAATTCCGGGCCTCATGCTGTATGGTGCCTTGCCTACTAGGGAGTGCTGAGCTCCTCCATTGCTAGCCAAGTGCTCATCGCCTCCAAGGAGACATCACCTTGCTCATCTGGGCCTGTCGGGGATTGGGAACAGGCTTCTGCAGCCTGGTACCTCCAGGTAGCTGCCTTAAAACCACCCATGTCAGTAGCAATCATCTAAAGCCTGCAAGGAGCAAGTGGTGGGATGTTCTGCCACCTTGCAGGGGAGAGCACCATGGTGGGCCAGCCTTGATTCCACCTTGCTCTTAGCCCACCAGGGATAGTAGCTGGCAGCTCTGGAATGGGGACAGCAGGCTGGCCTGGTTCATTGACCCCCTGCCCACCAGGATCGCCCACTGGCGAGTGGGAGATCCTGGCACACACCTACCTGCAGTGCACCAGGTTGCAGCTCCTCTTTTGGTTCCTTCACAGCCTCCTGCCTAGGTTCTGGCTGCACTTTTCCTCATTTGGGTGGTGCCCGCAGCTCCCCGGACTCCTTCATGGAGCGGTGGGCACTGTCCTGTGTTCTCTGCTCAGTTTCCCATCCAGAACTCTGTCTAAACTTTAGATCTCCACTCCCGGCTTATTGTGTGTGGTCCTACAGACTCCGTTGTATTCTGGGCTCTGGGGCCCCACCCTCGATTGAGCGGGGTGGGCCTCTCGTCCTACATGAACTTAGCCCCCACCCTCAGAGAAACAAAAGCTGTGAGTGACTGGGGGCTGAGATGGGGACAGAAGCATGGTGGCTGGGTGTGGGGTTGGTGCCAGCTTCGCTTTTCATCCTCAGCATTGACACTGGTCCGCCCTGCTCCCTTCGGCAGGGAGACATTGCATTCAGGTGGCATGGAGATTTATGGGGACACAGGACTGTTATCCTCATTCTCCAAGGCCTTTTCATGGTCTGTTTAACGTTCCCTGCTTCTCTCTTTTTACACCTTCTCTCCCTCCCCCCCTTACCTCTTGTCCCACCACCTCTCTGGCTTCTCCTCTGTCCTCTCTTCAGGAAGGCCGGCCTCATTCTCTCCCAGCTTGGGGACCTCAGTGGCTGGTGCAACAGCCTCCTTCAGGAGCCCAAGATCAGCCTCCAACGCACGTCGCTCAGGTATCTTGCCTGCCGCTACAGCGAGATCAAGCCGTACGGACTTAACTGGTCGGAGCTGAGCCGGGACCTCAAGAAGACTTGCGAAGAGCAAGCGCTAAGCGTCCTCTATAATGACTATGGAGACAAAGACAACTGAGGGGTTGAGGAACCACTCTCAGGCCCCTAAGAGGCAAGCAGGAGAAAAGAGCATTTGTGGGAGTTCTATAAATGGATCTGCAGGAGGTCAGTGAAATCTCCCAAGACAAAGCTTAAACCAGGGAGGGAAGCTACTGCTCTTTGCAGGACTTACCCGGTATTAAACTCAACACAGCCAATAGCCTTTCTAGTTGGAGGTCTCGTGAGACCCAGTTTTTGTTTGTTTTGCTCATTTTACCAAGAGGTTCCTTGGACTGTAGGTGAACATATACTCCAGAATGAAAGATACACTTTTAAAGGTTCCAGCCTACAACTCCCACCCACATTCCCCATGCAGCGTGAAAGAGAACAAAATCAGAACAATAGAAGCCAGGCAGGGAATTAATAAACCCAGCCTCTCAATTAACATCAGGTCTGGAAAAGCAGAAAGAGGGCATTAGTGTCAGCGTTAGCTCTTCCCCATAAGGATCCAGCTCTGAGATTAGATCTGATAACAGAAAAATCACTGCAGTTGTAAAGCACAAGCTCTGGACTGCAGCAGCAATAATCTTCGAACCAACACAGGGTATGGAGGGCTTGTAGCACCCTCCCCCTACCCCCTTCATTCCTTGCTCGTTTTCCAGAGTCCCTGATCTTGGCTCTGGGCTGGGATCCTGCAAGGTCCTTCCAGTTCGTAGTCAGCTCCAAATGGCATGTCGGGGTGGTCACTGAGGTTAACAGGGCAGTGGCAATGTGCTTTTCACTGCACCACATGTGTGTCCTTCTTTACCAAAGTAACAGCTGCTAAGCAGTGATGAGTTTGGGCAGAGCTCTGGCTAAAATGTAGATGCTTGGGGAGCATTTACCCTGGTACCAAACCTCAGCCCATGGCACACTATCAGCTTCAAAGGTGCCACCCAGCGTGACCAGTAGGATTTGGGGAAGGGAGGGTGAGAGGAACCGTGGGATTGTTTCCATTTTGCAGCAGGGGTTGTCTCCTTATCTTCAGATCCCTCTCCACTTAGCAGACAGTGAAACTCCACCTGGAGTGTGGAATGCATTGGGGGGCAGGGGGAGCCATGAACACACACCTAGGAGCGGCTTCCCAGACACCTGGCTACCTACTGAAGAGATGCAGTCCAACCTCATCTTGGGCTTATTCTTTCATGAAAGGTTAAGCATTTGAAAAGTGACTTCAGTAGAGCACCTGGGATTAATCTGGCTCTTTTAAGAGCGCTCCCTACCCCCAGAATAGGGCTGCTCTTAGTTAGATTGCTCTTTCTTGCCACAGCTCACAAGCATGTTCGTTGAGGGTACTGCAGCATGAGGCATCGACACCGACTCTGTGGGTGCTCAGCACCCACCAGCCACAGCTGTTCCCTGCCCCTGCTTGGCAGCTCGGGGAGGGGCTTGGGTGAGGGTGGAGAGTGATTGGGGAGCGGGAAGAGGCAGAGTGAAGGTGGGGCCTTGGGGAAAGGGGTGGAGTGGGGGTGTGGCCTCAGGGCAAAGCAGGGGTGGAGCACTCCCAGGGAAAAAGGAAAAGAAGGCACCTGGGGCATGAGGAGCTAACCCCTGAAGGGACTGACAGGAGTGCTGTGTTTGTACAGCCCTTGCACAAGAATTCATGCCATGGCAGCAAAGATCTTCACTCCTACTTAGTCACAGCTTCGCTGTTTTAAACTCCCATTAGCACTAGGGGAGACGGGGCTTAGTTCAATTCCAGTTCATTGGCAGAAGGGATCTTTATTACCAGTGATGATCGGAGAGGGAGAAAGACCTTCCTGTCCCAGAGTGAGGGGAGGCCACAGAGGTGGTAGGTAGAGAACATCTTTGACCTTGCCAGCTGAGAACTCTGGATTTGGAACAACTGCGAGATGAACATGGGGCCCCATGATGGAATATTTATAGCAGCTTTCAAAGTAGAATCTCCTTTTAATATTTTAATGCTGGCAGAAGCCATCTGAGCCTACACATTATGCTTTCCTGCCAACCTTCTTTTCTCCCATGAAGTGCCAAGGACACAAATCTGTTTGTTTTGTATCTAGTGTGGAGTTAATGCCCACAGCATTACCTAACAGTATTTGCATATCAGCAACCACCATGCCCTGAGAATTCTGCACATTAGCTATGTCGGGTCTCCTGACCCTTTTCAGACAGGCAGATGCAAGATAAAACTCCCTCTGCATTATAACATATTGCCAGGTGTGTGGACAAACTTGACCCCAGGAGAGCTGACTTAGATTGGTGACTCGAGAAGAGCAGCCAGTACCATAGTTAGACCATTACCTGGAAGAATAACAATGAGGTACTAAATGCAGCCAATGAGCGTCTCCCTGCAAAAGAAAGTCTGCAGTATGCAACAAAGCAATGGAATCCATACAGATCCCAGATTGCACTTTTCATGCTCTGTCGCAAAGATTTTATACCCCTGCAGTAGACACTCACTGGTGCTTTAAAGGCTTTAAATGCCTCCCATGATGCGCTTGCCCTGCTGGGGAAACAGGAGAGGTTTTAGCAGCTCCAAGGTGGCTTCTGCCCCAGACCTGAGGGCTGGTTTCTGTTATAAAATCATCGCCACTTGCAGAGTCCCAGGTGTTATAAAAACCCTTAAACTAACCTTGGCCCGTATCGCAGTCATGCTTAGTTATTTGTCTCCCTGCCTCTCTGGGCCAGTGCATCCCACTCAAGGGATCTCAAGACACTGTACAAAGCAATGATAAGCTAGCTGCCAGGAGTGCAGTAACCTTGACGCACTCAGCCATAATTCATACACAGCCCTGGATAGTTAAGCTAGTGAGGCGGAATCTTGGCCAAGACACCTGGGTTTATCCTCTTAATGTTTTCAGCAAATGCCAGCACAGCTTTGGATTTCACATGGGCAGCCCCCAGGGGATGGGAAAAGAGACCTTAGCTTAATATCTCCTCTGAAGGACCCTTGAACACATACGGCTTTGGCCCAGAAGTGAGTTTGTTGCTCACCAAGCAGTACTGCACACATGGCATTTTTATAAAAGATATTTTTTCCTCTCTAGCAGCCTCATCCCCTTTTTATCACTTCCCAGGTGCAGCAGTGTAGGAGGCTTTGTCAGCCTAGAGAGAGGAACAATGCCAAGAAACCCCTGCATCTGCCGGACACTGGGCACTCACAAATCAGCTACCACGGCAGGTGTCCCACTTGGGACTGGGCTTCACAGCCATTTCCAGATTGCTTCTGCTCTTCGCATTTTGAACTACTTGCATCACAAAGCCCCCCCACCAGGCAGCCCTGCCTTCCCAAGAAGCCCCTGGTCCTATCACAGTGACTATACATGGCAAAGCCCTAATTGGTTAGCCAGTCCAAGCCCTGGCCAGCATAGGAGTATCTCTGGTCCTGGTGTCCCCTGTACGCTCCAGCACTAAAAGGACTGAGGCACTGGGGTTCCTAGCAGACCTCTGTGGTTGACCTCACAGGAGAGTGTTGCTTGCTGAGCATCACATACCACCCTGCAACACCATGGTAAGCCCAGCTTCCAGGTGCTGGGACAGCACGAGTATTATTTGAAATACAGGATAGGCCACATGGGGAACATTTATTGATATTACACTAACACCTGGATGCTCCAACTGAGCCAGAGTCCCCATTTTGCTGGGTGCTGAACATGTGCAGAGTGGGCGCTTACAAGCTAAGTAGACAAAGGGCGAGAGGGGACTTGACTTGCTTGCCCGCCCAACGGCACGCAGTAGGACAGTGGCAGAGCCACATCTAGAACCCAGATCACTCGACTCCCAGTCCAGGGCCCTACCCACTAGACTCTGCTGCCTGCCTGTGGTGCTGAACAAAAGCAGGAGTGTCACCCACTTACTATCATTATTTCTCAGCACCATTGCCATGCATGGCCCTTCCAGGGCAGACGCATCAAGGGTTGCAACTGTGCCTCTTGCTGGTGCAGGATAAGGTGAGGCGGCCTTGGAGCCCAGTGACAAGTCCCCCTCTTCCCAGCCCTGCACAAGTGAGAATACAAGCTGACGTGAGCGGCTGGAGGAGGAGGACAGACTGCGGCTCAGTGCTGTCTTTTGCCAAGGTCCCCTAATGCACAGGTTTTAATGCCAGTTTCTTTATTCTCAGGGGTCTGGTTTCCTTGGTGGGAGGGATCATGACCCTGATTGTACTTTATGGCAGCTAATCCTGAATTAACAGTTCAACAGATGCTTTAAGACACGGAACATTTTAAACTAGAGCTGGCTGTTTATTAGAGTGTCCTGGCACCAAACACAAGCATCTGCATTGCAGTCTAGCTGCACTGCAGTTGCACATGACCTGCTGACCAAATCACCCATTGATTTCCATGGAGACCATTGGCTTCTGGGCCATTGCTGTAAACCAGCTGGAAGTCTGGCCCCAACAGGTCTAGGTTCCAGATTCACAAAAAGTACCTAGTTGCTTAGCTCCCCTTGAAATCGCTGGGCATTAGGTGCCTAAATGCCATTGTGAATCTGGGCCACAGTCACATACCACATTTGCTCATGGGGGAAATTCTTAGATGCAACTGGGTCTTGTCAATGGCCATGATAGATGTGCGGAAAATGACAAATGGCATTAACAAAGTATTAACCCTTTAAAAGATGGCATTGAGCAGGCTGCCAACCAGCTGAATGCTTTTCTATGTCTGTGGCCACACTCTCCCCCTTCCTTGTTTTCCTCCTGCATTAATGGCGGTTGATTCACTTGAGACGAACCTCCGAGTTATTTCTTGGCTGTAGCTGTAGTGCTGTAATAGCATTAATATCTTTTACTTGTTGTGCAATTATTTAACATGAAGATGGTTGGGCTGTTTTTTTCTTTTTTTAATTACTACAGTTCTTGTTTCTTGATGTTCTATTAGAACTCTGTGATGTTTTACTACTGTAGATTGAAAGTGGGGGGAGGGGGGAGAAATGGCAAAACCATGAGGAATTACAGTATTATTTAAAAAGGTTTAAAAAAAATAATTGTAACACTGTAAAAATCCAGATGAAAATTTAGTTGACGATTAAACAGACTGTTAGTAAGTTGTGGGTTTGGCAAATTGGAATGTTTGTTTATAGTTTTGGTCCCATTGATGTCACTTTTGGCACTAGATGAAGTGTTCAGACTGTAACTTCCTTGCCTTTGAACTCCATTCCTGCCTCACACAAGTTACCATGAGCCCGGCTGTCCACCAGATTAAGCAACTCCTTAACCACTCAATAACCAAAGCAAGCCCAATAGCTCCCATCAAGGCAACATCACTGCAGCGCACACAGATATTAGCTACCCATTTGCGCGGCAGTAGTTGAATTCTAGGTGAATTCCTGGCACGGCATGAAAAAGGAACAGTACGTGTGTGGATAAAGAATTGGTCACTAGCCTCTCAGATGGTGTAAAACACTAAAGCTCAGCCAACATCACTGCTAATGTGCATCAGCTGCGAATTTGGCCCTGGGCATGTTGTACAAGTGTGCAAATGGTTCTGGAGGGTGTGAGATTTCCCATCCTGGAAAACTGTAAACTAGCCTTGGTGACTGTGTCAGGTTTATAACAAGGAAATGCATCCTATTTATTACACGCATCAGGGAAAGTCATTTAAATCCTTGCTTCACAGACCATTAAGCATAGTTACAAACAGCCCTATGTTACACTTCCTGGGTCTAGCTTGCCTCCTTGCAGGGTTACGCCCCAGCGTTCTCCTGCTTTGACCAAGTGCTCAAACTATTGCTTCTGACCTCGCCTTCCTTAAAGGTCTGAAGTCAGTTTTCTTCCTCTGGAAATAGCCAACACTACTTATCCCACAGCCACAGTCCATACCACTGGTACCCAGCCTAGACCACAAAGGTGTTAACCAGGTGGGTCAGGATTCACCAAGGGCCTCAGGCACCAGACCCTGAGAGTTGCAATGCCTAACTTTCAGGTGCCTGGAAAAAAAACAAAACAACATTGTGATCCACAAAGCCTGAGTTCGGGGCCTATCTCCCTATAAAACAAATGGGGAGAGGTAGGTGCCTTAGAATACAATCCCCAGAAGCCAGCAGGCAAGGTGGGGAGCTGGCTAAACTAACCAATGGGAGACACCAACAAGTGGGCTGTGTCTTAAGCGCTGCCCCTCTCGTGGAGTTTGGTGCCCAAGTCTGGGCTGCAAGGATGAGCCTGTCTCTGCTAGTGATTGACAACCAGGAACCCATCACATGGACTCAGGTGGCTTAGGAACCTATGGTTTCTTGCAAGAATGAGTTAGGCACATGCCTCACCCCACACAAGATGGTGGTAGGAGTGGGATATGGTGGTTCCACCAACCTTATAACTTCTAGCCCTGTGCTTAGCACACAGACATGGGAGACGCAGGTTCAACTCACCCCTCTGCCTCACAGGGAGAGGGGAGCCCCCTGCTCAAATCCTACTGCTCAGGAGAGGACTCTAACCAATGGGCAATAGGGTATTGTGATGTGGAGCTCCCTCCATCTTTCCTTTTGATGTTGTGCTCCTTGGGATAAATACTTGGAGTCATCAGGCCCGAAGGAGAATGATGCTGTAGCCTGGTGGTTTAAGTACCCACTTGGGCGGTGGGAGATGCAGGGTCCAGTCCCCCTACTCTAATCACTCATTACGTATCATCCGGAGACTCCTTTTCAAATCTCCCTTCTCCATTAAGCAGAGGGGAGAAGTGAACCTGGGTCTGCTGTGTCCGAGCTGAATGTGATAGCACTGGGCTAAAAGTGATGGGGTGGGCAGAAGCCCCACTGCCACCAGCCAGAGTTTGAATGGGATCTGCTCCAGTAGGCAGTCGCTGCTCCAGTAGGCAGTCGCTTGGGCCCCACAAGCCTGGTAGCTGTTTGGCTGCCTCTCTCCCTCCTGGTTTGAGAATTGGTCTGGGGCTTAACAGGTGGCTGGAGGGGAGACAGGCATCCAAATGCCCAGAACGAGGTGGCAGCACACATGCTCTGAGGCAGAAACATAGGCACCAAGGGAGTTTTTACTCTAAAAACGTAGGCGCCAAGTGAGTTTAGGCACTTACAGGATTAGATGCGAGTTCAGGGAATTCCCAGTGGAGTCTAAAAATGGGGTCTAAGTGCCCATTAACTGCAATGATCACAGGATCATACCCCATGGGGCTGTCCCACCTTTTTTCCAGGTGCTCAATTGCATTAAAATAAAATACCTTCCTTGTGCTAATGTTCCATGTAAGGGATTACTGTCGCTGCCACAGGGATATTGTACAATAAGCCACGGGGAGAGGTGGCCCATACAATTATGTATGGGAGTAGAGATGGTCTGTGTGCTTGAAATGGGAGTGGGAGGGGAGCGTGCAGCTGGCACTGGATTGCACATGCTATTCCGCTATGGACCACGCTTGGCAAGGTTTACACACAGCAGGCCCATACCACCAGTTACAGATACCTTACAATCTTAGAACTGGAAGGGCCCTCAGGAGGTCATCTCACCTATCTTCTCTCTCCCCTCCCTCCCAACACCACCTTCAAAAGAGCAAAGCTTTTGGGGGCATGTGATGGAAAAATCACCCAAAGGACGAGTGAAGCAGACTCTTCAGGATACGTAGGTTAAATACAGTAGTAGCACTGTTAGGTATGACCTACTCGTTAAGTGCAAAATTCCTTGCATTATAGGAGAGCATTTCTGTTAGCTGCAGGGCTGAGGGTTTTCTCAGCCCCGTGCATCCACCACCCCAGTCTGCCAGGAGTTTGCATTGAACCTGCAATGCAATTCCTATCCAATGGCCAGCCATCCACTGCTTCTCTAAGGCCTGGTCTACACTACTCGACTGTTGCTGCCTTTCACACGTTATCCCACAATGCCCCTGACAATTAAATTGGTGCAAGCACTCCTGTTGAGGACATGCACTGCTGATACAAGGGTCATAGGATGGACATGCAGAAGCAGTTTAATTACTGCAGTGGCTGTAAGTTGACATAACATAGGGCGATTTAGTTTTGTAGTGTAGACTTGCCCTGAGCAGAGACTAATCACTAATTACAAGACACTCACTGTCACTAATTAGTAAGCAATGTATTAACAGCTGTAAATCACAAAGCAAAGGGCAGTTGCATATATTCATCCCCGCTCCCCTGCAGTGTAAATGAAATGTATTTGCCTATTGGAGGAATTTGCAGTGTGTTTGTCAGTAGTGCTAAGCAGGGGTGAGGCTGCTAGTGTTACTCCTTCAGTGGGGCATGGACAGATTTCCTTAGAGGACCCTTTGCTAGTATTTCAATTAGCAGATCCATTGAGTCATAGCAGTTATGGCTACACTCATTTTACTCACTCACAGCCGTTTGGCCAGGGTGGGGTGGGCACTGCTGGACTGCCTTTCTCCTAGCACAGCCCTAGACACGCTGGGCAACAGCTCGCTTGGGGCAAATCTTGCCTGCACCTCCACAGCTAAGAGGGGCCCATGTGCCATGATGTGAGTGTAGGGGAAGCAGGAGCTTGGGATGCTGTGACAGAATCCCTGGGGTATAACCTGGAGCCATGGGCGCCAACTTATATGGGCTCTTGGAGCTAAAGCCCCAGGAATATTCATAATCAGGGGCTCTGCTCCACCAATATTTGGAAATATTAGATTTTTCCCCCTCCCCGGAGTTTCCCTGCTTGAATGTAAAGAGAGCGCACAGCATGTCTCTCTCTCTCTCTCCTTTGCTGCTGCTGCCGGTAGCCTAAGGGCTGCAGCATTAACATAAGAGGAATGTGCTAACGATTGCTGAAGCACTCAGGAGGGGGAGGGGAGTGGAGGGGGCCTCCCCTCCCCTCCCGCCCTTACCTGGAGGAGACACAAATGGGCCAGGAGACAGACATCACTCACTTTAGCAGCAGTTGGGACTTCCGTGAGTGTTTGACCCTATGATTTTTTATTATGTTTGAGTGTTTGACCCTATGATTCCCCCCCTGCCCCAGCCCCAGCCCCAGTCCCAGTCCCAGTCCCAGCCCCCCAGTGAGGCACAGCAGGCTGCACAGGTGAGGCAGGAAGCCACATGTGAAGGCAATGCCCCCTCCCCCAGCACCCACCAACCCACCCGCCACAGGAGGGATGGGAGAGGGAGGCTTCCTAGACCTGAGCAGCTGGGGCTTGGGTGAATTTTATGACACCCTGCTCCCCCACCCCATAGCCAGCCACCACCCTGCCTACCCCACTTCTGCCCCATGCTGGGCAAGGGGCAGCCCCATCCCCCATCCACAGTGAAGTTATGGTGAGGGGCAACATGGAAGGCCACCTGTGCCCCCCCCCAGTACCCATCATAGGGGAGGGGAGTGAGCTTTCTGGACCTGAGAGGGGCGCTAGGAGCATGTGCAGAGTGTGTGTGCCATGGGGGGCAGGAGGGGACCCTCCCCTGGAGCTTGCTGCTGCCAGTGGTGGTGATGGGGAGTCCTCTCTGGCCCTAGCCCTGGGGCAGCCTGTCTGCACCCCAAGTTCCTCATCCTCATCCCTGCCTCACTCCAAAGCCTGCACCCCCAGCACCGAGCACGCTCCTGCACTGTGAACCCCTTATCCCCAGCCCCACCCCAGAACCCTCACCTGAGGGGAAAAACATGCAACTTAAATTTGGTGGTCAGTTTGGAGTATCATTGTATTTAGCACAATATTTGATTACTTTACACCCTTCAAAGTATGTAACTGGTCGTATACAGGTGTTTTCTCTGAATACTGTCTGTATGCCTCAGTTTCCCCAATGCATTTCTTAAGGCTTTAGATGGTGGGATAAGGGGGTGTGATTGTTGTAAAGCCCTAGAGGGCCAGTGTGATGCTGTCTGCACAGAGAATGGCTGACACCCTGTCTCCAGGCAACTGATGGCCTGGGCCACTCTCCTGCAAGGTGCCAACTGAAGGTGTTGGAGAACAAAGAGATCAGGTGGCCTCCTAATGCTTGGAAAAGAGACAAAGGCCAGAGGAGGGAGTGTCAGTGCCTGTGCAGACTTCCGGGAAGCGCATGGTGTGGAAGGGGATGCTGGGATGCTTTGGAACAACTCCATACAAAGCCAGTCAGGACTCTGGGGGAGCCTCCTCTCTGAGCATACTGTCTCCAGGGCAAGAAGCTTACACCTTCCTGGGTCTGACCTCGGAGCATTCAGCATGCCCTTCCACACTGTGCACTTTCCGCAGCGAGTCTGCCCAGGCAGGTCCTGGGGCAACCAGAGGTCCCTGCACCCCAACTCCGCAGTCAGATGTGACTCTCAGCCAGACAGTAAAACAGAAGGTTTATTAGATGACAGGGATACAGTCTAAAACAGAGCTTGTAAGTACAGAAAACAGGACCCCTCAGTCAGGTCCATCTTGGGGGGTGGGGAGCCCAGACCCAAGTTCTGGGCCTCTCCCGATTTCCCCAGCCAGCTCCAAACTGACACTCCCTCATCTGGCCTTTGTGTCTCTTCCGGACAAGGAGGCCACCTGATCTCTTTGTCCAACACCGTCAGTTGGCACTTTGCAGGGGAAACTGAGGCACCCACACAGTATTCAGAGAAAACATTAAGAACATTCCCACTTTGTCACAACAGGTGCAACAAAATTTAATACCGTATATTAGGTATTAATAGGCAAGTGCTGCTTCTGACTTTCCACTTTTAATTGACCCTTGTAATCTTGTGGTGCTGACGCATTGTAGCTTCATTTTATATCAGCTTACAGGGTGAGAGCGGGGGGGCGGGGACACCACCATTTTGGGCCCCACCAAAAATTATATGAACCTGCCGCCTATGCCTGGAGCTGTGAGACCACTGTGTCCCCTTAACTCTGCAGCCTGGGCTGTCTCTCACATTACTTTGTCAGGGACAAGCAGTAAACTCCTCCAGGCACTGGTATCACTCAGACATCAGCATGCAGAGGCACACCCAGCTAACTTGAAAATGCACTCCAAGCCACTCCTGAATTATACATAGTAACACCAGCAAATCCCTCAAGTCCCCAGCCTTGCACCCCCACACCGTCTTACACTGCTCAAGACCATCTCATTAATTGACCAAGCTGATTAATTAGTTCGACACGTCACCACAGGAAAGTGGACATGCACCAGCCTTTGTAATCTGAACAGGTGCTCCAAGCAGTTTAGACAAAACATACTGGTAAGGATAAAACATTATGATAAGTTCATTAACTATAGAACAATAGCTTATAAGTGTAGGTATAAAGGTTAGTGATAGTTACCTCAGAAAATAAAAAGTAAACAAATTCTAAATCCTAAACTTTTAGTCTAAGAAAGAGTTGAATCAAATAGTTTCTCACCACAATGGATGTTGTAGGCAGATTACAGTTCTTAATACACAGGCTGAATTTCTTTCCCAGCCTGGGACCAATCTCCTCAGTTCAAGGGCCTTGTCTGCTCAGCATTCTTGTTGCCTTCAGCATAAGTGGGGGAGGAGAGAGATGATTTCATGATGCCACAGCCCCCTATTTTATACTCTCAAGCCATTTTCTTCCCTGGAAAGATACTGGCCCAGACATGTCCTGGTGGGCCTTGCTGAGTCGCTTGCACAGTGTGGCACTTGTGCAACTGTCTCTTAAAGCAGTGGTTCTCAACCAGGGTATGTGTACCCCTGGGGGTATGCAGAGGTCTTCCACAGGGCATCTAGATATTTGCCAAGTTTTACAACAGGCTACAGAAAAAGCACTAACAAAGGACAAACTAAAATTTCATACAATGACTTGTTTATACCACTTTATACACTGAAATGTAAGTACAATATATATATTCCAAACGATCTTATAATAATAGTAAAAATGATACTGTAAGTAGAGTCCTGCAAAGCCGCAGTTCCACTTTATATCTGCAGATATCCACATCTGCAGCCATGGGTGTGGCTATCCATGGACCATTTTTGCAGCTTGGATGCGGGTACACATTTTGAATCCACACAGGGCTTTAAAAGGAAGCAATTTTTTTCAGTAATAATGTGCTGTGACACTTTTATATTTATGTCTGAATTTGTAAGCAAATACTTTTTAAGTGAGGTGAATCTTGGGGGTACACGAAACAAATCAGACTCCTGAAAGGGACCTCTGGAAAGGCTGAGTGCCACTGTCTTACAGAATTGTAAATTGCTTGTTTACAATTCCCTAGCTGATATGAATCTGTTTAATGCCAGTCTGGGTGTGGGTCACTCCCTTAGTCACTGGAAAGCTAGCAGTGGGCAGGTCTCAAACTCACATATTTCAATAACAACCGCATAGCAAAATCTCATAAGAGCATACACACTAACAATATACACATCTTGACCGAACAAGGAGTATCTTACCTGGCATGCTTTATATGACATATCACAACCATATACAAATGATGAATATGGGGGTTACAGGGTGCTACTTTGAGGTCCTGTGCATCACAGATGCCTCTACAGGTGAGACCATGTTGTGGAGAATAGCTTTGTGGAGGTTCCCCCTATTGAGTGGCTCTACAGTGGGGGAAAGGGAATAGTGGGGTAACTACACTGACCCACCACCAATCATGCTCCACCCTAGAGCCAGACTTCCTCAGAATGCAGTGCCCGGGGTCCTCATTTAGCAATGCATGTAAGAAAATAACATAAGAACGGCCATACTGGGTCAGACCAAAGGTCCATCCAGCCCAGTATCCTGTCTACCGACAGTGACAATGCCAGGTGCCCCAGGAGAAGTGAACCTAACAGATAATGATCAAGTGATCACTCTCCTGTGTGACAGACCCAGACCAGTGGGGTACAGGAATCTGGTAGAGGGCAAATATACTGGTCACTGGATGAGTAGTTTTCTGTTCCCTGAGTGACCAGAGCAAGGGCTGCACTAGAGTAATCAGGAACCTGCTAGAACCAATTAAGGCAGACAGGCTGATTAGATCACCTGCAGCCAATCAAGGCAGGCTAATCAGGGCACCGGGGTTTAAAAAGGAGCTCACTTCAGTCAGGTGAGGAGGAGCCCGAGGAGAGGAAGGGTGTGTGAGGAGCTGGGAGCAAGAGGCACAAGGAGCTGAGAGTGAGAGGGTGTGCTGCTGGAGGACTAAGGAGTACAAGCGTTATCAGACACCAGGCGGAAGGTCCTGTGGTGAGGATAAAGAAGGTGTTTGGAGGAGGCCATGGGGAAGTAGCCCAGGGAGTTGTAGCTGTCATGCAGCTGTTACAGCAGGCAGTATAGACAGCTGCAGTCCACAGGGCCCTGGGCTGGAACCCGGAGTAGAGGGTGGGCCTGGGTTCCCCCTAAACCTCCCACCTCCTGATCAGACACAGGAGGAGTTGATCCAGACTGTGGGGAAGATCACTGAGGTGAGCAAATCCGCCAATAAGCGCAGGACCCACCAAGGTAGAGGAGGAACTTTGTCACACCTGCCATCTATCTCCACGCTCTGACAAACAGAGGCGAGGGACACCATTCCTTACCCATCCTGGCTAATAGCCATTCATGGACTGAACCTCCATGAATTTATTTCTCTCTTTTAAACCCTGTTATAGTCCTAGCCTTCACAACCTCCTCAGGCAAGGAGTTCCGCAAGTTGACTGTGCGCTGTGTGAAGAACTTCCTTTTATTTGTTTTAAACCTGCTGCCCGTTAATTTCATTTGGTGGCCACTAGTTCTTATATTATGGGAACAAGTAAATAACTTCCTTCATTAAAAACGCGCACTATAACAAAAAACCTGAACACTATTCTGTATCATTGCTATTGACAGCACAGCTGCCTGACACACATTCAGTGGATGTGGGCTAGTATTCTGCCATAACACTGCTGAGGTCATTTAATGTTTGGCATTTGAGTATTTGCTGAAGATGGGGTGCATAGGACTTTAAGGTTTCTGTTGGAGATGGTAGTGAAAGCTACTGCTGCACTATAATTAAATTAGGCTAGGCCAGGGCAAATGAAACAAAGCTGCAAACACAGGTGATGAGTGGTCTCAGTGTGAACTTGCAGTTCTGGTTAATAACCACAAAGATCTAAATAGTTCACGGGATAGTGCCAAATAACTTAGCCCCAGATCCAAAGGGATTTAGATGCCTACCTCAAGTGAAATCGCTGGGTGTTAGGTGCCCAAACATCTCTTAGGATCTGGGCCTTAAACCCAAACTTCAGGCTTTGTATTAAAACAAAACAAAAACAAGGGTTTACAAAATGAGCAGAAGTGTTTTCATGTACTTTAAAAAAGTGCCAATCAATGAAAATGGCTTTTCAACAATGTTCCCTGCCCCTGCTGAAGCACTCACTGCAAGACCAAAACATCCTGCTGCTGCACAAGAGATGATCGGGTTTGCTAGCTGAATGTAGCACATAGTCGAACAAGAAGATAGCAAACATAAATAAATTAATTAAAAAAATAGATTTTAAAAGCTCTGGCAACACTAATAATCTAGAGGTGTCGGCTGTACCACATGTGCTACACGAGAAAGATGTGCAAGCTAGTGGGGCTGGGATACCATTCTCCAGTAGACACACACAACAGGTGTGAATAAATGCTTCCTCACCACAGTTTAACGGTGTGTGATTTAGGCACTCATTGGTGTTGGATAAATGCCTGTTAATTTTATACCAGGATTTAACAAAGACGTCAAAAGGGTACATTGTTTTCACAATCTGCTGAATTTTATATAGGTTGATTTTAGGTTTTTGCAAGCCCAGATTTAGCAAAACAATTCAGAGCATGCTGAGGTGCTTTTCTTGGCCTTCAGCATATGCTTAAGTCACAAAACTAAGTGATTGGGCAACAAAATGGCAAATGAAATTTAATGTGGATAAATGTAAAGTAATGCACATTGGAAAAAATAACCCCAACTATACATGCAATATGATGGGGGCTAATTTAGCTACAACTAATCAGGAAAGAGATCTTGGAGTCATCTTGGATAGTTCTCTGAAGACGTCCACACAGTGTGCAGCGGCAGTCAAAAAAGCAAACAGGATGTTAGGAATCGTTAAAAAAGGGATAGAGAATAAGATGGAGAATATCTTATTGCCCTTATATAAATCCACAGTACGCCCACACCTTGAATACTGCATACAGATGTGGTCTCCGCATCTCAAAAAAAGATATACTGGCATTAGAAAACGTTCAGAGGAGAGCAACTAAAATGATTAGGGGTTTGGAACGGGTCCCATGTGAGGAGAGATTAAAGAGGCTAGGAGTTTTCAGCTCGGAAAAGAGGAGACTAAGGGGGGAGATATAATAGAGGTATATAAAATCATGAGTGATGTGGAGAAAGTGAATAAACTGGGTTTCACAGTACTTTTGGGTACCCGGTAGAGATGGACATGAAAGCCTTATGGTGCATTGAGGGCATAATGAGTAGGGTTGGAGGCACTGTGAAAAGGAACGTGTAAGTCTTTCCTCTTAACTTCTCATTTTCCTGCAGTTAAGCTTTATGGGTGGAGTGGGTGGAGGGGCTAAACATGGCTTTTAATATTTGTATTGCAGGAGCAGCCAAAGGCTCAAGGTGCTGTACAGACATAATATAAAACACAGGCCTTGCCCCAAAGCTCAGGTTTGTGACAAGACTATTTCTAATGTACTTAGCATCATGGGGCCTAATTTGCTCCTGGGGAGAATCCATTTACTTTACTAGGTGTACAGCAGAGATGGATTCAGCCCACTGTGACCAAGTGCCATTGCTAAATGTCACTTAGGTGTACACACACACACACACACAAAATCTCTTTCACACTGCCCACATCCAACACATTTGTATTATTGTTATTACTTATTAGTACTTCCTGCAATGCACATATATTCTCTAAGTTTATTCTTTCAAAATTGTTAAGGAATAGAGTGTGTTATTTTAGTTTTCTGATTGGTTTGTGCATTTCATAATTTTATTTCTCTCCTCTGCTTAAATGTAATTCTTTGAGGAGCATGCTTTCTGGAATGGTGGTTGAAGCATGAAGGGACATATGAATCTTTAGCGCATCTGGCATGTAAATATCTTGCGACGCCAGATACAACAGTGCCATGCAAATGTCTGTTCTCACTTATAGGTGTCATTGTAAACAAGAAGTGGTCAGCATTATCTCCCATAAATGTAAACAAACTTGTTTGTCTGAGCGATTGGCTGAATAAGAAGTAGGACTAAGTGTACTTGTAGGCCCTAAAGTTTTACATTGTTTTCCTTTTTTGAGTGCAAAAAAAAAATCTACATTTTTAAGTTGTTCTTTCACGATAAAGAGATTGCATTATGGTATTTGTATGAGGTGAACTGAAAAATTTCTCTTTTTTTAAATCATTTTTACAGTGCAAATATTTGCAATAAAAATATAAAAAGTGAGCACTGTACACTTTGTATTCTGTGTTGTAATTTAAATCAAGATATTTGAAAATGTAGAAAAACATCCAAAAATAGTGAATAAATTTCAGTTGGTATTCTATTGTTTAACAGTGTGATTAAAACTATGATTAATCACAATTCATTTTTTAAATTGTGATTAATTTTTTTAAAGTTAATCACGTGAGTTAACTGCGATTAATTGACAGCCCTAATTCTTAGTTACATCTATAAAGTAACTTAAAATTTGCATGGAAATAACTGCAGTTCCAACTATTATACTAATAGCAACGATGGAGTCAAATGTTAGTGAGCCACATACATGATTGTGATCAATAAACATAAATGCCAAAATAATTTTTAAAAAATTCCCTTTCTTAATAAGAGAAAAGAAACCTTAATCACATAAGTTAAAATTAAGTATGTTTTTAGTGGAGTGAAAACAATGACTAAAATAGAGACGATAATGGCAGCAACACAGTGTGCTTGTCAGAGAAAGTAAGCAGATTTTATTTATCTCTACTAAAGATAGTGTACAAAGTATCAAATGTGTGTTTCTGAAATCTATTAGCGCTCCAGAACTGATACCTCAAGGCTTAGAATTGGGAATATCTTCCTGTATTATCTCCTAATTGTTCTAAGTTTCCATATAAACTTTAAATGTGGCTTTAATTGGAATTTCTATAATTTTTTTCTTTTATAGAACCATTAGATACTGTGCTCCTGTCAGCTAATTCCTAAGTTATTATCTGAAAAAAACAAACACACACCACTAGATTTTCAGGTGCCTAAGTAGTTCCTAGAATCATGGTTAAGTTTTCCCCCACCCCCCAACATCTGAAATGGTGCCCCGGTGAGCCAGGAGTGGCCCAAGGGCTGCAGGAGGGCTGTGAGCTCTAGCATGATGCAGCCCCTCTGTGACAGCACGAAGCCTTGAGCCACATGCCGAGCACCAGACACCATGAGCCACAGCTGCAGCACAAAGTGAGGGTGGCAATACACCATCTACCACTCAATGCCACTCTTACTTCTGCCCTGCTGCTGGCAGTGGTGTTGCCTTCAGAGCTGGGCACCCGCCAGTATCAGGCTGCCCTGCCAGTGCTAAGCTCTGTCATCTCTTTCAATACAAATTAAATGCTTGTGGAGGCAGTGCAGCCCAGAAGTGATGGGAAGCCCAGGGAGCTCATGGCTGATTGGTGTGGGGGGGAGAATATAAGTTTGCCCAGAGCACCAATTTCCATAAAGCCAGCCCTGAGGGTAAAGGAGCTCTGCTCTCCCTTCCCGTAAAGTGAGGAGGGGATTTCACACTGAAGGAAAGAAAAGAGCAAGGAGAGAGGAGAAACACTAAAGGTGAGAACTTGCAGAGAGGGCTTACTGTCCAATCTAGGCTCATGCTCACGCCTGCCTCAGTTTCCCCTCTTGGACGCTTCACTCACCCACAAAGGCTTTCATGTGTTCAATAGCAACACTCCTCCTTAGGGGCTGGTTTGTTCACATACCTTTCAAAAGGAAAAACTGCCTGTGGCTCTTCCACCAGCCACCTTCTTTCCTGCACTCCAGCCTGCTTGGTTGGAACTGGCTCTTGCCCCTCAACCTGGGCCCTGTCTCTGGGAGACAGAAAAAGTCTTTGTGGAGGCTGTGCCCACTGCCCTTCTGCTCCCTATAGACTCACCCCCCCCCCAACCCCAACTTTCATTTCTGGCTCTCCACTGGCTTCTCCTATCTGTCCCCCACATGACCTGCCTGTCCCATGACATTTCTCCTCCCTCCAGAGGGAAGTTAAATTGTGCTGCAGGTGAAGCTGGGATCCATCACCCCTTAAAGGGCCGTTACCCTGGGACAGAAGGATTTAAGGAGGTGGGGGGAAGAGTGAAATCATTTAAAAATGAGTCTGAAGGGACTGCAGGGGAGTGGCCTTGTCAAGCTTAGGCCTGTGTGCCAAAGAGGGACCAGCCTTCCCCTCTGGGCCCATAGCCCCTGGTTGGCTGTAGCCATCCAGAGGAAGGGAAGTTCAACAGTCATTCACAGACAAGGGGATCCACAACCGGAGCCAGCCCCATCCCTCTCCTACCCAGAGAGCCTCTCCTGGTTCAGAGGCGCACCAGCCCGCCAGCCAACCGCCTCCTTTTACTCCATCATTGTGTCCAATTGTTCTGCCCATTGTAAAATGTAAACAGCCCCCCACACCTCATCTCCATGTAGACAAAGTGAGGAAGAGCCCCGGGGGAGGAGGAGTGGGGGAGAATGGCTTTATGTATAGAAAGGCCATTGTGTCACCAAGGCAACCTGTGGAAACATGTAGGGAATAGGCCCATCCTGGGCCTTAACTGTGCTTCCATGGCAGCGGGAATGCTTGCAGGCTGCCCGGCCCAGCTAGGGCTTGCTTGGGCCAGGTCTGCTCTGCTCGGAGCAGGATAGAGGAACGGCGGGTAGCCGACAGGATAAGAAGGGACTCAAAGGAAGCAGCGGGGCCTACCCTAAGTATGTGCCCTCCCCCACACTCACAGTGGGGAGTGTTAGGGTGGGTGAGGGGAGTCTGGGAAATGGCTGCAGAGCCAAAGGGACGAGTTTGCATATACGGCTCCTAGGAGGGTAAATGGAATCTTAGCGTCATCTGTACTGTTGGTGCCATTGACCTGAACAGGAGGTCCAGGCCCATATTACAGACTGTCTCATCACCTCGTATCTTCTCAGTGTGTCATTTTACTCCTTCTCCCGAGCTCTCCCCTCCCATTTAGGAGGGTCCAATCCTGCACTTCACAGGGGCCCCACCCAAGCCCCTATATGGTACAATGCAGGGGCTATAAAGAGCTATGATGAGCTCTAGGAGAATCCCTCAGTGCAAGAACAGAATAGGGCCAATAAAAGCCACCCTAGGCTGCCGCATAGAAGGTACAGGTGGGGCAGGAAGGGTAGGCTGGGTTGGGAGGAGTAGTCACCAATGTGTTCAGCCCTACAGAGTGTGCAGACTACAGCTCAGTCAAACAAGCAGCTATGGGGCCGTTGTCATCAATTAGAGCAGCCTCCAGGGCTTACACCAAAGGCCGTTTTGGCCCCTCCAGCAGCCCAGACTCCAGGGGCTTCCCTCTCAGACTGTGCTTTCCATATGGTGCCTCTCCAAAGGAGCAGCATGGACTCTACCCACTCATTCAGCAAACCCTCCTTGGCCTCATTCCCTAAGAAAGGAGCACACGTCTGCACCTTTTGTCAGGCAGCGATGCCCTGCAAAGGCCCAGTTCAGCCCAGTGCTGTTCCAGGAGAGACCACCAGCAGCAATGCTGAGCACGGACAGCCAAGGGAGAATGATCGACAGCACTAGCAGATTTGAATGCACCAAGCAGACACAGTAATAACCATGCACAAGACTGTCATTTGGATAAGGCCCCTAACAAAAACCACACTAGTGGGGATTCCATTTAGAGACACTGGATTCTAGTGATTTCAATATAGTTCTGACACATTCAGAGTCAAGATCAGCAAGGCTTTTAAGCCTTCAGGTAAGCTTGCAAGCACTGAAGTCAAGTAGCATAGGCTGCCTTCAAGGGACTAATCATGGTTTGAGTTACCTCCGTGCTTAATTATTGCCGGGCTGAATCAGGGCCTGATATCCAAGCAAGAGCAGAGCTAGGCCTTGAGGCCCAGATCCTCAAAAGTAGTTGGGTGCCTAACACCCATTGACGTCAATACGCTGGTGGTGTATTTTTCAGTTATGTCAAGGGTGCCTAGAGCATAAGGACTAGCACTCTTCTAGCATTTCAATAAATTGACACTACAGCAGGTTTACGGGGGGGGGGGGAGGGGCATTTAAATTGGCTCTCAGCAGTGAGAAGAGGAATTGCTCTGTGCCAGCTGCTATGGAGCTGGGCATGGCCCTGTCTGACATAGAGGGGCTGTGAGCAAGGGGCTGGTGGACATTGTGACCGGGGAGTAAGCGGGATTGCATTAACCTGTAGGCCCCAAGGCCTTGGGCACTGAGTGGGATGGAGGAGCCTTTCAGAGGGGCAACCCTATGGGTGGTGAGTACATGGAGCAGCAGCAGTTAGGGAAGGCAGGGAGACGGCGGACAGGTAGCATGCATTGGGCAGTTTTCACACCTCGCCAAGCAGTGCTGTGGCTGCTCAATAACTGGGCAGTGCAGTCCTTTGAGTTTAGGGACTGCAGGGGAGTGGCCTTACTGCTGGTACATCCCTTCACAGCTGGGCATAGCAGGCTCTGCCCATCTAGTGCCTGCTACCAACAGACACTCCAGTTCTGCAATGCTCTGGCCAGGTCACTTACAGTCATCCCCCACTTTTGCAGGGTTCCAGAAAGCAATAGTACAACATCCTTCCACTAGGTCTCCAGCCTTCTAGCACCAGGCCCAGGGGTCAATACACCCACACTCAAGATCTCAGGGCTTCCCCTTGGCTTTACCCCTTGCCTCAGGCGTTCACACCACCTCCCTCAGTAGTTGACCCCAGACCCTCCTTCTCTTCTGGGTTCTAGTCCCAGGCCCCACTAGACAGCAGCAAGCTCCAGCTATCAGTGCCTACCTTAGCTTGGTCCTAGGCCTTTCCCACAGCTCCTTTCACTGCTTGCTGCTCCACAGACTCCACCCCTCTGGGGCTCAGCAGACTGCTCTCCCATGCTTCACAGCATTGCCTCCCCAGGCCAGCCCTAGAGTGCCTTCCTCTACGCTGGAGCCTCAACTCCAGCCTGCCCCAAGGGCAGATGCGTAGGGGTTAGCCTGTTCAAGGAGTCTCTTACCCCCTACTGCTTACCCCCTCATAGGGGACAGGCCCAAAAGCACCCTGCAGCAAGGCCTTTCTACAGAGGAGCACTCTCAGCCTTTGTGCAAACTTGCTCACTCCCTCAGCTGGGTCCAATCATTTCCCCAGGCCACCTGACAGTGCCCCCCCACTAATTAGAAACAGCTGGGAGGATACCTGGTTGTCACAGCAAGCTGGGTCTGAGTCTCCTTAAAGCCCCTCCCCCCCAAGCTTGTGACAGTGCTGCATGAAAAATAAAGGGTGAAGCCTACAGAGCACAGGAGTGGGCACATAAAGTGTTAGGGCCCTGGTTCTAGTCCCATGCGACACTAGAAATGGGAGTGCAAGAGAGGGATCCTAGGGGAGGAAAAGGGAGCTAATGCTGAGTTTGGGCTGAAGAAGAACCCCAGCAGGCAGGTCTTTCACTTTTTGTGGGCTTTTTTATTAACATATTACACTCTTCCAAAATAACTGGCTTTAGCAGTTTCTCAGCACAGGAGATCAGTTCCTGTCATGGTGTCCCCAGCCATGCTGCTTCCATGGGGTTCAACCTGACAAGCTTGAGTGGCGTTTTCATGGGAGCTAGGATTGTCAGCTGGGTGGAATGCACTGCGGGCAGCAGGCTTGGTTTCATGTGCAGTAGGTCAGCCCTTCATCCCATGCATCCCCATGTGCTCTGGATGCTATATCAGAGACTGTAGTGATGGTGTGAGAGAGATTCATTTCCAAGATACAGGCTGGCAAAACTGCTAGACTCCTTACAGAGGAACACTGGAGAAAGGAGGCATTTTGTGGTCATTCAGAGGACGTGGAGGCCTGAGAGTAAAGGACAATGAAGCTGAAGGTCAGCTAAAGGGACCCCCGGCCTAGAGGATACTTCCCTAACACACTTGCCTCCAGAGCTGAACAGCATTGGGCATGGTCTTGTGGCGATCCTCTGGAATTCATGGCAGTGGCATCCCAATTCCAAGTCTATTCTCTCATGTAAGTGGGTGGTGCTCACTTGGCATGGAAAGCACAAATCAGCCAGAGAGGCTTTGTGAGTCTGGGGCAGACCTGAGGAAATAAGCACCCGCCTTTCTCCCTCTCCCTTCTGATATGGTGAATATACGGCTCCTGCCATTGCAGTTCTGTATACAGCATTCCCCTGTGGAACCGACGTGGCTGTAGACAAGTAGTGGTGGTACACAACTGGGCTGACAATGAGGAGCTAAGAATATCGGCAAAAAAACAAATGTACATTTCAAAATACACAAGTACAAACCGAAACCCCATTCACTATGACTCTGTGGGAAAGACCAAGCAAGGCACCCTTTGTTCTGGAAATAGTCCTCCAGTCCTTGCTGGGGAGAAGGGAGCCCTACTCAATAAAGGTCTCTGCCCCTACCTCTGCTTCTTTCAGCCAGTGTAGGGAGTAACCTCCACCCCAAATGCCCTAGGGATGTAGAGTCCCAGATTCACAGGCCAGAAGGGACTACTGTGCTCATGCAGTCTGACCTCCTTCCTAGCCCAGGCCATAGGATTTCGCCCTGCGGCTCCTGCAGCCAGCTCAATAATCTGTGGTTGAGATGCAGCCTATTTCTTAGAAATACCAGCTTGAGCTTGGCAGGATTCAGACACAAGGAGAAACAACCTACCCCACTCCCCTCATCACTCTCTTACCTCCAGGATTTTCTCTCCAGCAAAAATTAAGAGACCGTCCCAAAACCAAACCCCAGAATTTAGGCTGAATCTCAGGGTTAGCCACCCCGACAGTGTGATGTATTCAGCTGTGGCCGGAATTACTAAGGGAAGTGGTGGCAGCCTCATTGCTTTGGGACTTTTAAAACTAGACTGGACAGCATACTAATTCATGTAGGCAACAGTCCCACAGAGGAGTGGATGATTTAACAGGTCTATTCCAGCTCTGACATACAAATCCCAATGTGCCAGAGCTTCAGGGAAATTCAATCTCTCTCCAGTCCTGGCACTTATCTCTGTAATGGGTCAAAACACTTCTGATTCACTTTGGGAAAATATGGATCTGAATCCAGATCTGGCTTTTGTGGTCATGGCCCATGTCTCCTCTCCCATCACAGGTATCCAATCCCCCAGTCGGCTCAAAGACAGCAGTGGGACTGAGCCAAAATGTAAAAAATAATCAGCATAGCCTGAGGAACAGAGCTGGTCAGAATATTTTGAATTTCAAAAAATTTTCAAATTTTGCTGGGAATGAAAAAGAAATGTTTTTCATTAATTTTTGCCCCATTTCTGGGTAGCTCTGCCAAAGCTACAAGGACTTTTATTTTATTATAGTCGTGACGAATACTAGTCAGCTGTTGAGCTTTCATTTTGGTTACAGGGCAAGGCATGTTGCATTTCAAGTGAACTCAGAAGGGGTTTTTTTGTGCTCACTGCTCTTTACTTTAGCAACACAAGAATGTTTGACTCAGAGATTAACCTGGTCATACAGTTCTAGTGCTGATGGGCATTTTGAACAGAGCTACAATGCCAGCTGAGCTGCACAGCTGTTATGTTTTCTGAGTTACTCATAGTGATAGTGACATGCTAAATTGACCAAAGGCTTGTACTCTGGGCTGCCGGGTGATCTGAAGGCTGAAGTCCTCTGCTCAGCCACTTTTGGATGGACGGCCTCAGTCAATCAAGGGCCCAATCAATCCTTGGCTTCCCTGCTCAGGCTGCCCACAAAAGCTGTGTATACGCTAGGCCTATTTACTAAAATTTCCCACCATCAGTTTAGCCGTGGCAGCAATAAGGGAAGCAATATAAGATGGAGTGGCAGTGAACTCCAGGATTTGAAAGATAACCTGCAAAACTGCTTGGAAATCTTCGAGCCTGCCTTCATATGATCAGCAGTTATGTTTTTGAGTCCTCCTAATAACTTTAAAGGAACAAATTTTTCTTTTCTCTTTTACCTTTTACCTCTTTTGGCCTCCATAGTTGGTGTAATGTCCTGTCTTTGTTAAATAGTGACATCACAAACCCCAGGCCATGTTAATCCATGAGATGTGATCTGAGCTCCTGCTAGTCAGTGAGATTTTTCCCCCTCTGTTCTCTGTGCTGGGAGGCAGCAATGTAGCAGCTTTAATCAAGACAGTGGAACAGCTGTAACCAAAAAAGTGTAGCAGCTATAACCAGGATGAGGGGAGCATAGCAGTGTATATAAATAAAGAGGGGGGGAAGCTATTTGCATCTGCTTGGTATGTAGATAGCAGTGATGTCAGCAAGGGGCAGAGCTTAGTCACTTGCACTCATTTTCTTCCTTGAGGTGGGAGGGGGAGAAGATCCACTATTTTTAATTCTTTAAAAAACTCCAAAAAATTAAAAACAAGATTTCAGACAAAAATAGATCCAGCAGGAGTGGCTCTTCATAGACCATTAGTTTCCTAAGCTGTAGAAATGAACAAACTGCAAAAAGTTTTACAGGGCACCATTCTGCACCATGTTGTTTATCTCTGCCCATCACAGATCTACATGACATGGGTCTTCAAATGCTGTGGCAGTTGTCTCGTCCACACTAATGGGCTCATTATAGATAGCACTGGGGCAGCTGAATGTAGGGTAGCCATGGTGGGGGATTTTAGGCAAAATTCGCCAGTGTAAGAAAGGCCAATGGGACTAGTTAGTCCTGGTTGTGACAATAATGTTTTTATAATGTATACCCCACTCTGCCAGCAATTTTACTCATTTCATCCATACCAATGAACAGCAGGACAGAAGTTTCCTGTGGCATTAGTAGCTGTGCAGTGATATCTGCCATATGTTTGCCAGCACTCTCAGCCAGTTCCTAGAATCCCCCTGGTGACAAAATGAAATGCAATGAAAGGTGGATACTGCAGGCACAGATCAAGAGTCCAGTTTATATGAGTATCAAAGCCAAGGCCATGATGAACATGTGACCATCTCAGAGGACAATTAGTTACCAAAGGGCCAACACCATCCCTTCACATATTACAAATAATGGACTCTAGGAACAGCCTACAAGAGGAGAAGTTGTTAAACTAGATGTCTGTGCTCATCTATGTGAAGCCGCCATTATTAGACAAGAAGTTAACGGTGATTGTTTATTTCCCCAGTCAAAGGAGAACCCCAAGTTATAAAACCTGGGCCAGATGCTCAATGTAGCTCCATTGACTCAAAGACACATATATCAGTATAGAGCAGCTGAGGAGCTCTCCCCATTAAGATAAGCAGCATTTTCAGAGAGGCAAAAAATCAGCAATTAGTTAATGGGAGTAAACGTGCAGCTATGATCTAAATATGGATCATCACTATTTAGAAAGACAGATAGTACTGATGATCTCCAACACCACTTTCCTATAGCTAAGGAAAACCTCTGTTTTGAGGATGTGATAAAATGCAGTGCATAAAGTGCCGCAAGATCTTTAAGGCTCAGCTGGGTTTGAGGAACATTTATCTAGTTCTGTGAACAGCATCCACTGCCACTCCATAGCTCTAGTCAGTGGAAAAGAGGTTCAGGGCTAAATGGAAATGTAAGATAGATGTTTTTTGCAGCTCATCCAACCTCATCTCTAAATTAGTGTCTCTGGGCAACTCTAATATGTCCACATAAATTTGGTTCCCAGCATATCTGGATTCAGATGCATTCTCTTCCAAGGATGTAACAACCCAAGTGCTGACCACAGCAATAACTGAAAATAGTCATAGTTCAAGATCATGGTCCTTTCTCCGCACCTTTGTGATAGATTATTCAAAAATGCTCAGATGATGGAGCAAACTGAATGCTCATCCAGCTTGCTCCACTGTCTGAACCTTGTCACACCTCCTTTTGGTAGGGACAGGTCTGAACCAGAATCCTGGATCTAAAACCCTCCCCAAGCACGAACTTTGGAAAGATTTGGATTGGGGCCATCTGATCTTTTTAGAAAGCAGATTTTGATTCATTCACTGGAACCTCTGAATGATCATCCATTGTTCCTGGAGTAAAGCAGTGAGAGGCAGTGCTTTTAAATAATAATCTTAATTAAGAAAATAATCATAGAGAGACATGGGATCATTCATGATATATTGATGTGCATATGCTGCCTTTTGCTATTAAAGTGAGCTAAGACAGCCAATTTTCTTCTGATCTCATACCAGTTTGTAATTTCATTGACTTCAGTGGTGCTACTCCTGATTTACACCAGTGTAGGCGAAAGAAGAAGCAGGCCCAGGATCTATAAGGTAGATGATAATGCCCAAACCACTCATGCAAGGGTGGCCAGACAGGTGCCGCTGTGGATACTGACTTATAAGCAATGCTATGCCGGGGACAGACAGACAGCAACCAAGCACAATAGCCTTCTGAGAAGTCTCTCTGGGATCTTCTTTATAATCAGCCAGACTAAACCCCTTGAGCCTGGGGAGAGGGTTGAACCCTGGATCTTGGTCCAGATTTTGTGGCTTGAGCCCATCTCTGCTCCATGGCATAAGAAATTAAAACAACTACCACCATACACAACACAGAGCTAGGAGCCTTTCCCCCAGCTCTTAGAGTACACATAGACAGTGTGTCCCTGCAGCATCAGGCTGGGTGCCCCATTCCTAGTTGGCAATGTTGAGTCTTCAGATTACATGCAGTGATGAGGAGGAGGAAGAGGCAGAAGATGAGAAGATTATTTATTTCCATAGATTTTTATAAAAAATAATTATCAAATACAAAAAAAACAAAAATAGCAGCAGCCTCAGTTGTGAATGAAACCCTAAGGCAACAAAACGCTCAGTGTTGCTACAGAAGAATGAAATTCTTGTTACATAAAAGCTATTGATTCACAAGAAGCAAACTCTCTATTGGAATTCCCATCAGATCTGTCCTCAGCTGCTCTCACCCTGGCCCCTAGCTTGGCATTCCACACAGCTTTCCCACCCCCCATGGCATCCCCTTTTGCCAGAATGCTCTTCTCTGTGCCTATCACGTAACATGTTAGCATCTGCCCACAGCATGCATGTGACAAACACTCCCATCAGCGATGGGACCTGGGACTAGCCCATAAGGCAAAGCTTTTCAAACCCGAGAGCCTAAAATTCCCCACCTACGTTAGTGGCCTGGTTTTCAGAGGCCCCTGCAGCTCCTATTGAAGTCAGGCTGGGAAGGGCAGAGGCAGTAGGATGCAGATATTTGACATTCTCCCATCTCCCCACTGAGTGTCACCCTTACTCCACACATTCTGAGCCTGAGCAGCATTTCTGCAGTCCCCAGCCTGCACAAAGGGCCGCTCCAGCTGCCCTCAGAGCCTGTTATCAGCTATGTCTCTGCTTGGGCAGCACTAGGTCCTGAACGCTGCTTAGCAGTTTCAGAACTGGGGGACATTACTGACCTCTGCTGAGTTCAGTTAACCAAGGTTTCGCTGTCCTGGAAATCTCACAGCAGAGCCTGTTCCCAAGAGATTCCCAGCTCAATGCCACAGAACAAAGAGGTTGTGATAGGCATCCCTTTCTCTGGGTGTTCATCCAAACCCGTGATGCTGAAATTACTCCATCACTACAAATTAGTGCTGATTCAAAAAAACACCACCACCATGCTAAATTCTGCTCTCCGTGACACCATGGCAAGTGCTGCTAAAGCAAGTGGAATTGTGTCCCGGTATCTGGGCCTACAACATTTTAGCTGCAATGGCCTCTCTTTGTTGGCACATCACCGCAAGGATCTGAACTTGGTTTCTGGTCTCACTGCAGTGCTTCCTGCTGGAACTGGGGCTTTGCATAATCACAACGCATAAACCAAAGGGACATGGCAGCTCAAATGCTGAGGGAACATGCAAGCAGCCTCATATGGCGCTCTGCCATCAAACCAGAAGGGTGCAGAATGCATGTCCTGCAGTCTTGAAGAGCTTGGGTTCTCATTCTGGGCCAGACTCAGCCTTGGTGCGAACAGCAGTCATTCCATTGACATCAATGGAGTTGTGCTCACCTACACCAGGGCTGTATCTTCCCCTCTCTCCCCTTGCAGATTGTTTGAAGAGGGGACTCGACATTGAGCAGTTGTCAAAGAGGAAGCTATCAGAGGATTCCCCACTTTCTAGCCCCTTCCCCTTATTCTGAAGGCATCAGACATCTAGATGGGCCCATCAGCACAACTTCTTATACGGCTGAGTAGGGCTGCTTGAAAAAAATTTCTTTCCTTGGAAAATTTCAACTTTCCATCAAAAATTCAAAAATCTAAAATTATTGGCCAAAACCCAGAAAAATTATGATTCAGAAATACCATTGTGGTGCCTCATGGGAGTTGTAGTTCAGGGGCCTCATGCCCCCACACTCTTCTATGGGCTCAGCTCCTGGTCTTCACGGCAGAGGATGTGAGGGAGATTCCCATACCTGGGCCATTCTTTTTAGGTGACAAATCTGAGGAACTGTCCCAGACTGAGGTGTCAGTAGAGGAGATTTTGTAACAAATTGATAAATTAAACAGTAATAAGTCACCAGGACCAGATGCTATCCACCAAGAGTTCTGAAGGAGCTCAAATATGAAATTGCAGAACTGCTAACTATGATATGTAACCTATCATTTAAATCAGGCTCTGTACCAGATGACTGGAGCATAGTTAATGTGATGCCAATTTTTAAAAATGGCTCCAGAGACAAAAGTGGCATTTCCAGGCCAGTAAGTCTAACCTCAGTACTAAAGAAATTGGTTGAAACTATAGCAAAGAACAGAATTATCAGACACAGATGAACATGATTTGTTGCAAAAGAGTCAACATGGCTTTTGTAAAAGGAAATAATGCCTCACCAATCTATTAGAATTCTTTGGTTGGCGTGGGGGCTATCAACAAACATATTGACAAGGGGGATCCAGTGGATATAGCATACTTGGACTTTCAGAAAGCCTTTGACAAAGTCCCTCACCAAAGGCTCTTAAGCAAAGTAAACAGTCATGGGATAAGAGGGAAGGTCCTCTCATGGATTGATAACTGGTTAAAAGATAGGAAACAAAGGATAGGAATAAATGATCAGTTTTCAGAATGGAGAGAAGTAAACAGCAGGGTCCCTCTGGGATCTGTACTGGAACCAGTGCTGTTCAACATATTCATAAAAAAGCTAGAAAAAGGGATAAACGGTGAGGTGGCAACATTTGCAGATGATACAAAACTACTCAAGATAGTTAAGTCCCAGTCAGACTACGAAGAACTACAAAGGGATCTCACAAAACTGGGTCACTGGGCAACAAAATGGCAGCTTAAATTCGGTGTTGATAAATGCAAAGTAATGCACATTGGAGAACCTAATCCCCACAATACATACAAAATGATGGGTTCTAAATTATCACTCAAGAAAGAGATCTTGGAGTCATTGTAGATAGTTATCTGAAAACATCCGCTCAATGTGCAGTGGCAGTCAAAAAAGCGAACAGAATGTTACAAGCCATTAAGAAAGGCATAGATAATAAAACAGAAAATATCATAATGTGACTATATAAATCTATGGTATGACCACACTTTGAATACTGCATGCAGTTGTGGTCGCCCCATCTCAAGAAAGATATATTAGAATTGGAAAAGGTACAGAGAAGGGCAACAAAAATGATTAGGGGGATGGAACAGCTTTGATATGAGGACAGATTAAAAAATCCAGGGCTCTTCAGCTTGGAGAAGAGACAGCTAAGGGGGGATATTATAGACGTCTATAAAACCATGACTGGTGCGGAGAAAATGAATAAGGAAGTGTTATTTACCCCTTCACATAACACAAGAACCAGTGGTTACGCAATGAAATTAATAGGCAGCATGTTTAAAACAAACAAAAGGAAGTACTTCTTCACACAAAGCAGTCAACCTATGGAACTCATTGCCAGGGGATGTTGTGAAGGCCAAAAGTATAAGGGGGTTCAAAAAAGAACTAGATACATTCATGGAGGATAGGTCCACCAATGACTATTAGCCAAGATGGTCAGAGATGCAATCCCATGCTGTGGGTGTCCTAAGCCTCTGACTGCTAGAAGCTGGGACTGGACGACAGGGGATGGATCACTCAATAATTGTCCTGTTCTGTTCATTCCCTCTGGAGTATCTGGCATTGGCCACTGTCAGAAGACAGGATACTGGGCTAGATGGACATTGGGCTGGCCCAGTATGCTCGTTCTTATGTTCTAAACTCCTTCTCCTATGATGCACTACAATCTGCCCTCTTGCTGAGCCACTGTGGTATATCCAGAGTCCCTCACCACAGTGCATCATGGGATATGTAGTCCAGCTGGGGGCCTGGCCATGGAGAAGAATGGGGGCATGAGGCACCATAACAGGATTTCCAAATCAATTTTTTTCAGATTTTGGCTGAAAACTGCAAACTTTTTGGTTTTCAGGTCTTCAGTCAAAATTTTCCACAGAAAGCAGACCCTTTTTGTGAAACATTCTGCTTGGTCAAAACCACAATTTTTCATCAAAAAAGCAGTTTCAACAGAAACAAATTTTGAGCAGCCCTACTGTTGAGTGAAGCGACACACTGACTCACCCGCCACCTATCCTTTGGAGCTACACATGTATCCTGCCCCTCCCAGCTCAGGGAAGGAAAAGAGACCAAGACATGGGACTCGATGTAGGGTCCCACACAGTAGAGGAGAGGGGTTTACCCGTAAGGTCCCCTTTTGACAGGCCTGACAAACAGACTAGCAAGAGCCAAAATCACAGAAACTGCATGCTGGCGTTTGAAATTCCCTAGTCTTCCTACACAGTCACTCTCCCTCCACGTGTTCCTCAGCTGGAGGAGCGTTTCCACATTGAAAAGGGCATGGTCAAGACTGGCTTAACAGCTTGCTCCATTCCTCCAACCTTCCACTGTCAAAGGAAAAACTCTGGCTGGATCTTTCCTCAGCCCTAACCCAACAACAGAGAGACACTGAGACAGTCACATTTTCTCTCCCTACTCCTCTTTCCCCATCTTTCTATCCCCTTTCTCTCCTCCCCTCACCCTAGTTTTTCATTTCTCTTCAATTACCTGCCACCCTCCCTCTATAAAGTGATTTCAAAAATCTGAATTAAAAGGGGGCTCATCTAACCTCCAGATCTGAAAAAGCTCAAACACTGGGGCAATTCACATCTGGCTCTAAGTCCCAAGTCTGGCACCTGTCTCCAATGGACTGATTCCAACCCACTTATGTGAACTTCTGGGAAGTCTGGTTCTGGGTCCAAAAATTGTTGGTTGGGATCATACTTGGTTAGAAACTCATATGAATTATTTCACTAGTGACCTACAAAAGGGAGAGGCTGCCAATACCATGTTTGGATAATGGCGATCCCATGACCAGAGAGGAGGTTTTAAGCAGAATGGACCTTATCTTTAGGGATGGGATGTTCTTGATTGCCTGGCTCTTACACTTTCCTTTCCAACCCAGGTCACCAACAGCTGAAGGGGGAGAGAGACAGTGTGAACAAAGCAGTGACTAGGATGATAACACAGTGTGAGACAGCTCATTCAAGAGTATTCTAGAATAATGGCCCATAGTAGAGTATTATGGAGTAACGAGCTATACTAGACAATTCTGGAGTAATGGACCATATGAGAGTATTCAAGAACACTAGAACATACTAGAGTATTCTGGCATAATGAACCACCCTAGAAAATTCTGGAGTAATGGGCCATAGTATTCTCGAGTGATAGCACTACAGTATTCCAGAGTAACCATCATGTAGTAACACTACAGCAAGCTGTAGTGTTTGTTAGAGCTATTCAAGAGGACTGTCATATATTTTGAAGGATAACCATATCTCAAATACTGTCTTAGGACCAAATTCTGAATGAAGCTGAGTTCCTTCAAATCACATTGAAGTCCCTGGGATTTGTAGGTGCTCAGTACTTCTTAGAATTTGCCCCTAATTTTGGGTTACTGGCAAGGCATTTCCTATTAGAATTAAAGGCCCTGCTTGGTGTCTCTCTGTTTTCCTCTCCCTCCCAGCAAATTTTGGGAAGTTCACTTCTTTTCCAACCTCTTTTTCCAATAGTTTGTACTTCACAGCAGCATGGGTGTTACGAAGGGTATTCTTTCTCAGCTTAATAAACAGCAAAAAAAATATAATATATATTTTATATATATATATATTTATATATATATAGAATTATGTTTAAATATTTGCAGAGAGATCACAAGTACCTCAACCTTGCTAAAAGGAGCCTATACAGTAGAGGAAGTGAGTAGTGAGGAAATTCAGAGCAAACACAGACACTCGTAGGTGGCAAACCATTGATACAGTAACAAAGTGTCCATGGCAGCTTCTCATCTGTTGGCTCTAGGGCCTGATCCAAAGCTGGCTGAAGTCAATGGAAAGACTCATCCCTGCTGAGTTCACTGGGCTTTGGCTCAAGTCCTGGATCTCAGTTTTGGTTCTGAAAGGGGATGACAGAAGGGTAGGAGGTGTAACTATGTGTTGAGCAGATTTGTCTTCCCGCTCTCAATCCACCATCTCCTCAAGATGTTTCCCCCCTTCTCCTCATCATGCACATCCCTCCTTTCACAGGATGCCTCAGAATGCTGGATGCCTGTGCCCAATTTCATGCAGAGATCATCCTTATTTTGATTCTGACTCCTTCCCATCTCCTCCTCCCAACTCTCCTCTTTCCTCTCTCAAGCCACCTTTCACTCTCCCACCGGCCCCGGTTGTTTCCCATTTATTCCTCTGGTGCTCGCCTCGCTCACAGGAGCCGCTCGTGGTGCCACTATTGATTCTCTTCGGCAGTTGGATCCCGGCAGGTGCATTCATCTTGGTCACAGTCAGCAGCAAATGGGATCACCTGAGGGGAAGGAAAGAAGCAAATGGGTTTGCAGAGTCGCTCACTGGAAAAGGGATGTGAAACCTGATTACAATGAGCCCTTCTGAGGATCAAGAGGGTAGAATACAAGAACCAATGGCTTTTTAATTGGTTCCAATAACTAGGGCTTAACCTCAGGCTCTCACTGTAGTCAATTGGGGTCTTTCCATGATTCAGTGAGAATTGAGTCAGGAATGAAGTTAGGCAGGACTGGTCACCCAGATAGCCAGTATAGGAGCCAGCCAAGGTCAGTATGGTTCTTCCTATGTATTATAGCAGCACCCAAATGGCTCAATCGGGTTTTGGGGCACATTGTACCGGATGCAGACCATACCCTATAGGGCTTGAATGGTAGAGAGTGGAGGGAAGTAGAGGTACTTCTCCAAACTTTACCCACAAAATAAGCTCCTACCATCTGAGAGGCCACGGTGCATATGTTAATGACCATGCTTGGCATCTGAGTTAACTACCACAGAGTCGAATGAGGCAGTTCACCCCTCTCAGTGCTATTGTTTCATGCTGTGTGCAAACTCAGGCAGATGTTTGCATTGGGTTCATGTTGACAAGGTATATTTTGCAATCATACCAGCTACAGACTATCATTTTTAAAGGTAGGCTGTAGAACACAGAGGCAGTTTGGGAGAGGTGCTGGTTAGAACTGTTCAAATTGGTATTTTTTTCAATTTTTTGGGTGGAATTTCCTCAATTTTTGACAAAAAAGTGAAAATTTGGGAGGATTGATTAAAAAAATAGTAGAGAGGTTTTTTTAGCTAAAACAAAAGATTCCCAGGAAAAAAAATTGGGTGGTGGTGTGTATGGAGGGCGTGGGAGGGTGGGGGAAGGGTTAGATCTATGTAGTGTATTTGCACTTAGGGGGTCTCTGTCCTGACCTCCACCCCCTGCTCTAACCGCACTGAATCCTCCAGCTCTGCCAGTGACCATATATCCCAATTTGCAGCACCCCTTCTATTCCAGTCCTTGACCTCACCCAACCAAGTAAGTTTGTTTTGCTATGTGGCTTAATTGGTAGCAGCAAAACTCCCAGTGTTGCTGCATGCAGTAGTTTGTGATTAGGACCTTCCCGAGCTGGACCATAGTAACACTGTAGCAGGGGGTGCCACAGGCAAGGGAGTTGACAGATGAGGGTCTTGGAAGCCATACAAACCAAACTCGGAGCCAGGAATTCTTTGTTATTTAAAGACGTGTTGGGTTCTTTCAATCCGATCTGATGAAAGGTCTATGCCAGTTGTTTTGTATTTGAGCCTAACTTCTTGCTCTCCTCCATTTCTGATCAAATAAACAAATCAGTACAGAGGGTTTTTGTGCTCATGTGAAAAGCTAGTGGGGCTCTGAGGAGATGGAACGATTTGTTCTTTTCAGCGGTTTGATTTGGCTGCTTTTTGGTGGATTCACAATGGAGCTAGGTGACTGCTACCCCCCCAACGACCTCTGCCCTCCACCACCTCACCTCTCTCCATCCCCAAGATGTTAATATTATTAGGATCATCAGAGTTTCATTCAGTCCTATCCCTACAATGTATCACCGCAATTCTGTAAGATCGCCAAGTGAAATTGTAGGTGCCCGGCTCTAGTTGTTTTAGTACAACACCCATTTCCTGTCATCAAGCTTACACATTAGCAGTTGATTTTTTTTTTTACAAGTGATGAAAGGACAAATGATTCAAGATCCATAATAAAGGGAAGGAAGAAAAGAACCAGACCCACATATTTTTGGAATGAGAAAGTAACTGTGCCCTAAGGTTTGTTTTTCTCTTGGATGTCTTTTGGAAGGAAATGTTGTGAAACCTGGGTGTGATGGCAGGGGTAGTAAAGAAGGGAGCTAGGGATGGGAGAAAAAGAGGGGCCAGTTTGATTCACAAATCAAAAGAGGCAACTGTTAAATTACCCACAGGCACAGCTTTCTAAGATGGAATACAAAGGCCAAGTCCAGCAGGAAGGAAGGAAGGAAGGAAGGAAGGAAGAAAGAAAGAAACTGGGTGGGATGACAAAATCACTGCATCACTGAGATGCTGAGTCATGCAGCATTGTAACGCCAAATCTTACTGTAGTAACTTGATGCTGTCTGAGTGACCAATTTCCTGAAGGGAAAAGAGTCCCATGGATGTCTGTGGGAGTTGGATTGAACATTTAGTCCCATTGGCCCTGACCCCAAACCCATTTAGGTCAATTACTGACCCCAGTAGGTTTTGGATCAAGCCCCTTGAGGTCTGCTTTCCACTTGATTGGGTATCAGCCTGCAGGCTCCGTTCCAAGGTGCAGCAAAGCCTGTAACCACTGGCTGCCTTGAGCTCTTATTTGAACTCGGCCCGTTCCCCTCTGCCTCCTGTGGGAAGCTCACTTACCTTCCTGGAGGACAGTGTGGAGGAGCAGCAGTCACCCCCATCATACTGGCAATACGCCCGGTTATTGATGGTGTCACACCAGCCATCTGCTTGGAAAGGCTAGGGAGAGAAATGAGTAACTGCTGAGTGGAGACTAGCTAGGATGCTTCATGAATGGAAAATTCCTCCCAAGACCCGCGACTGCGGGTCTTCAACAAAGCCCTCATGCACCACCATCACTGTCTAGGGCCCAACACTGCCGCACTTTCCCAAAGCTTTTACAGAGAAAGTGTCCCCAGAAAAGCAGTCTATCAGCTGGCCAGTGTGGGGCTCAGTTCTGAAGGGGGTGTAGGCCAGGGCTTGAGGAGCAATTCTGTACAGCCATGAAAAGTGAGGGAAGTGTATTAGGATGCCACCTACCACTAGAGACGGGCCCAAACCAAACCCCCTGAAATTCAGGGAAGTTCAAATCCAGAGGTGAGCTTCACAGCCAGCTTTACCTCAACAATGGACCAAACCAAACCTTAGAATCAAATGCCACTGAACTTTGGGTGAGTTCAGAACCAGTTCTGAGCTACATGGGCCTGCTCTTCCACCAAGTTACTCCAGTTCGATGCGGCTCCACTGAAGTCAATGTCACGGTGAGATCAGGGCCCTAGACTAACTGCATACTGGACTGACCCCAAAATCTTCCCAGCCCAGACTTTGAGGAATCTTGGCTCCAAATTTGAGCTTTGTGGCTTAGGCTGTACAGCTAAGAATGAGAGAGGATGTGTAGGTTCTGCCTATTGATCACACAGTCAGAGCTCAGTACAGAACATGGTTAATCTGCCTGGGACTAAGAAAAAGGGCAGGCAAATCCATCTGTAGCGGGGTGGTCACCCGCTCCTGCCCTGAAGGGCTTAAAACAGCCTTGGGAGAGGGCTGTGGCAGGGAACCATTAGCCTGGGCTGATTGGGGAAGCAGCCGCAGCTGGCCCTATAAAGGGGCTGCTAGGCTGGAGCTCAGAGAGTCTCTCTCTAGATGTTGAGAGGGACAGGCCTGGCTGCTGGGAGCTGGGCAGGGCACCTAAAGTGGAGCAGGGCTGGGGAAAGGCCAGAGGAGCTGGGGAGCTCCAGCCTGGAAAACCCCCAGGCTACAGGCCTCGTTAAAGGCCAAGAAAGGTACTAGGGTTGCAGAGGGGCAGTCCAAGGGTAGGCAGAGGCAGCAGGGCCAGACCCTCCTTGCCAATGATGAGTAGCAATTATACTGCAGTCTGCCCAGTGAGTGGGGGCTAGATGGTGACTGGCAGTAGCCCAAGACAGGGGCGAGGTGGGGATAGGGAGCTGCGGGTTCCCCGGGGAGGGGAGACTCAGCTAAACTGTGGGGTACTGCAGGGGGCAGAACCCCAAGAGAAGGGGCACCGGGGTCTGGGAGGGACATGGGGGCCAGCGACAGGCGAGACACCAGCTGACAGAAGGGGGTTCCAGAGACTGGCAAGCTAATTCCCTGGACATCCATCAGGAGGCGCCATGCCAGGTGAGTCTCGCATCGCTACACATCAAAGATGCTATAGCTTAGCTCCCAAGTTTCCATAGGAGCACTGGGTAGAGTCACAGAGCACAGACCCTAATGATAATCTTATCCAGAGTGCAAAATGCTGCCACCTGTGTGCCAGCCCCACTGCATCTCTGGTGCACAGGAAAGGGGACACGGCCAGGGCCCCAACCTCATCACAACCCTCCTTTGGGGAATCTATCACCATCTTCTGCACTAAACTACTCCAGTCCCTGCCAGATGGGAGCACAAGGACCACAGCCATGCTTGGCCAGTGCACCAAGGGGAGAGGAGGTTCTCGTGCCATTTTGCTTCATTTTCCTGCATGCCCACAGAAAGCAAGGCAAAGTTCAGCCCCTGATTAGTGACTGGTTTCAGAGTAGCAGCCTGTGATTGTGATTCACTGCAGAGGGCCCCAGCCTAATGATGACTAGAGGTGCTGAAATACTGCTCCCCCTCATCTTTACCTTCAGCCAAAACTCAGCCTTTTACACAACAATTTTGTAAAACTTTCTCATTGTTTGTCCTTAAAAGAGCTGGGCCAGTACTGCAAAACAAGCGCCCAGGAACATTTGCTGGAATTGCTAAACAAATTCACTCCAACCCCCCTTTTGTGTTCATGTTCTGGGAATAGTCAAGGCTTGGGGTGGGATTTGCAGAAGAACCCAAGTGAGTTAGGAGCACACGTCCCATTGTTGTGCTCCTAAGTCACTTAGGTGCCTTGGAAAACCCCTCTCTTGTCCTACAGTGAGATTTTTTTCCCCGGTGTAGTTAGGCTGATGTAGCTACGTTGCTACAAACGCCTAGTACAAATGCACTGCATGGATGTAAAAAATGGCTCGCACTGGTGTGGGTTACCCCAGTAGCCACACAGATACAGGTCACTTTTTACAATAATGCAGCATGTGTTCATCTTGGGTTAGCATTGGTGCTCCTCTATCAGTGTAGCTAAAAAAATCCCCAGACCAGATAAGCCTCTAGTGAATAAACTTCATTCACAGACAAAAGGGAATTTCAGATTGCACAACTACTGAACAGGGCAGCTCTCTGACTGCAAAGCTTACACTCAAACACACAAGTCAAAATTTGCACCATTGCTGGTTAGTTATGAATCATATAAACATGGAAGAGAAATACCCAATCAGCGATGAGAAACCAGGACATGTGACTTGTGTAACTAAACACCATTGCATGAATTCGAAGTATTTGCAAAGAACTGTTCAGGAACAAGCTGTAACTGAGAATTATTTACCAGAGAAATTCATGGATAAAGTTGAGTAACACATAAATGTGATGTCACACTCTGGTCATAACAGAAAGGAGGCAGCATTCACTGAATAAATTATTAGGAATTAAATATTCACCGGGCTCTAGTCTACATGCTATTGGGTACTGACCTGCACCAAAAGCCGCTGGAAAGATTATTCTCATCAGGAGCTGGACATATTGGAAATACAGCCAGAAATCCTGGTCTTATGAGCTTACCAGTTCCATTTTGCAGAGCAAAGTGGATTTGATGGCCCAAATGGACATCCAGCCTTTTGAGCATTGAGCTGAACCAAACTTCCAAACCTCTGGGGTTCACTCCCCATTAGCAGAGTCCTCCCCGTCTAGTCAAGGCATGCGTTACTGAGAATGAGCATTAAAACATGATGGCATTATCCCCACAACAGTGAAAGCCAAAACGCAGAACCAGGCACCATAAGTGCCGCAGCTCTCTCGATGCAGAAGCAATGCTGACAGATGTAACTGTTGTGTATTGTGGACACAGTACAAATCCCCGATGTGCATACAGTAGGAACCATGAGGGCTGACTCTCTACTGTATTGCATTAGATGAGAAACATAGTAACCACTATATAATAGCGGATTCAACATAAGCAACTGCTTAAGAAGCTATACCTGCAAATTCACGTAAACAGATTCAACACTCTGCTCAAAACATTCCCTACATCACCTCTATCCTGCTCCCTGAAATGAAATGGGCACATCAGCTTCAGAAAGACTTGGGTGTGTGTGTGTGGGGGGGGGGGCAGGAAACAAGGTCCAGTTACAAGTCAAGGCTTTCAGGTGGCTTGCGTTTTCTTTCTGGATAGCATCTGCCAACATTTTGAGCACTCCCTTGAGGAGGTGGTGTGTTTCCAGCAACGTCTGACTCAGATGTTCCCTCGGACAATGCAGGTCGTTCAGCACAGCTGCTTTGTGGCATAATGTTATTGGTGGTTGTGTCAAACTGGGGCACTGATGTTGGAACAACTAGCAGCTCTCCAAATTTTGCCTCTTTTGTCAGCCGCGGAGTCACACCCAAATCTCGCAACTGGTTAGTGTGGTGGCAGCAAAACATATCGGGTGCCACTTGTACTGTGTAGGACAAAGAACTTGTTTGTGCACTAACAATTGCTGGAAGCCATGTACTGTGACCCCGATAATAATGCACCAGAACTGTTTGACCCACTTGTATCTGGCAAGGTGCACTGGTCCTTCGCCATCGCTTGACTTACTAGATGATTTCTAACTTGTAGATGTAGATCTGGCGTTAATAAGTCCAACAGTGACCTGAGATTTCAGCTGATAAACAGCACTGCAGGTGTTTGGTTCGTTGTGGTATGTACTGTGTTTCGATATTTTAGCAAGAAGCATGACAGCTTCGGTTGTAATGAGTGCTTATCTGTCATGGATCGCAGGGCTTGCTTAAAACTTCGTACTAACCTTTCAAGAAAACCATTTGTGTCTGGGTGATATGGTGCTGAGGGAATATGGCTAGTACTGTTTTTCTTCATGTCTCACTGAAACTCACTGAACTAAACTGAGGACCGTTGTCACTCACAGCTTGTTCTGGCAGTCGAGTTCTTGCAAACAAACTTAGAAGTTTTTCTCCTATTCGTACAGCTGTGGTGGTTTTCATGAAAAAAACAAAAACTTCTGGCCATTTGGAATGGGCATCCACCACTATTAGATACATCATTTCTAAAAATGTTCCTGCACAATCAATATGCAGACATGGCCAGAGAGCTGATGGCCATTCCCAGGGGTGTAATGGCACTGGTTTAGGCATGCCCTGTACCTGTTGGCATTATGAAAATTCCCTGAGTGAGCTACTGTATTCGTTGGTCAATGCCTGGCCACCATACAAAACTTCTGGTGAGTCCCTTCATTTTTACTAGCCCTACATGGAGCTCTTCTAATATTTTTGCGCATAGTTTACTAGGTATGATAACATGAATTCCGCATACGACACTCCCTTGATGTAGGGTAAGCTCACCTTTGTGCATGTAAAAGGGTGCCAGATTAGGGCTATCAGTCTATTTCCGGCTTCATAAACCTAAGATAGTGTGGGATACCTCCTGCTTGATTAAACTACAAGTCACTGGGGATCACTCAATCTGAAACAAATTCAACAGATTCTGTCTCTATTCCAGGTTGTCCTTCAGCTAGCACGGGCAGGCAGGAAAGCCCATCTGCATTTGAATTCAATGTCACAGGTGTAACCAGCTAAGAAGAGAGCCCGGTGTTCCATATGTGCTGCCATTGTCACAGAAACTCCTTCCCTTGGATGTAGGATTGCTATTAGGGGTTGGTGGTCCGTGACAAAGGTGAATTTTCTCCTATATAGACACTGGATGAATTTCTTCATGCCCCATACCAGACTTAAAGCCTCCTTGTCTATTTATGCATAGTTAGGTTCTCCCACTGTGTGCGATCTTGAAGCAAATGCTATGGGTATCTCACTGCCGCCTGGCATTCTGAGCCATATAATTACCCCAATTCCACGTCGGGAAATGTCACATGCTAACTTAATAGGCAAGGATGGATTAAAGTGCACTGTCTGATGTGACCAATTGTTTTGCTTCCAGAAATTTTTTTGACACTCCGCTGATCAAACCCCTTTTGACCAGTCTGCAGTAAACAGTTCATTGGATGCAATACGGTTGCTGGGTTTGGTGCAAATCGGCTATAGTAGTTGATAAATCCCAGAAATGACCAAAGATGTGACACATCTTTTGGCGGTGGAGCTTCCAGGCCTGCTTTAATCTTCTCCTGAGATTTATGTAGGCCCTGCACATCAGTAACATGCCCACAATAAGCCATTGAGTCCTTGAAAAATTCACATTTTATGCAATTAGCTCGTAACCCATATTCTCCTAGACATTTTAATACCCCTTTTAGGGTTTCCAGATGTTCATTATCACTTCCAGCGGTCACAGTAATGTCATCCAAATAACACTGTGTTCTCAGGACACCTTACAAAACTTGGTCCATTGCCCATTGCCATATAGCAGGAACTAAAGCAATACCAAACACTAGTCAGTTATGCTGGTACAGACCCTTTTGTGTGCTGATTGTGAGGTATGCCTTAGACCAGGCGTTCTCAAACTGGGGGTCGTGACCCCTCAGGGGGTTGTGAGGTTATTACCTGGGGGGTCATGAGCTGCCAGCCTCCACCCCAAACCCAGCTCTGCCTCCAGCATTTATAATAGAGTTAAATAGAAAAAAAGTGTTTTTAATTTATAAGAGGGGGTCGCACCCAGAGGCTTGCTGTGTGAAAGGGGTCACCACAACAAAAGTTTGAGACCCACTGCCTTAGACTCTTCCTCAACTTCCATCTGTGGGTAGGCCTGTGACAAATCAGTTTTGCTAAATCATTGTCCCCCTGCCAGTGTAGCAAAAATATCGAGGCAGAGGGTATTTTTCAACGTTCAGTACAGGGTTTATGGTATTCTTAAACACTCCACACACCCTTACTGCACCACATTTTTTTTACAATTGGAATGATCGGCGTTCCCCACTCACTCCTGGCCACTTCTGAAAATACGCCCTCCCTTTCCAGACGTCCCAATTCAGCGTCTACCTTCAGGCGGATACCATAAGGGACAGGTTGAGCTTCATGAAACTTGGGCTGCGTTTTCTCATCTAGGATTATTTCAGCCTTCATGTGTTTTAGAGTTGCTATGCCCTCCTTGAATACTCCCAAGGCCCATTAAGTATCCCTTCCAGCTGCTGTTTGGCTGTTTTAGTGGAGTCTGCTGAAAGTGACTGCAGCATCATTATAGATATCCACTCCAGAGGATCCTTACATAACCATTTATGGCCCCACAGGGCCGGCCCCCCTTTCTCAATGACATATAAGTCTAATAACAATAAGCAGTCTTTATACTCCACATTCATGTGCATCACTCCAATTGGCATTGTTTTTCCTTCTGTATAACTTTTTAGTAACATTGGTGTCTTCCTCAGTTTGTATTTTTAAAAGTTTTCTCATATTCTGAATGTGAGATAACAGACACTTAAGAGATGGTGTCTTATTCCATTTTAAGTGTTTTTCCCTGCTACCTGGGGTGTCAATCAGATTGCTGCTTTGTCATTTTTGCTCACACTATATATATTGAGACTGGCTACTCCACTCTCCCAGTATGTATCACTACTGCCTCTGTCTACAGAATGTACACTGATGTTCCTTTTTCTACACCCTCTGTTAGTCTCTTTCTTATTTCTCTTAATGTGACAAACTGCGTGGCTATGACTTTTTTTATTACAGCTTCTGCAGTAGGCATCTGTAAATTGGCAGTCAGAAGGAATATGGAACCTTTTCCCACACTGATGATGTGTCTGTCTGCTGAGTGGACTGGCTCTTGCCTTGGGTTACCGGTAGTTTATGCTTTCCTACTTCTGTTTGAGGGCAGCTATACAATTCTGTTGCATCCCTTGCTGCAGTTTTCATTGCTACTCCAATTTCTATTGCGCGTTTAGAGGTAAGATTTTCCTCAGTTCAGAGCCTCTTCTGTATGCTTTCATTAAGCAGTCCACACACAATTCTGTCTCTTGGTGCCTCGTTAAGCCACAGTGTTCTGATAATTTTTTTAACTCTGTTGCAAAGGAGGAAATAGATTCATCTTCAAGCTGATTCTGTTTATGAAACCTGAACCATTCTCCTATACTCAAGGACTTGGATGACAAGTGCCCTTGAACGATTTGCACTCTCTCTTTAAAGGTTTTGCTGGCTGGCTTCTCTGGGGCATCAGACTGCGTACTTAACTCTATGGTTTTCCTCCCATCACACTCAGAAATGCTACTACATGTTTTTCTGGGGGAATCACATTTACTTCAAAATATTGCTCCAGCCTCTCTCTCTATGCAGGCCAGTCCTTCATGGCACTGACGAAGTCCTCCATTTTTCTGATATAGCTTGACATTTCACCTTGCTGCTGTTAGTTTACTTGTTCTGAGTATTGCTGATTGTAGCAGACTTCTCTCCCCCCACAGGGACTGCTTGTTATGTCACAGACTGTTTTGCAACTCTGATGCATAGAAGGTCCTTGAAATCCTCATTTTCAACTGTTGTGTATTGTGAACATGGCACAAATTCCTGATTATAAACACAAACATGCGCAGACAGCTGGAGCCTTGATGGCGACTGACTCTGTATTGCATAGAGACAGATGAAAAACATAGTAACCCCTATAGAACAGTGGATTCAACATAAGCAACTGCTTAAGAAACTATACCTGCAAAGTCACATAAATAGATTCAGCATTCTGCCCAACACATTCAAATACATCACAATAACCACCAACCGCAGCTGGGCCAGATTATACAGCCCGCATCTGCCTACTTTCGTCCTCAAGACTTGATAGGAACAAAACCTGGGATTCGGCCTGTGATGGAGTCTACTCCCTACATTGGCCCCAAAAGAGTTGAATTAGGCCAGGTGGGCCCAATCAACCAATTAAGCTGCAAAGGGGGGAAATTTAGGCTGTGAGGATGGTTCTAATTAGAAGGGAAGCTCCCTGTGAGGGAACTTCTATAAAGCCAGGCGGCTCTGTGTTTTCTCCTTCCGGCGGAGTCTCTCCACACAAGCAACAACAGGCAGTCCTCATGCCCGCAGCCCTATGTCGTTCCCACAGTGACTCCCCATTCACTGCCCCAGCAACACTACTCTGCAGTGGCTGGCAGGGGAACCCAGCCTGCCCTCTACTCTGGGCTCCAGTCCAGGGCCCTATAGCGAGCAGTTATGGTCTGCATCTACACCAACCTTACTGCTGTCACCCCGGACTACTTCCTACCGTACTTCTGCAAGCTTCTCACTCTTCAGCCTTCCTAGTCCGACCCCTCTTTCTTAGGTCTACTAGGTAAACGCTTTCTCAGGGGTTCCTAGCCCCCCTCCCCCTGTTTCTTCTCCCTTACCTCAGAGACAGAGACTGCAGGAGTGGGAGGAAAACTGCATGTTGGAAGACCTGAAGGGGGCACTCAACTGGGTGGAGCTAATCCCCAGAGGACGGCATCACTCAGTGGTGAGTAGAGCACCATATGACAGACCCAAGACAAACCAGATGTAATTTTGCCACAAACAGGAGGATGAAGTGAGAGCTAGGACAGGTGGAAAATCAATGAATCAGTGGACTAATGCCCCACTCCCATTATCAGTAGCACCTGCAGTACCTAACCAAGCTCAGAGACCTAGCAGACAAACACAGAGTAAGAGCCAGCCCCTGCCCTCAAGAGCTTACAATCTACATACACCAGATAAGTCCTTTCTCCCACCCTGTACCTATGTTACAGTTGAAAAATCGAGGCACAGGGAAATGAAGTGACTGGCCCAAGGTCACACAGTGTCTGTGGCAGAGCCGGGAACTGAGCCCATCTCCCTGAATCCCAGTCCAGCACCTTAACCACACGTTTCATACTTTCTCTTGTTACACAGGCATGGTCAATGGCTTCGGGCTGGTATTACCCTGTACCCCAACTGCCTATTTACATTTGCCCCTCCTCCTACCCCTTGACCCTACAGCATGGGACCCAACAACAATAATAGCAACAACTTGTATTTATCTAATACCTTTCATTCCTGGAAGCAAAGCATTTTACCAAGTTTTCATACCGTGCATACGCACCCATCACTGAAATGCAGACGCCTCTGGGATAGAAGGCAAAAGGTGTTTAATAATATTTAGCCCTTGTATTGTGCTTCACAGACCTCCATTAATCCCCTCAACATAGGGAAACTGAGGATGAGACATTGGGTGACTTGCTCAAGGCCTCAGAGCTGGTCGTTGTCAGAATTGGGATTGGCAGTCAGGGCTCCTGAGCACTAGGATCCATTGCCCAGGTTTAACAGTAATGCTACACAACCATTTAGGGCAGGAAATGTATCCAGCTAAAACTGTTGGGGGAATAGCCAGCCAGCCTGTAATGACCCAAACTGGAATATGAGCAGGCAGCAGGGTTAATACTTGTACACTTGTGAAAAGTGCCAAGGGGTCTTAACTGACTGTGGGTGAGGCCATCAGTCCTCTGTCCCATTTGAGAAAGGGCACCATGTGCATTAGCACCATGCTTGGGCCCTGCCTCAGAATGAAATCTACTGCATCACCCTAGTGCAGCACCCAGGGAAGGGTGTGATGTGGGGTCTGAATTATTTTGCTCGATTCCATGTTGTAGTTTTTCCTTCAACTCTGCTCCATATGTCATGAGTCACTGGAAAAAAAAAATCTATTTCTTATTTAGTTTCCACGTAATTGCAAAGAATTGCCTGTCTCAGATGCATGGGTCTCAATGATTTCCAGATCATTTCTCATGTGCAGTGTCTAGTTATGGGGGCAGGGGGGAAGGGGCTGAAGAAGGGAGATTTTTTCTTTCTCTGTATACCTGCTAGAACTAATTGCTCCTTCCCTCCCCCATAAAAGTCCCCATCCTAAACAAATACAGGCTCCTATGGCAACATCTGTTGAGGAAACTTTGACAGCTCATGCTCAAAATTACACTGGAAAAACATACAAGAGGAAAATGAAAAATGACTGGTTGAACCAAAGGCTCGAAAGAGCTAGAAGCCCAGTTCCATGACTAGTGTCTCAGTGAGTGAAAGGTGTCCAAGCTCTGACCAGATACTGCAAATCCATTCTGTCCCTGTCTCGTTAATAAAACGCATTACCTTGGTCTTTCCCATGAGATGCACAACCACGGTTCTCCTGCCAACTTGTGATTATTAAGAGGTTTTTTGAAAGAGCAGACGTGCTAACCTCAGGGGTCTGGACCAAATTTCAAATCAACTCATTACATTCTTCCTACTTCTGACTGTAGTTTGATTGGAGAGGGTGGGTTGGTCCTCAGTTGGTGCAACCTGGATTAGCACCATTGACTTCTACAGGGCAATGCTGAAGTACACAAGCTGAGCATCTGACCCACTATTCTTTTTCACATCCCATCCTGAAGTGTTGTCTAGCACAGCTGTTTGCAACCCCACAGCTGTTGGTTTTTACTTCAGATGTGGCTGCACCTCAGCGATCTTTACAGTCGCTGGACACTACATCTTGTAAGATATTTGACTAGTCTTGAGTGCATATCAGTTCACAGGAGGTCAGGATGCAGTGTAACGTGTCGATCCACTCCCATGGCCCCCTGTGCCCTAGCATCTGAGCACCTCACAATCTTTAATGCACTTAACCTCACAACACCTCCATGAGGCAGAGAGAGACTAAGGGACTTGTCTAAGGTCACACAGGAAGTCTGTGGCACAGCAAGGAAATAAATTGAGGTCTCCCACTGATGATCTTTCCTACTTTAGGTCCTGATGCTGCATAATGAGGCGACTTTGTAATGTTACAATATCAAAATGCATAAATTGCATTGCAACATCAAGGAGCAACCGCAGGGTTACTTTGTCCTACAAAACAGCCACAAATCAGTGCCTGACTTGATAGATGAGATAGGGTGAGCGAGTTCTGTTACAACACAGACCTGAAGCAAATTAAGACTATCGGCCAAAGCCGGACCTGGAGTAAGTCTCTGCGACTCTTGTTAACTTTTATATGGAGATGAATTGAAGCTGGTTGTTTTTGCTTCTAAAGAGACTGCATCTGGTTTCAATCTTCATAAGGGAAAAGAGGAGCAGAACGGTTTATATCTGCAACATACTGGCTCCTACGCTTACCAGTTATGATTGTGGGCCTCATTTTCCACTCATTCACACCTGTGCAAGGTGAGTGCAAAACCTGCTTGGCACTGGTGTAAATAGTCATGCAAAGCAGTGGAGAATCAGGCTCTGACTATAGATGTGAAAAGGGAAATAAGGACAACCCAGGGAATTACAGACCAGTCATCTTAACTTCTGTACCTGGAAAGATAATGGAGCAAATAATTAAGCAATCAGTTTGCAAACATCTAGAAGATAATAGGGTGGTAAGTAACAGTCAACAGGGATTTGTCAAAAACAAATCCTGTCAAACCAACCTGATAGCTTTCTTTGATAGGGTAACAAGCCTTGTGGATAGGGGGGAAGCAGTAAAAGTGGTATATCTTGATTTTAGCAAATTTTTTGATACTGTCCTGCATGACCTTCTCATAAATAAACTAGGAAAATGCAACCTAGATGGAGATACATAAGGTGGGTGCAAAACTGGTTGGAAAACTATTACCAGAGAAGAATAGGAGTACTTGTGGCACCTTAGAGACTAACAAATTTATTGTAGCATAGAGTAGTTATCAGTGGTTCACAGTCATGCTGGAAGGGCATAACAAGTGGGGTCCCACAGGGATCATTTCTGCGTCCGGTTCTGTTCAATATCTTCATCAATGATTTAGATAATGGCATACAGAGTACACTTACAGGTGCTTTGGAGGATAGGATTAAAATTCAAAATGATCTGGAAAAACTGAAGAAATGGTCTGAAGTAAACAGGATGAAATTCAATAAGGACAAAGACAAAGTACTCAATTTAGGAAGGAACAATCAGTTGCAGATATGCAAAATGGGAAATGACTGCCTAGAAAGAGTACTGTGGAAAGGGATCTGGGGGTCATAGTGGACCACAAGCTAAATATGAGTCAACAGTGTAACGCTGTTGCAAAAAAAAGCGAACATCATTCTGTGATGTATTAGCAGGAATGTTGTAAGCAACACACGAGAAAAGACGCTTACTCACCGTAGTAACTGTTGTTCTTCGAGATGTGTTGCTCCTATCTATTCCAGTCAGGTGTGCGCGCCGCGCGTGCACGGCTCTTCAGAACGTTTTTACCCTAGCAACTCCGGCGGGCCGGCTGGTGCCCCCTGGAGTGGCGCCGCTATGGCGCCTGTTATATACCCCAGCCGGCCCGTCCGCTCCTCAGTTCCTTCTTGCCGGCTACTCCGACAGTGGGGAAGGAGGGCGGGTCTGGAATGGACTGGAGCAACACATCTTGAAGAACAACAGTTACTACGGTGAGTAACCGTCTTTTCTTCTTCGAGTGATTACTCCTATGCATTCCAGTCAGGTGATTTCCAAGCCTTACCTAGGCGGTGGGGTCGGAGTGAGACGTGGCGGAGTGTAAAACCGCGGAGCCGAAGGCTGCGTCGTCTCGTGACTGCTGCACCAACGCGTAGTGGGAGGCAAAGGTGTGGACAGAAGACCAGGTAGCCGCTCTACAGATGTCCTGGATGGGGACATGGGCCAGGAAGGCAGCCGACGAGGCTTGCGCCCTCGTGGAGTGAGCGGTGAGGCGGCATGCTGGCACGCGAGCAAGCTCGTAGCATGTGCGGATACATGCCGTCACCCAGGAGGAAATCCTTTGTTAGGAGACCGGCTCGCCCTTCATGCGGTCGGCGACTGCGATAAACAGCTGGGTCGAACGTCGGAAGGGTTTCGTCCGCTCGATGTAAAAGGCAAGCACCCTGCGGACGTCCAGGGTGTGCAGCTGTTGCTCACGAAGTGAGGCGTGTGGCTTCGGGAAGAAAACTGGGAGGAAAATGTCCTGGTTGAGGTGGAAGGCCGACACCACCTTAGGGAGGAAGGCCGGATGTGGTCGAAGCTGCACCTTGTCTCGATGGAAGACGGTGTATGGTGGACCAACCGTTAGAGCACGGAGCTCAGAGACTCGTCTCGCTGATGTAATTGCGACTAGGAAGGCTGTCTTCCAGGAGAGGTAGAGCAGAGAGCACGTGGCCAGAGGCTCGAAGGGCGGACCCATAAGCTTGGCCAGGACGAGGTTCAAATCCCAGGCCGGGGCAGGACGCCGCACCGGCGGGTACAAGCGGTCCAGGCCTTTAAGGAAGCGGGAAACCATCTGGTTGGAGAAGATGGACCGACCTTCCACAGATGGACGAAAGGCGGACACTGCTGCCAGGTGTACCCTCAGGGAGGAGACCGCAAGACCTTGCTCCTTAAGGTACCAGAGGTAGTCCAGGATGGTAGGGACAGGGACTACGAAAGGACTGAGTCCTCGTTGGTCACACCAGAGCGCGAATCGCTTCCATTTTGCAAGGTAGGTGGAGCGAGTGGAAGGCTTTCTGCTCTCTAGCAGGACGTGCTGTACTGCCGCCGAACAGTCCCTCTCTGCGTGGGTCAACCACGCAGGTACCAGGCTGTAAGATGGAGGGACTGCAGGTTCGGATGGCGGAGTCTGCCGAAGTCCTGTGTGATGAGGTCCGGCCATAACGGAAGGGGGATGGGATCCCGAATGGAGAGCTCGAGGAGCAGGGTGTACCAATGCTGCCTCGGCCAGGCTGGAGCGACGAGTATGACACGGGCCCTGTCCCTCCGAAGCCTCTGTAGCACTTGGTGTACGAGTGGGAATGGAGGGAAGGCGTAGAGGAGGTGATCCTTCCAGGAATAAAGGAAGGCGTCCGACAGGGAGCCCGGCGAGCGACCCTGGTACGAGCAGAACAGGTGGCACTTCCTGTTCACCTTGGAGGCGAATAGGTCTATCCGGGGAAACCCCCACCTCCGGAAGATTGTGTGCACGACGTCGGGACGGAGAGACCACTCGTGGGAGAGGAACGACCTGCTGAGATGGTCGGCCAGCGTGTTCTGCACTCCCGGAAGAAAGGACACTTCCAGGTGAATCGAGTGGGTCACGCAGAAGTCCCACAGGAGCATTGCTTCCTTGCAGAGGAGGGAGGAGCGGGCCCCGCCCTGCTTGTTCATGTAGAACATCGCCGTCATATTGTCCGTGAACACTGTCACGCAGCGGCCTTGCAGACGGGTGCGGAAGGTGTGACATGCCAAATGGATCGCTCGCAGCTCGCGGATGTTGATGTGTAGAGCGAGCTCTTGGGGTGACCAAAGGCCTTGGGTGTGTAGGTCGCCCAGGTGAGCTCCCCAGCCGAGTGCTGAGGCATCCGTGGTCAGAGTGGCGGATGGGCGAGGAGGGTGGAACGGGACTCCCGCACACACGACCTCCGGGTCTAGCCACCAGCTGAGGGACTCGAGGGTTGGCTTGGTGACTGTGACCACCATGTTGATGGGATCTCGATGCGGCCAGTACACCGACGCTAGCCAGGACTGGAACAGGCGTAGGTGGAGCCGCGCGTATGCGGTGACATACGTACAGGATGCCATGTGGCCCAGGAGGCGGAGGCAGGATCGCACCGTCATGGTAGGGAAGGTGACGCGGTCTCTGATGATGGAGACCATTGTCTGGTGCCGCGATCGTGGCAGGCAGGCCCTGGCCAACGTGGAGTCGAGAATCGCTCCAATGAACTCCACCCGCTGCGACGGAATCAATGAGGACTTCTCGGCATTGATGAGAAGACCGAGTCGTTGAAAGAGGAACAGGATTTCTGTCATCTGGTCCATTACCAGCCGCCGAGACTTTCCGCGAATCAGCCAGTCGTCGAGATATGGGTAGACGTGTATCTGACGACGGCGGAGGGCTGCGGCAACCACCGCCATGCATTTGGTAAACACCCTCGGTGCGGTGGATAGGCCGAATGGTAGCACTGCGAACTGGTAGTGAACGTTGTTGACTACGAACTGCAGGTAGCGTCGATGGGGAGGGTAGATCGCGACATGGAAGTACGCGTCCTTCATGTCGAGGGCGGCAAACCAGTCTCCCGGATCCAGAGAGGGAATGATGGTCCCCAGGGTGACCATGCGGAACTTGGGCTTGAGCAGATACTTGTTCAGCTCTCGAAGGTCCAGTATAGGACGTAGCCCTCCTTTCGCTTTGGGGATGAGAAAATATCGGGAATAGAATCCCCTGCCCCGCCTGTCTTGAGGCACTGCCTCTATGGCACCCACGCTCAACAGAGTCTGGACCTCTTGTAAGAGGAATTGCTCATGAGAGGGGTCCCTGTAGAGGGACAGGGAGGGTGGGTGGGAAGGCGGGAGCGAAACAAACTGAAGGCGGTATCCCGACTGGATTGTTTGGAGCACCCAGTTGTCCGTAGTTATATGGGACCACGCCGAAAAGAAATGGGAGAGGCGGTTGCAAAACAAAAGGGTAGGAGCTGGTGGAGAGACTGATGGGCCGTCCTCGGGCGTCCCATCAAAAGGCCTGCTTGGAGCCTTGCGGGGCCTTGGAAGGGGCATGGTTCTGGTTGCGCCTGTTGCCGGATGGACAGTGGCGATTTTGGCCCGGTCGCCTGCTGTTGTAAGGGCGATACCGATGCTGAGCGAAAGGCCGTGAGGGTTGCTGCCTGAAGGACCGGCGCTGTGGAGCCGGTGTGTGCATCCCGAGGGTGCGGATCGCTATGTGACCGTCCTTCAGGGTCTGGATCCGGGCATCAGTTTTCTCGGAAAAGAGACCCTGGGTGTCAAATGGCAGGTCCTGCAATGTGTACTGCACCTCCGGTGGCAGTGTGGAGGACTGCAGCCAGGAGATGCGCCGCATCGTCACTCCTGAGGCTAGGGTCCGAGCTCCCGAGTCCGCGGAGTCTAGGGCGGCCTGGATGGAGGACCTGGAAGATTTCTTTCCCTCATCCAACAACGCCGAGAACTCTTGGCGGGAGGCTGTTGGGAGCAGCTCTGTAAACTTCGCCAGGGACACCATGATGTCATACGTGTACCTGGCGAGGAGGGCCATCTGGTTGGCGATGCGAAGTTGCAGGCCTCCGGCCGAGTAGACCTTGCGGCCTAACAGGTCCATTCGCCGCGCCTCCTTTGACTTTGGTGCAGGGGCAGGTTGACCATGCCTCTCCCTGTCGTTGACCGACTGCACGACCAACGAGTCTGGGGTCGGGTGAGTATACAAATACTCATAGCCCGTAGGGGGGACTGAGTACTTGCGCTCGACCCCGCGGGCCGTAGGAGGGATGGATGCCGGCGACTGCCAGAGCATGGTGGCGTTCTTCTGGATTGTCCGAATGAACGGTAAGGCCACCCGTACTGGAGCCTCCACTCCAATGACGTTCGTGACAGGGTCCTCATCCTCCTGGACCTCTGCTACAGGGAGATCTATGGCCTTCGCCACGCAGCGAAGGAGGTCTTGGTGGGCCCTCAGGTCTATCAGTGGAGGATCCTTGGCAGATGCTCCGGCCACCGCCTCGTCTGGTGACGACGACGAGGACAAGCCCTGGACGACAGCCTCCGTGGATGGATCTTCCAGCGGTTGATCGGCTGGCTCGGCCTGAGGATGCCTCTGGGGGTCAGGCAGTACCGAAACTGAACCCGGTGGCAAAGGGGGCGGTCGGCTGACGGTGGCCTCCGGCACCCTGCGCTCAGAGGCAGGGGCTCTTGGAGGAAAGGGTACCCCTTGAGTGTCGTATTGGGCCCAGGGGACCCAGAAGCCCCACTGTTGTGCACCCTGAGGCTGGCTCTGCGGAGTAGGTGGCAGGTGCCTGTTGCTGTCTGCCCCGGAAGCGACCGACGCGGGGCGGGATGGCCATGGGGGTGCAGAGGCGCTGACGGACTGCGCCGTGGAGAGAGGCAGTCTGGCCCCGGACGGTGCCGAGGATCGGTGCCGGGCATCACGGTATCGGGATGGTGACCGAGACCAACGTCCGCCGCGGTGCCGGGAGCTCGACCGGTGCCGGGTGCTCGACCGGGATCCGGACCTGTGGTGCCGGGAGCAGCTGCGCGAGTCACGGTGCCGGGAACGGTGCCGGGACGCAGACCTCCGTCGGTACCGGCGCGAAGGCGATCGGGACCTGGAGCGACGCCGGGAGTGCGACCGGTACCGCGATGTCGAATGGTACCGGGACTGCGACCGGCGTCGGGACGGTGACCGGTACCGCGATGGTGAGCGGCGCCGGGATCTTGAGCGGCGGGACGGTGACCTGCGTCGGGACCGTGAACGAGACCGGGACCGGGAGCGCCGTCTGTGTCGTCCGTCCGGAGAGGGGGGCCGCATCATCATTGCCGGCTTTCCCGACGATACAACAGCCCGCACCGGCGGTGCCGGGGGCCGGAGGCTCGGAGCCTCTGTGAGCTCTATGAGCTCGCGCGCCGTAGAGAAAGTCTCAGGCGTGGATGGCAGCCGAAGCTCAACCGCGGTCGGTGCCGGGGAGCATGGCGGTGCCGGACTTGACGGCCCTTGCGGCACCGGAGTCAACGGCCCAGTGCACGTCCTGTGCACGGCCACAGCGGAGACCGCAGGTGGCGTAAATGACTTGGCTGCTGGGCCCTCAGCGTGGGACTTGGCAGCTGCCTTCGCCAGCTTGCGCTTCTTTGATGGCGACAGGGAGCGGTGCCGGGCCTTCGGTGCCGGTAGCTGAGGTCGCGGAGCCTCGGTGCCGGAGCGGCTCGGGGCCGCTGGTGCGCTCCACACCGATGTAGTCTTCGGTGCCGGCGCGGACGGTGCCGGGGGCAGGAGCGACGCCTCCATTAGGAGCTGCTTTAACCTAATGTCCCGCTCCTTACGCGTCCGGGGTTTGAAAGCGGAGCAGATAGGGCACTTATCTGTCCTGTGACTCTCCCCGAGGCAACGGAGGCAGGAGTCGTGAGGATCCCCGACCGGCATAGGCTGCTGGCAAGATGCGCAGGGCTTAAAGCCCGGTGCCTTGGGCATGAGCCCACACCGGGAGAGGAAAGGGAGGGGGAACCCCCCTTATCCTTATCCTAAAACTAACTAACTAACTAACAGAACTATCTACACTAAGTAATGAAAGAACTATATACAGGAAAAAGTAGCGAGAGCTAGGGTTGTGGAGGACAGAGAGCACTCCACAGTTCCAACTGGCCGTCACGGGTGGTAAGAAGGAACTGAGGAGCGGACGGGCCGGCTGGGGTATATAACAGGCGCCATAGCGGCGCCACTCCAGGGGGCGCCAGCCGGCCCGCCGGAGTTGCTAGGGTAAAAATGTTCTGAAGAGCCGTGCACGCACGGCACGCACACCTGACTGGAATGCATAGGAGCAATCACTCGAAGAAGAAGTAATTCTTCTGCTCTACTCTGCTTTGATTAGACCTCAGCTGGAGTATTGTGTCCAGTTCTGGGCACCACATTTCAGGAAGGATGTGGACAAATTGGAGAGAGTTCAGAGAAGAGCAACAAAAATGATTAAAGGTCTAGAAAACATGACCTATGAGGGAAGATTGAAAAAATTGGGTTTGTTTAGTCTGGAAAAGACAAGACTGAGAGGGGACATGATAACAACTTTCAAGTATGTAAAAGGTTGTTACAAGAAGGAGGAAGAAAAATTGTTTTTCTTAACTGCTGAGGATAGGTCAAGAAGCAATGGGCTTAAATTACAGAAAGGGAGGTTTAGGTTGGACATTAAGAAAAACTTCCTAACTGTCAGGGTGGTTAAACACTGGAATAAATTGCCTACAGAGGTTGTGGTATCTCCATCAATAGAAATTTCTAAGAGCAGGTTAGACAAACACCTGTCAGGAATGGTTTAGATAATTAGTCCTGCCACGAGTGCAGGGGACTGGTCTAGATGACCTCTTGAGGTCCCTTCCAGTCCTATGACTCTGTGTGTGAAGACAAGAGGTTTTAGTATAGGGATGGGCAAAGTACAGCTGTGGGTCGCATCCAGCCCACCAGCCATTTAATCTGGCCCTCAAGCTCCTGCTAGGGAGCAGGGTCTGGGGTTTGCCCTGCTCTGGTGCTCCAGCCGGGGAGCAGGGTCGGTAGCCGCTCCACATGGCTCCCAGAAGCAGTGACATGTCCCACCTCTGGCTCCTGTGCATAGGGGCAGCCAAGGAGCTCCGCTCCGCATGCTGCCCCCACCCCAAGTGCTGCCTCCGCAGCTCCCATTGGCTGGGAACTGTGGCCAATGGGAGCTGCCAGGGTGGTGCCTGCGGATGCTGCTTCTGGTAAGTGCCACCCGGAGCCTGCACCCCCGACCCCCCTACCAGGCCCCAACCCCCTACTCCAGCCTTGATTCCCCTCCCATCCTCCAAACCCCTCAGTCCTAGCCCAGAGCACTCTCCTATACCCCAAGCCCTTCATCCCCAGCCCCATCCTGGAGCCCGCACCCCCAGCCAGAGCCCTCACCCCCTCCCGCACCCCAACCCCAATTTCATGAGCATTCATGGCCCACTATACAATTTCTATACCCAGATGTGGCCCTCAGGCCAAAAAGTTTGCCCACCCCTGTTCAAGTACAATTTCTCAGCCGGTGCAGTGGTGTGGGTGTGAAATAGACAGATACATACCCACACAGGCTACTTTTTACTCTAATTTAGGATTCATGGGAAACAAATAGAAAGTTTTATAAAGGAAGGTTTATGCACATCAGCTATTAATAGAAATGTAAAAAATTCAGCGCAAACAGCTTCTTTGGATTTAAGCAATGGAAGAAGAGATGGATCCCCAAATACAACAATAGTGGGCTAGTGCATGTGAGCCAGTGAAAATGACTAGATGGGTTTCATTGTCCAGAGCTAGAGACATTCAGAAAGGAAACAAACTACATAGACGGGGAAAATGAATTAGATATTTACGCTGGCTACTTTGACCATGTGAAGCTTAAGCTGGGTTGGTGTCTGCTTTGCTTTGGCAGAGCAGAGCAAATGAGCTAGGCTGTTTCAGTAAATCTCACCACTCTTTACCCTGTCTATGTAGACTGTATGTTCTTTGGGGCAGGGACTGTCTCTCACTGTGTGTTTGTGCAGTGCCTAGTACAACAGGGCCCTGATCTTACTCGAGATCTCTAGCTGCTACAGTAATCAATAATAATGATAATATATAAAATGTCTGAATATGTAAATAGCCTTAACAACAACAGAATAGGGAAGAATTAAAAATAACATTTTAAAGAAACAGGAAAGAAGGAAACCAGGAAAGGGCTGTTACAAATCTTATGCTGCGCCCCACCCCCTCCTTGTGGGTTTGCACATTGTCTATTTAGATAATAAAATCTACTGAGTAGGGGCCCTTCAGAGGGCTTTGTCGTATGGTTTCACCCTATGCAGAGAGATGCCCTGTGGGGAAGAATGTCTTGTGCAACACACACTTTCCAGTCCACTACTTCTGCAGATTCTTGAGATCCATTGCAGAGCTTATTGGCTGTGAGTTGGCTCCCTTCCCAAGTAAACAGAGCCTGCTATGCACTTTAGAGACATGCGTAAAACGCATGCTCAGCCTGGGTCCAATCTATTTCCCACTGAAACTGATGGGGGTCTTTCCAGCAACATCAGGGGCAGTTGGATCAGGATTCAGATCTGTTCTACAAGACCTTATGATGGGCTGAGTTACTGTGCAGAAACATGAGAAAGTGACACACACAGAGTGACAGAGAAGATAAACAAGGCAGATGAATAAAGATGATGGATTCTAGGAATGCACTTGAATGTGAAAAATAAATTATAACTATCATAAATATCTGTGTGTTTGGAGCTCTGCCATGGACATTTAGATGAAAATGATTTCTTAGGCAAGTAGGATTTGCCATAGCAGAACAGATCTGTAGTCCATCTAGTTCCAGTATCTAGCCTCTGGCAGTGGCATATACCAGATGCTTCAGGGGAAGGTGATAAAAAGAAGTACACAGTGCACCTGGCCAATTATGTAATACTACCCTAGCAGGAGGGGTGAATTCCTTCCTAACCCCAGCTGTTGATTCACTTCTGCACTGTAGAATGGGGACTGAAAGTGCCTGTGATCTCTATCCTATTCTACTAGAGGAATTCCAGATTCCTACCTTGTTGGAATGATTCCAGATTTATACCAGTGTAACTGACAGCAACGTGCAGCCCTTTATCCTTAATGATACTGCATGAATCAAATCCTTTTTAAGGTCCTACTAAGGAATTTGCTTCAATATCCCATTTTAGAAAATTGGGTAAAAGTGGCAGGAGTTTGTACATTCCTGCACACTCACTGTTTGACACTTCTATTTTGTGCCTTTGGTTTTGCACATGCAAAACCTTGGACATACCTGTGCAAATCATTTGTCCATGCAAATTGGATAGTTAGGCAAGAAAGTGAATAATTATTGCATGTTATACTCCTTGTCCGCTGTACATTCCAAACCAATATCAGAGACAGATTACTAGGCAGCAAAGGACTGAGAAATATATTACAAGGGTGGAGAGAAAACTCAACAGTCCACAAGCCACATGTCAGTATTGAAGATGGAGAACTGCTAACATGAATGGCCAGAGAGAAAGTGGAGCTGCCAGGCTGTTACAGTCCCACTCTACCACTGTCACTGTTGCTCTTGCTACTGCTCTTCTAATACCACTTTCTCACTTGTTACTGCCCTTGGTACAGTCATGGTTCCATGGCCACCCTGGGGCGCTGGAGCTGGGAGATTGAATTAGATGAGTTGGAGGGGGAACAATGCAGAATGGGTCTCTGGAGCTGTTGCAAGGATATTTGCCAGGGAGGAGGGGTAACAAGGAGGAAAGCACTGTGAGTAAGGCTCATGTCTTGGAGTCTAGTGAGCATCTGACAGACTCTGTGCAGACTTTGGATGCACCTCTCTGAGCCACAGTTTGTGCATCTATTAATAGCTACCTTCCAGGCCCATCACTGGTGGTAAAGGGCTTTGAGATCCTCATGTGCAAGGCAGCAGATAGAGACAAAGTATTGTCATTATCTTGAATCCCAGGCTGGTCATGCCAATACTGCAGCTATCGCCGCACATCAGCATAGATCCTTGTGCTTCAAGTGAAAACTGAGGGACAAATGAGCAAGTGCCGCTGAGTTCAGAAAACCCCTTTGACATTCACATTCTAGATAAACTATCAAACAAACTCTGGCCCCCTCCGCCATGTACCTCCCCCCCTCCCCCACACACACCTTCACGTTACATCCAACAACTGCCAGCACATACTGGCCCACAATGGCAGCAGTGTAGACTAAAGCACTGGAGCCAAGGTACTTGCAAGGGCCAGAGCTGAGATAGTCGACTTAGACAGACCAGATACCCATGTCTGCTTGGCAGGAGGAGGGATCCCACACCAGGCCAGTGATTGCAAATCACACAGTCAGAGAGCCAAGTGAGCAGCCTTACGCCAACACTACGGTCTGTGATCACTGGGCTTCCATGGAGTGGCTGGTTACGAACCTGCCCTGCAGGAGCAGGTGAAATTGAATCAAAGGATTTTAGGACACTTGCCACAAGCATCCTCCAGCTCCAGGTGGTGCGTCACTAAGCGAATCTCAGGGTCTCACCACATCAGGACATGAGTCCAAGGGAACTGTTGTCACATAAGGCTTATGCAGTTATCATATGCTTTGCAGTATGGGCCGGCCTGGGAGGAGGGGCGGAGGGAGGGAGGGGGCAATGGAATGAAGAATGCACATGCTGGAGGGGGCTCCTGTCAATGTCAGTAACAGCCAGGGCTGGTGCAACCATTTAGACGACCTAGGTGGTCGCCTAGGGCACTAGGATTTGGGGGGCGCCATTTTCTTCGGCAGTGACTGTGGCAGCCAGATCTTCAGCCACCCCGGTCACTGCCGGCATTTAGGCGGAGGAAGCTGGGGCGCGGGGAGGGCCGCCTGCAGCAAGTAAGGGGGGGAGGGGCAGCACGCAGAGGAACTCCCCGCCCCAGCTCACCCCTGCCCCACCTCCTCCCTGAGCACACCGTGGCTGCTTCACTTCTCCCGCCTCCCAGGCTTGCAGCGCCAATCAGCTTAGGCACCGCAAGCCTGGGCGGATGGTGAAGTGAAGCAGCGACGGCGTGCTCGGGGTGGAGGCGGAGCAGGGGTGAGCCGGGGCGGGGGGGTGCCTCAGGGCAGAGGTGGGGGTGGGGAGCTGCCGTGGGGCGCCTCAGGGCGGAGGGGAGCTGCCGTGGGGGGGCGCCTCTGGGCGGAGGGGGGGAGCTGCACCTCAGGGCGGGGGCACGGTCGGGGGTAGGGCGCAAGGTGGAAGTTTCACCTAGGGCACAAAACATCCTTGCACCGGCCCTGGTAACAGCCCCACTGTTCCCCTTTCTCATCTCCCTATGCTGCATGCTCTCCCTTCCTTTCTTCCTGCCACAGGCTAGCTAAGCTCTTCACAAATGTCCAATTATTCTGGCTGCCTCTTTGACAGAAGAAAAGGAGCCCATTTTCAGAAAGCACTGAGCCTTCTCCTCCAGGGCCCACAAGCTGGGCTCCTGGAAATCCAGGCCCTCCCAAACCACTAGTCCCTTCTGATCATCTTGGCCTCTTCTAAGCACATGGGAGGGCAGCAGCGAAAGCAGGAGCCAGTTGCAGTAATGCTACACCGCAGCGTCCTCGCCGCGCGTGTGCTGCACACACATATACACACACAAGCTGGCGAGGCAGCAAGCCCGGCATTTCTTGGCTCCTCCCGCCTGCCCATGGAAGCTGGCTCGGAATGCAGACTGTGGGAGGAAACATCAAAGTTCATTGTTTGGATTAAATATTTTTCTTGGCCATCTCTCTGTTGCTGAGTGTCGTTTATTTTATTATTTTTTCTCTCCCTCCTCCCCCTCCTGAGGCAGTCAGGCATGTAGAAAGGAAATCAGCTCTGAGCCACACAGTGAGGGCCCAGAAGGTAACAGAGCTGAATGCTGACCAAAGCCCCTGGGGACTTCTCTCCATTGAGGCCAGGGAGGCCTCCATGACCCTTAGACATCTCAGGACCCTGCAATTTGTAAAGCCATTGCACTACATTGCTAAGCTGACTGCAGTGAGTGAGAAAGCTTCAGACAAACGAGCTACACATTCTTCCTCCTATTTACTCTGGGCTCTTCTCAGGTCTGTGTGAGCATATTCTGTAGCAGCTCCCCAGATCTCTGTCCCCATTCTGCTTCACTCCACAATCACACACCAAGAAAACGGGGTATTTCTGTTTGAAACCTAACACTCCATGTACAAATATCAATTCTGGTTTCTGTTGGCTCTGGTACCATTGGCTTAACAATGTGCTTTGCCGATGATCCATGCAGTGAATGGCTCACCCAGTAACGAACATCAGGGCTCTCTAGAAAGTTTCTTGACACCAGTGGGCAGTCTGTTCCTTCTATCCCCACAGTTACATTTTCTCAATGGCTAGACAGAAAAGCCCAGCTCAGACCCAGTCTGTAAAAAATGTGCTTGATACAGTTTCACAGATTTTAAGGCCAGAAGGTACTATTACAATTGCCTAACCTGGTTTCCCACACAGATGATCCCACTGTCAAACTGTCTGGGTTCTTGTTCCACCGAAGACAGTGGATGACTATCATGGAATTAGGCCATTACATGGAAGATGCGCGGAACTGATGCACAACTGGAGAATGACGGATGGACACAGTGTGACTGCGGAGACCTCCAAACCACTGAACACATTGTGAAGGAACGCCCCATCTTTTCATTTCCAGGAGGTATAGCAAAGGTGCACTCCATTTCTCCTGAAGCCCTCAAATGGATTTCAAACCTTTCTATTAGCTTGTAAATGTTGCTATTTCCATATGAAAGAAGATGGCGAAGACCTCCCAGGCAACACAGCTCATTCTCCGCATTGCTGCTTGACCCTGAGGGTATGTCTGCATTGCAATGTAAGCCCAGAGTTCAAAATCAGATGCAATACTAGCCCCCCTTCCATTGACACATAAATTGTGCTAACCCAGGGCTCGGTACTAGTGTCACAGGACCTCACAAAGGTGGAGGGTCTGAGCCTGAGTCAAGCCTGGACCCAAGGTTCAAGCCCTATTGAATTGCAGTATAGACACAGCTCCACTGAGCTCATGCTCTTGGAGTCCATCAAAAGTATCCCACAATTCCATGGGCTGACTTTCTTTCTCCTCTGCACAGTCAAATTTGGTAGACAGTCAAGTTTTCCAACACTGAACCACAAACAGAGCTAGAGCAGCCACGTTTTGGGAGGGCGCTAGGAAGTCTAGGATATAGGTGGTTGGACTTGGGCCCATTGTAGACACTGGAACCCCAGGTTGGGTTTAACAATTCCTAACCCAGGGTTACAAAGGAGTGTAGATACTCAAGCCCCAGGTTAACCAACCGGCTAACTCAAGTTCTAGTAACCCTGGGCTTACACTGCAACGCAGTCATACCCTCAATGACCTTGGAAGACAGCAATGCAGAATGATAAAGGGGGCGACTTGAATCAATATTCAGGGGTTTGGCACTGGCACCTGCATCAGCATTTCTAGGGTTTTGCACTGTTGTGTGGAACATCACCACGGCTCTGATCCAAAATACACTGACATCAATGGACTGACTCCCATTGGATGAGGACTGTTAATCCCAGTAGGTCGAGCAATAGTATCACAGGATCTTCCCAGCCTTGCATTTTAACTGCTGCAGGGAGGCTAGGTTAGTGAGTGCACCTTGGGATCAGTGCCACCAGGTTTGCACAGAAAGAGGGGAGTTCAATACAGAAAACTTTTAATTAAAATGTAAACAAATAAAAGGAGCTTCCTTAAAAACCAAACCAAAGGAAACTCTCTGAACTCTAAACCCCCCAACTCAAACCCATTTTGTCTAAGGAAGGGAGCACGTGATCCTCATTTCTATGGGCAGATCCTGAAATCACTACTCAGTCACTCGGGGTATTTCTACACTGCACAATAAGACCAGACTCTGACTCAGGTTAGAGCCCAAGTCCCCCATCCATCCACACACACATCAGCCTGACCCAGGTCAGCAAGCACTCAGGACTCAGGTCCTAGGAACCTGCTAGGGGAGTGGCTTAGAGCCCGAGTCCCACTGATATTAGGGTCCAAACCCTGTAATTCTGCAGTGTGGATGCAAGTCAAGCAGGCAGATCCGAGTCAGATGGTCTGCGCCGTTTAGTATGGATGTGTTAGCATGGCTGTGAGATCTGGGTCCAGTAATTGTAAACCCAGGTTTACAACACCGTGTCAATGCTTAAACACGGCTTGGGAGCACCAAGTCCACAAGCTTGGGTCCCACAAACCTGGGCTTAGCATGCAGTATAGACATACTCTCAGAGTAAAGCCTGTGGCCCTTGCTAAATTACTACAGGACTTAACCCTAGCACCAGTGCCATGACACTGTAGTTAGCTCTGATGGAGGGTCAGGTTTAGCATGGAGATGCAGGGTCAGCCTCATGACACCAACTCTCAGACACCCTGGGGGAAAGAGGCGATGCAAGATAACTGACAATGCCAACAATAGCAAACTGAGGGCTGGGCAGGCATCGGGCACCCTTGGGCAAGTATGCCCATGAGGCTGCTTGCTTGATGCTGGTGCCATGGGGCGAGGAGGAGATGGATGAGACTTCAGGAGGTTCTACAGAGCTACGGGGATGTTTGGGAAGTGGAATTGCACAGCAGTGATGGGCCTCAGCTGCAAACATCTGGACCCTGATCTGAAGCCGACCTTGGCCAGAATCTGGGGAAAGGAGCATGGCGTCTGGATCCTGGATTTGGCTCAGATGTGCCTCCATTGCAAAGGTCAGCATATTTCACATGTGGGACTACTGAGTTAGGATTGATATCTGCAAATCTACTGGGATGTTAAAAAAAATGCATCTTGACATTTCCTCTGCCTTGCTCCTCTGAAGTGCTGTGCCGGCCTGGCAGCAGAGAACTCTCAGGGACTGAATGCTGGCTCTGCCAGGACACACAGCACCGCAAAAGCAGAATGGATGGGAGCACAATTCCAGGGGGTTTGCTGTGGCAATTCAATAGGGCACGCAGTGCTGAGGTGGGGGCCCCTCCATATCTTGGCAAGGCGGCAGCAGCCAATCTCAATATCTTAGTTACGAGAAACAGCCCAGGATGTAAAAATACGACCAAATCCAGATTTGGTACTTGGTGGTTCTGCTGGATACCAGTGCAGGTGGCATGAATTAACTGCAGGTCAATGGTTCCAACATCCGCTTGCGGGAGGGGAATACCGAAGAACCAGCACAATTTCTGATGTGAATTGGTACAATGTGCAGACAGAAGGGCAAACCCGGGGCCCCATCCTGCCTTTCTGGTGCTCCTGCTCTTCATGGGCGCTCTGGGGTGAAGACAACACAGGCTCAGGCCTCCGCTTGGTTTGTTTCTTAGAATGACAGTACTGGAGTCTGTAGTTAAGCACAATCTGATGGTGGGTGCGTCCTTCATGGTGTTTATAGGATCTTCTGTGTCTCTGGGTGAGTACATGGATTGTCTGGGGGGCACCAGGGTGTGCATCCTTGGACTAGTCCTGCATTTGCAGTGAACCCTCCCTGTTTTCCCCAGAGCAGCCCCAGTGGGAAGAAGAGACAAAACCAGAATTGGCAAGAGGTGCTAAACAAGAAGATGCCATGCACGGCCTGGCTAGCACTCCTCTGCTCTCAAAGAGAAGTCCCCAGTGCCTGCTGCTCATGTACTGGTACTGTGTGCGTAAGGAAACACCAGGGCTTTGTACTCCAGCAGCACCCAGCCTGAAATGCTGCCCTCAGCAGCCTGCCTCTTGCTGTGGGTTAGATCTCCTGCCAAGCCATTCCCGCTAAGTATGCTACAGGATAGAATGGGTTATGGAAAACAAGCCCTAAAAACCACCAGGGCCTCCTGACCCACTTGTATCTGATTTCTGCCAAGTTCTTGTATAGATCTTACACAAAAAGAAAAAACAATGTACAAGGCTGGAGGAGCTGAAGATATTCGTGTTGGAATAGCAGTTGGCTGTGGCTAGGGAGGTTAGTTATTATCAGAAGGGTCATTGATTTTCCATCTATTTGTCATTAGACGAGAGATAGTGATCAGCCAATAGAAAGAGAGAGAGAGAGAACAGGCAAACAAGAGACAGAGGGGAGGTGACAGATGTTGAGGAAGAGAGATGAGATGGGGAACAAGGGGTAGCCAGTGATGTTGGGGTCTGAGGATCCCGAGTGCCTGTGTAGAAAGCACCCAGTGCTGATTATCTAAAGAAGGTCCTACAATACGTACAGTATCGCTGGGGGTGGGGTGGGGTGGGGGGGTGTCTATCAGGCAAAGAACAGAATGGGAGTCAGTTACTGGAATACTGTATTCCAGGCGCTGCCTCCAGCTTGCAGTGGTTCTCAACCAGGGGTACGCATATCCCTGGGGGGGCGGGGGTGCAGAGCTCTTCCAGGGGGCACATCAATTCATCTAGAGATTTGCCTAGTTTTACAACAGGCTACAGAAAAAGCAACAGTGAAGTCAGTACAAACTAAAATTTCATACAGACAAAATGAGAAAGTCAGCAAGTTTTCAATAACAGTGTGCTGTGACACTTTGGTATTTTTATATCTGATTTTGTAAGCAAGTAGTTTTTAAGGGGGGTGAAACTTGGGGGTAGGCAAGACAAATCAGACTCCTGAAAGGGATACAGTCATCTGGAAAGGTTGAAAGACACTGAGTTAGGGCAAGTCATTTCACCTCCTTGTCTTTCATCTTCCCTATTTGCAGAGTCCCCTTGGTTTTGGATGACCAATAGGAATGTCTGATTTACCTTCTTTCCACCACTAACATATCCCCTCTCTAAGCTAAACTGTTCTTAGCTTTTAAATCTTTCAACAGCAGGCATTTTATCCATGCCCATAGACTGGAGTCAGGAGAGCTGGGTCTATTTCCTGCTCTGCCTCTGACCTACTCTGTGACCACGGGCAAGTCCCTTCATCTCACTTTCCCTTTCTGTCCTTCATCCGTCTGGGGCCCAGTTATGCCTTTGGCAGCCCAAGTGCTGCGTAAGGGGCAATGAGCAGTTACACTGCCTCAGAAGCGGAGTAACAAGCTACTTCCTGGATTTCCCCCCCTGCTCCGGAGGATACTCCCTGCAATGTATGTCCACTAGGGCCTGGCACATCTGCATTGCCTGGTGCAATGAGGGGCAGAACCAAGGCTCTTGTGATGGAGGTAGCTGGTGCAATGGGGTGCCTTCCGCCTCATTATTCCCTCTGCAGGAATGTGTTAGGCTGAGATCCATCCCTTAATCTGTCAGCAGCAGTAAAGTTTTCCAGCAGCAGTTTTCCAAATAGGAAATGAGGGCCATTAGACCCCTATCACTGGCAGGTTTAACCCTCCCAGCTCCCTTGTCTGGCGGCTATCTCTGAGCCCCTTTTTACACAGTCAGGCCTGCACTGTCTAAAGCGGCCAGCGATTGGGGGTGCCTCAGATTCTGAGTGCTCAACTTGCCATGTTTGGGGCTGGTTCACCCCACCTGAGCACCCCCCACCTCCATCTGAAGTCAATGTAGGCATCACGCCCTGGGGATTTCCAGTGGGGCACCCAGGGAATTGTGACACCAAAATCACTTAATTGTACCTCAGGCAGTGAAGTGACTTCACTTAACTGATGCCACAGCAGGCAGGGAGAGGGTAAGTGCCAGAGCCTGACTTAGAACCCAGGACTCTCTTGCTTTCAGGCTTGAGCTTCCTCCGTAGCCTGTGCTGCCATCCATGCGCTTGAGCTGCTGCTCCTCCTGTGATGAGAGGCCAGGTTGGCTGCTCTGGCACCATCAGCGGCATGGGGAACCACAACAAACTCCTGGTCTTTAGGAGACACAGCAGTGGCATTTCTTCAGCCCAGCTGATGGGTCTCTGTTGGAGTGGGCTGCTTTGCACATTCTAGGCTATCTTCTCAAGGAAACGGGCTAGAACTTTACTAAAAAGAAAAACAGCACTGAGATTTGCCTTGGCATTTCCAGGTTCCTAACACTGGGGAGGGGGAGTACATGGTATTCATGGTGCCGAAAGTGCAGCTCTGTGAATAGCAGTATGGGAGCAGGTGGAAAATGATCCAGGAGAAGAGAGGAAAGGTACTTGCCTTGGATCATGCCAGATGGCATGGTGACTGCATTTTGGAAATGGGTGGGGATTATTTTTCCCCTCTCCTGCCCTCTCCCCCATTACTCACCACTTCAACCACCCTCTCTGGAGGTCCTCAACACCAGAGACCAACCAAGTGGCTAAAGAGAATTGGAGACGACTCTCTTCAGAGCCCATTATCACCATTCCTTAGCCAACTGGATGTTGCACTTATGAGTGATATGAGGAGCTTCTTCCTCATAAACCTGGCCTGGAAGAAAGAGCAAGATCACTTGATGTCCCTGTGAAAGGCCATATTCATTGCTAACCAGCCCAGCCGTCCCCATGCAGAGGGCAGTGTGATAATTTCACTGCACATAACAGTCCTCTAGAGGCCTCCTTTATAACAGTAGTTCCACAAGCACCTTTCCGGTACGTCGCCCCTTTCATTACAAAGGACTTTCAGAGCTTTGCTGAATTTAAGAGAGGAATCAGTTCTCTCACCGCTGAAGTGCAATCATTCTGAGGTGGAACAAGGCATCTGTCTAACAGTGCACAGCAACATCACACAACAGCTTATGGCAGGAAGGGAAGGAGAACACTATTTAGCAAGACAACATTTTGCCACTCAAACTACTATTTGGCCAGGACACTAATTTTAACACCCATGCTCTCAAAGCTGCCCTGTGGTCTTTAATGACCAGCACATTGGCCTTACATCTCCTAGAAAAGATGGCACGCACTGCAGCACAGCCTTTCTATATACCCTATTGGAGCACAGCTTCAGTACTGAGTCAGAGGGGAACGAGCTACCTAATGAAACATCAGCGCCACTTTCTGCAACACCAAGGAGATCCCTCATCCAAGAGCAAAGGCCCAACCCTGGTTATGCTTAGGAATTCAGGGGAGATCATAGCCCAGTGCAGTCCGGCTGCAGGCAGAATAAACAAAGCTATGAGTTAAAGGGTCTGTCTACACAACAGATTTCTAGGAAGTTTATAATCAGGTTGTATCATGGTTGATTCCACACACAAAACATATTTACCCATGGTTTCTAGGACCTACCTACCCTACAAACACAACTGAGCCAGGAGTCTTGGTTATATCTCCTTTCTAAGCTGTAGTGTGGATGGGACTTTAATCATGTTCTGCAGCCAGGCTAAATCCTTGGTATGTCCTGTGTGATTGTCTTGTATTTTGACCCTGCCTAGGAGCAGGGCTCTAACATGACTGTCATACTGTAACCAGCTTTCAGCACAAGTACAGACATGACCACATTTGTGTATAACCAGCTTAGTTCGCCTTTCCTTCCAAGTTTCCATGTAGGAGGGCATCTCAAAGTGCATTGCCCTCTATGAAAAGCATTCTCAATCCTCTGCTCCTATCACCAGTGGCTGAGGCAGTATGGGATAGCTGTCCACAGTGCATTCATGCAAATGGGCCTGTACAATGAGGTAGAAGCAGACAGGACAATGTAACTGACACATGCAATGTAATTTATTCCATCTGTCAGGGTGGTTAAGCACTGGAATAAATTGCCTAGGGAGGTTGTGGAATCTCCATCATTGGAGATTTTTAAGAGCAGGTTGGACAAACACCTGTCAGGGATGGTCTAGATAATACTTAGTCCTGCCATGAGTGCAGGGGCCTGGACTAGATGACCTCTCGAGGTCCCTTCCAGTCCTATGATTCTATATTTGTGCCAGGAAAAGCATTGCAGGGTAGCGCTGACAAATCATGCTATGAACTAGGATGATGTCAGATGAGCGTATCAAAGACTGGTTGCATACAATATTGTTCTGTCTGCAGTGTGGAAGGAACCTTACAGGAGTGGAAAGATTCGAACATAGATGCTTCCCCTTTCCAACCAAGGGCCCATGGTCCTGACCCCAACACATCAAACACTAGGGGTCCCTAGAAAAACAGCAAGGCCAAGAGGAGGTAATTCTTCCTCTTCAAATAACAGCTCCTTGAGATTTCTTAACCATATTTATCTACCCCTTTAACTATATAGCTCCCTGGAGAGGGGGATTTTGACCTCTGAACCCTCTCTGTCCCTCATGAACCCTCCGAAAACCAAGTCAAACAGGATTCAAAAAAAGAGGATGGGTTTTTTTCTTCCAGAAGTTCTTGACAAAAGATCATGTGAAGAATTGTTTGAACACAGCAGGGGGAGGAAGTGCGCTATTGGTGCCAGAAAGAACTTATCATCTTGAGTCCGGTATGATAGGATTCCAGCCAGAGAAATGACTGTCCAAACAGCAACCTGCCCTCCATCGGTTTATTCTCCGTTTGCAAGAGAAAAGATGAATTTTCTAGTGGCCAGTGCCGCAAACTCCAAAGCCAGGCTGCATTGTCTATGCATCTTACAGCATCACCAGGAATCGGGAACTTGGAGCTGGGACGGCTGGCGGTTTTAGTGCTGCCACATGTGATAGAACAGAACCCAGCTTGTCAAACTTTAGCTTTTTCAATCAGCTGTGACTTGAAGACAAGAGCAAGCCCAGTCCTGCAAGGGGCGGGAGCACCTCTGACTCTCGTTGACTCCCCTGGGAGTTGGGGGCACCCATCCTATTGCACAATTGAGCCGCTGCCATATTTACAAAGTTGTATGCAGTATACTTGTAGCCACGACATTTCCAGGCTATTAGAAAGAAAAGGTGGGTGAGGTAATATCTGTTATTGGACCAACTTGTTTTGGGGAGAGAGACAAGCTTTTCACAGACCTGGAATGATTTTGTTGTCACCATCGCAGCACAGGAACACATGAACTCTGTGCTACAGTGGCTCTGACTTGGCACAAAGACTACCTCAGGCTTCCACCCCCCAGATGCTGCAAGAAGCCAATGCTTCCCAGGTTCCTATATGGCGAGCAGGAGTCACAGGCTGGCCACCTAAGGCATGGGTCTGGAATATGAATAAGACAAGCTGGAGAGAGAGACGGGAGAAGGCATACAAGCAGGGCTGGGATTAGAGAGAATTTGTGGAATGCAGCCACAGATGGATTGAATTAGAGATTGAAATATTGCTAGGATCTACTGCTAACCTCAGAGAAACTACACTCATGTGTGTACATGCCTAGGTACAGATCACACACTCATGCACACACAATGCTGCTGTTATTGCACAAACACACTCAATTCCCCCTCCCTCCAGTGCCCATTTGCCAAGTATCTATTGCAGATTCCCGGGAGCAAAGTCCTGATTTCAGAGGTGGATCAATAGTTTCATCTCAACAGCCTGACAGCTGACTTAAAACATGGGCTAGAGGCGATGCCATGTCTCCCTATTCTATGCTATGAAGGTTGGTGATCCAATTACTCATCACAGGCCATCACCCGGCATGAGAACTGCTTTCAGAACAGAGCTGAGGGCATGGAGTGTTAAGGAGTCCCCCAAAACGCAGGATCCAAGGCTTGTGGGATCCAAGGGTAGAGTCTTAAAGCTGTTACAAGACTAAGTCAAATAAAGGATGTCCAATTTCCTCCTTTTCCTAGAAAGAGTACAGCAAGAGGTGTCGGCTGAAATGCAGCAACACAGAGCTCCTGCTGGCCACCCGCACAGAAGGAGTGAGTCATCACATGTCAGAACAGATTTGACTACAGAACTGCCTTTGTTAAGAGCTGATTTACAACCAGGAACATAGAAATTGCTACACTGGGTCAGACCAATGGCCCATCAAATCTGCAATCCTGTCTCCAAGAGTGGCCAGGACCAGATGATTCCAAGTGAGGCCCAAAATCGTCCTGATACAACCAATTGTGCCATCCAATGTGATAGAAGGAAAGTGACTTCCTGACTCCTGCTGTGGATAATGTGTTTCCTAGAAGCTTCAGGATCAATAGTCCTTATAACTAGGGCCCTACCAAATTCACAGTCCATTTTGGTCAATTTCACGGTCATAGGATTTTAAATATAGTAAATTTCATGATTTCAGCTATTGAAATCTGAAATTCTATGGGGTTGTAATTGTAGGGGCCCTGATCCAAAAAGGAGTTGGGGGGGGAGGTCGCAAGGTTATTGTAGGGGGGTTGCGGTACTGCTACCCTTATTTCTGTGCTGCTGCTGGAGGCGGCGCTGCCTTCAGAGCTGGGCAGCTGGAGAGCAGCAGCTGCTGGCCAGGAGCCCAGCTCTGAAAGCAGAGCCGCCACCAGCGGCAGCACAGAAGCAAGGATGGCATGGTATGGTATTGTCACCTTTACTTCTGCACTGCTGCCTGCAGAGCTGGGCCCTCAGTCTATCATGGCAGCAGGCCGGAAAATAAACCCAGTTTGGGAATAAGAACCATTCAAGAAATATATGTTTGCTCATGATGTTGTAAAGAAAGTCACACCAGTGAACTGGTGGAAGTAACTTAAGCACTTGGATTCAGAGACTGTTGATGTGATAATCTCACTTTTAACAGCAGTAGCTTCTTCTGCCAGTGTAGAAAGAATATTTTCTTCCTTTGGACTAATTCATTCCAAATTGAGAAATCATTTGGGACCTGAAAAAGCATGAAAGCCTGTTTTTCTTTTCCAGATTATGAACAAACAGGAAAATGAAAGTGAAGATGACTAAATTAGCTGCAGAAGTCAATATTTTAAGTTTCTCGTGTTGACCTTGCTGACATAGTCAATGTAATTTTTGTTTTTTTTCTTAATATTTAATTTAACTATTTTAGTTAAAAAAAAATTAACAAAAACAAACCTGATTTAAAATAACTTGAATGTTTAACTAAATTAAAAAATTCATATGCTTGTTTTGTTAAAATATTATGTTTGCTGTTGAAGAAAAAAATCCAGAATACATAATGTTGTTTTAGTTAAATAATACAATTTAAATGTCTGTCTGGTGATGTTCTCCTCCTAATACAGCATGGCAAGAAAATCCTCCAAATATTAATGATTAGCCTGTTGAATTGGAGATAGTTCACCTCCCAATGACTTCGTAAATATCTGCTTCAATTACCTCTGGTAAATGAAATAAGCAAACAATCATTCATTTTCTGATATAGCTGTAAAACTAATCTGAAAAGTTTTCAAAATAAATCACTTTAAAAATGTATAGTGTGTACCTTCTAAAAATGAAACCTACATCTATCTCTGAGTTGTGAAGAATATGTATTAAGGCTACAATAAGCAACAAGAATGCACTTTTACGTAGAAATCCATGATTAAATCGAGTCTTCCTGACTAGTCATTTAAATTAATTTGATTTAAATCGAATCCACCCTATGTAATGTGATGCCCATTTGTGTCCTTGTTACATGAGGATCGCAAGTCTGATGTCCCCTTCAATTATAAGGAGCCTCATTCTGCCCTCAGATTTACACACACAACTTCCAGTGTCTTCAAGAGGAGTTATGTGGAGGTATCTGGAGGCCAAATTCACCCAGCATTCCTCAGAGTTGATTTCAGCTCTCAGTTGCAAGTGAGAGTCCCATAGATTTCAACAGAAGTTGCACTCATGTAACCAAGAACAGAATTTGCACCTTAGAATTCATGCAGTGCTTTATATTTTCAAAGCATTTTACAAACATTAATTCATTATCCCTACACTCACCCTGTTGGTCAGGGGGAATTATTACCCACATTTTTACTGGCTCACTGAGGCACAGAAATGGTAAGTTAATTGCTCATGACCATACCGTGAGTCAATGGCAGACTCAGGAGAGGAAGTGGGGAATTCCTGCCTCTCAGTCTTACATATGAACTTCTAGAGCACTGCATCAGATCATTGGAACAATCGGTTCATTGTCATACGCTAGGTGGACGCAGGGAGAAAATGTAATAGCCAGCCGTTGCATCTATAGAACATTGCATTGAGGACCATCAATAGATCATATCATTCCCTATGGTGCTGCACAGGAGAATTATTAGGTATTTCAGGTGCCATTTGAATCCTTCTTAGGACCAGGGGCGTCTCCAGGCCCCAGCATGCCAAGCACGTGCTTGGGGCAGCATGCCGCGGGGGGCGCTCTGCTGGTTGCCGGGAGGGCGGCAGGCAGGGCTCCGGTGGACCTCCCGCAGGCGTGCCTGCGGAGGGTCTGCTGGTCCCGCGGCTTCGGTGGAGCTGTGGGACCAGCGGATCCTCCGCAGGCACGCCTGCGGGAGGTCCACCGGAGCTGCGGGACCGACAACCGGCAGAGCGCCCCCCCGGCATGCCACCGTGCTTGGGGCGGCGAAATGTCTCGAGCCGCCCCTGCTTAGGACCGTGTTGTTAACTGGGTTGGAAGTTGATATCTTCACACCACTCTAAAGCCATCTGCTGATGGCCCATCTGTCATGTTGCTCTTAGTTCTCATGCAGCTAGTCCTTCCTGTCTGCCTGCAATGGTGACGTGCAGACAGGTGCCGCGAGGGCAAGGAATGCAAGCCGTAGGTGGGTGCTCATGCCCAAAATAGTGTGCTCACATCTGGTATTGGGAGTTCAAAACCAGTGCTCAATTTGTTTTTGCAAACCACCCCACTCCTGCTACATGGAACCAAGACATGTTTGCTTCACTGCATTGTTTGGATTGGGTGGTGTTTTGAGAGCCACATGGGGCGACACTTCATGGTGAATAACAGTGAGATGGGTAGTAAAACAGTTGCCTAAACCACTCCCACAATGCAGTGTGAATAAGAGACCATGGAGCCAGAGGGACCGTGACAGAGCCACGAGCAGCAGCACAGGTCAACCAAGCAATCACTGAAGGTGGGGGAAGAAGCAGCCTGCTCATTCTTCCCTCATCAGGAGGAGCTGATGGTCCCTCCTGGGTTACTCCCTGCCCTTGGCCTAGGAGGTGTGGGGCTGAGCCTTAGCCAGCGAAGAGGTTAATGGTGGCCTAGGAAACAATGCCACAAAGTGACCAAATGCCTCATCCAGTGGCTTCCTTCTGCAGCACTGGGCTTTCTGATCTCTCTTCCCAACTCACATTGTCCTCACACTGCACACTCTGCATGCCCCCCCCTCCCCTTCACTGCCATCTGCTTTTCTACTGATGGCATAGGATGAGCTGTTCCGCTGGCCTTTGAGCTGCAGAGCCCACTCCACACTAAATTGCTTTCCTGATGAGCGCTCCAAACACTCTCTATCCCTCTCTTGCTGTTTGCATTATGTGCCTCACCACTCTCTGGATGGGGAATTTGGCAAGAGCCAGAGAGAGAGTGTCAGATGGACATCAAGATTAATGGGTGGAGAAGGAAGACAGGGAGAGACGGGACAGTTGGACTGCTCCAGTGACAGATGCATGATGGAGACAAGGTCAATTATTCCAATGTCATCAGAAAGTGACTTGATATTTCCAGCTGGAGGCTTGGAAGCTAGAGCTCCCTAGAATTACTCCAGCTAGGGCTGGGACAGGTTGGAGCCTGCCCTCAGCCAGCACTCCTACACCCCACCTGCTAGTGACTCCTGTTGGAAGAGACTGCAACTGTAGTCAGCAATAGTTCCTGCACAGCCAGTGATTCCCTCATAATCAGAGGCCCTGGGGTGGCTAAGTGCTCTCTCTTGTACCCAGTGCTCCGGCTGGCAGAGGCTGGGACTGCAGTAGCTTCTAGCTGCCCCACAGCCAGCACTCCTGCACCATTCTCTACAAGGCTCTTGCTCAAAACAAGAGGTGAGGTGCAGAACCCAGAAGCATGAGGCTCAATGGCTCTTCCATACCATTTTCGTTGTCTTTAGTTATGATATTCTGGATAGTCTTGATATCCGTATAGCTACCCAATTCTTTATTGACACTTATATTGCTTCACTGGACTCAGGGGAGGAATCACTCCCTTTAATTTAAAGCCTTGCTTGTGAAATGTGCCAGACTGGCAGCCCTGGAGACTCAAGTCGCCTATTTATCCATGGAATAGGGCAGAGCCATGCAGACGGCTTTCACACAGCCCTGCCACAGGCCTCGTTCCTGACCTGGAAGGGGAATCAGGTATTTTACAAGTATTCAGGCCTTTACTTCTCTGCTGAAACTGCCAACAGCAGCAACTGGTTAGGGGCTCCCTGGGAGATGGGCTGAAACCAGCAAACTCATTTCACTGAACAGCCCTGAGACGGTAATGCCATCCACTTGCTACTTATCTGGACTGGCCCTGGAGGGTGACCTGACACTCTCTGTGTCCTTAAGTTCCTCCTCAAAACTCGCCCATTGTAATAAATACAGTAAATGGAGACACAACACAGTCAAGAGAAATACATGGAGCACCATACAACATGATAAAACGGTGTAAAGTTGCTCCCAAATGCAAGCTGCCTCCAATGAGACAACATGTCTTGTGCTCATGGGTCTGTGTCATTCTCGTGCCCAGCAGCACTCTACCGACTGGTGACCAACAGGGGTGGCTCCAGGCCCCAGCACACCAAGCGCGTGCTTGGGGCGGCAAGCCGCAGAGGGCGCTCTGCCAGTCGCCGGGAGGGCGGCAGGCAGGCTGCCTTCGGTGGCATGCCTGTGGAGGGTCTGCTGGTTCCGCGGCTCTGGTGGACCTCCTGCAGGCATGCCTGCGGAGGGTCCGCTGGTCCCGTGGCTTCGGTGGAGCTGCGGGACCAGCGGACCCTCCGCAGGCACGCCTGCGGGTGGTCCACCGGAGCCACGGGACTGGCGACCGGCAGAGCACCCCCCGCGGCATGCCGCCGTGCTTGGGGCGGCAAAATGTCTAGAGCCGCCCCTGGTGACCGATTAAGCCATTCAGCCCCCGCCCCTGGAACTTGCGGCTCAAACACATTAGGCACACACACTCTCTCATCACTCATTTATTTCACCCTTTTGCATTCATTCATTAGCTCTGTGCTGTGGCCTGTAGAATTAAATTCCTGTCCAGCTTTCCTTATGGATACAGGAGATAAAGGACAGCATAAAAGAGCTGACAGGAGCCTTCTCCCAGAACGTGAACATCAAAGAAGTGTGAATAAATTCATCCCTACGCCCCCAAGCTTTGGGAAAGTTCTGATCTGCCTCCTAACTGTGGTGTGGACCTCATCTCTAACTGTTGTTCATTTCACACTTCCTGTTGCTAGCCTGGGTCCAGAGTGACAGAAATCACACGAGAAAGCCTGTGTTCACAAGATTTCAAGACCAAACTTCTAAACTCCCATCATCTGGAGATTTCAGATCAGTCAGGCTGGGCACTTAGTCCAACCTTTTGGGCTTTGCCCACCAGGGAAGACATCCTAGCAGGAGACGGTGCTTTGAAAATCCAAACTTGTCATTGCCACGTTACTCAACTGGTGCACAGGCTTTTCCTTTGCTTATGAAGAACACTCACCCTGGCCTCTTTGCTAAGCCAGAATGCCCTGTCGTAGACCATTCAAACTCTTGCCAAGGCAAACTAGCCCCACCCCTATGATGGACTGAGTCTGAAATCCCAGCCCGAAGTGCTGTTCATGCCAGGGGCCTTACCTCACATGACTGGATGCAGTGAATGACTGTAGGGTCTGGGTGCCATCGCAACCTGCCAGTGCACACAATGTTCTATGGAGGAAAAGGAGAAAACAGCTGTCAGGTGACTCAGGAAAGGCAAAGGTCCCTAGGAGCCTATTAGAATTATTATACCACCACATCTCTCTGCATCACCAGTGGTCTGCTCAGGTTCTGCATTGGGTTTCTGTGCATCTGCTGCGCAACCCAAGGATTTCACTCTCTCACCACCCCTCAGATCCTGTCACAGCCACACTCCTGCCAGCTGAGGAGGTCCAGATGGGGACCTTCCTTCCATGCCTAACGAAGTACGAGTGCTGTTGAGTTTGAAGAGGGCAGGGACTGAGACTTGGCATCGCTGAAGAAGACAATTAAAGAATAAAAAGGAATTAAACTCTCCTGAGCGACAGAGAGGTGGTGGAGGCCAGGGACATGGCGGCTCAATGCACTGGCTTGTCACACTTGGGTCAGCCCCTCTAGAGATGCTCAACTGGTTCACCAGTTAGATGGTCACAGATAAGGTCTGGCCTCAGCACTAGTGGATAATCAGCTAAACATGAGCTTCCAGTATAACTCCGTTGCCGACAGAGCTACTGCAATCCTGGGATGTATAAACAGGGGATCCTCAAGTAGGAAGAGAGAGGCAGAAGCTGAGCAATCCCATGGCTGTGAATTGAAATGTCTGGCTGGACAATCGAGAGGCCCATGGCTTAACTGAGCTATCAGCTCACCTGTGTGTGAGGATGTTCCACCTAGCTGGGCAGTCCTATTGGCTGGGTTTCCCTCTGCTTGACATAAACATATATTTGAATAGCTGACGGCAGCCCAAGGGCACGTAAATAATCATTGCACTGAGCGTGCTCTTAGCTCTGTCCCGCAGCGCTTACCCCTACAGCGAGGGCCTTCCAATCACCCCTGCTGTTCTCAGCTTTCTCAGGGGCTAAAACAGCAGCCCCTCTGTTTAACCCATCCCCCCACCCCCAACCTCCATAGTTTTTCTCAGTCTCTCACCCATTGCCCGACTTTGTTCTCACTGAGCCCCCTCCTCAATTCCAACCTCTTCAGTCATAAGGGAGAGTCTATCCCTAGGCCATCACTCTCCACTCAGGGTCTCCGAATTCCAGCCAAGACAGCGGCACAGAGTGCTGGCTGAGGGAGCCGAGCCCGTTCAGTTCCGTTTACCTAACAGCCATGCAGAATGCTTCAGCCGCATGCAGACATTAAGTAACTGATCCTCCCCACAGCGCCACAGATGAAGGCAGTATCACCCCTCCCCCCATGGTCTAGAGGATATTAGGGCAGAGAGATGGAGTGACCTGCCCAAGGCATGAAGCCAGTCAGTGGTGGAGTCAGAACTGGAGCGTGACCTTATGTCACTCTAAGCAAGTAGGCCCATTGTGGACAGGGGCGGCTCTAGAGCCCAGCGGGGCAAGCACCCGCCTGGGGCGGCCGTTTCCCAGGGGGGCGGCAGGCTGGGCCGGTGGACCTGCCGCAGTCATGCCTGCGGGAGGTCTACCGGAGCCCCGGGACGACCGGACCTGCCGCAGGCATAACTGCGGACGGTTCGCTGGTTCCGCGGCTCGGCTGGACCTCCCGCAGGCATGACTGCGGCAGCTCAACCGGAGCCGCCGGACCAGCGAACCGCCAGCAGCTGCGGGGGGACCAGCTGAGCCGCGCGACCAGCGGACCCTCCGCAGTCATGCCCGCGGGAGGTCCGCTGCTCCCGCGGCGCCTCCCGCGCATGACTGCTTGGGGCGGCCAAATTTGTAGAGCCGCCCCTGATTGTGGACCCCCACCCTTTTCTTCTCTGCTGGAATGGCAGCTCTTGCTGCAGAGATCCCTGACCAACGGCCAGCACTGTGAGAGGAAAGCATGCTCCGAGGGAAGAAAGAAATGTCTATCTATCAGCAGGGAGGGAGGAAGGAGCAGAGGCGAAGGGAGTGAATAAAAGAACATGTTTCAGTGACAGGTCCTGGCAAAGGGAAGACATTTTCTTAAAATAACCCCTTCCCCTGCTCTCCTCCACCCCCCATTCACGAGAGGCGATGGTGCTGGCGGAAGGAAAGCCAAAAGCCGGCGTCCTGCAGAGCTGAGCGATATGATCCTTCATACCCGAGGCCTCCTTCCAAGACCCAGCTAACGATCCCACATGCCACAGCCCTCCCCATCCCCCGACTGGGCCCTTCCCAGGCCGGTGATTTGCAGCTAGTCTGATTCAAACTGGCGCACAGGAGTATCCACAGGCATGAAGTTCTGGTAACCCTGAGCCTCCTACAGGCTCCCAGGAGGGGAGAAAGGTGGCTGGAAGAGAACGTTGGCTCCCAATAATATTACTTGCTTCTCTTCCACCCCCTCTGACGCGTTTCATTTTTATTTTAAGAAATATTACCCCTGGCGGAGCTGCTTTTGGATGTTATAATCCCAAGTATTTGAGCCTTTCTGCTGGAAAGCTCATGAGGGGAGGGAAGGAGAGAGGGCAGTCGGGGGAGGTGAAGGCTCCACACTTCACCACCATCAGGCATTGGAAACAATCTGCCATGAGTCCCTGGAGCTGTCAACAGGTGAGAGCGCCCTGAGACGCCTGGCGGAAGTGTAGCCTGAGCTGCCAGTAAGTCTGCCAGACACAAATGTTGCTTTGGCTTTGTGTGTGGCTGCAGCTCCTGTATCTGTGTTGTTTTGTGTATTTGCTAAAGACAGTGGCCCACTGGGGGAGACTTTCCAAAAGCACCTAAGGGATTTAGTATCAGAGGGGTAGCCGTGTTAGTCTGGTTCTGTAGAAGCAGTAAAGAATCGGATGCAAGCAGTCCGAAGAAGTGGGTATTCACCCACGAAAGCTCATGCTGCAAAACTTCTGTTAGTCTATAAGGTGCCACAGGATTCTTTACTGCTTTTAAGGGATTTAGAAGCTCAAGTCCTACTGAAGAATCAGTGGGATTCATGCTCCTAAATCTCCTCCTGGATTTCTGCAGCACCTTCCATCCCCCGAGAGTCCAAAGCAGTAGATGGACACTTTCTCGTCTGTGTCTTTGTACTGCATATTATATTACACACAGAAACGGTTACAAGAACATTACTAAAGTTGCAGGCTCAAGCACTCGCTAGTTAGGAAATGCCTGAATTAAGGTTGCCTGTGCTATCCTGATTGGGCCCCCTTGTGCATATGTTGTATGACAAAGTATTCAATGACATTCCTCACTCAGTGCGCAGGATGGACAGCACTCACTGAAGGAGCAGCTAGCCAATATTTGGTTTTCTCCTCTTTGTTCAATGGGTGGCCCCAGGCCTTATTTACTGCACACTACTCAAACGCTGCTCTGAAGACAGAATTATTAACTTCCTCATGGGCTTTTCTCCTGGTACTCAATATTGTAGATCAAGTGGCAGAGGTCTTTGTGGCAGATCTAAAGGTTCCTGCTGATGACCCATGTGGTGTCAATGTGATTGCACTTGATGGAATTTCTGTTTTTCCAGTTTGCACATCAGGAGATACTGGGATGAGGCACCAAGGGGAAGAGAAAGACTAGACTGATAGCAGTAGTAGGTTACTGTCCTCTTTGTGAACCAGGCACTAAACTCTGGAGGGACACACTTTGGCAGCGGGTTTCACAGCTATTTGATGAGAGCAGGGGAATGCTGAGGCTCTGGATTCTTGGGTTCCAGTCCAGGTTCTAGAGTGGACCTGCCCTGTTCCCCTCAAGACTGACCCCTTCTGTCAATGTACCCTCTAGCCTGTCTCTGTACCAGTCCTGTCTCTCCTCCTCCACCCCAGCAGGTCTTCGCCCTAGTCAGTCCCAGTCACCTCACCAGCTCCCCGCCCAGCCAGTCCCAGGTCCTCATCTGATCTCAGTCTTACTCTGCACCCCTCTGTCTCACACTCCCACACTCCCCTATGTACCCCAGTTGCCCTGGATTTAAAGGGTGTGTATACCCCAAAATGTAATCAAGTTAATTGCACCATAAGTATGTGCATTCAGCCACCCCTAAATTAATAAAATAGAACACCACATAATTAAGGGTTAATTTAAAAAACAGGCTTTCAAAAGCAAGGTCATATCTAGCTGGCAGTTTCTGCTAATCAAAGTAAAAGACAAACAAACAAACAAACAACTAAGTCTAAAAACATTAATAATGAAAAAAACATAAGTCTAGTTGCATCTAATATTAACAGTTTATTAAAAATTTAAAAAATAATAATATAGTAGGGATCATTATAACCTATGTGTTTTATAAAAAATATCTAATAAAGTATACATTGGAGCAGTCCTCTGAAACCACCTTGAGAAATGTTTTTCCTGACACCCTTTCTCTCCGGTGGGTGAGCAATTGGCCACTGTGAACCTGCTGTTAATTACCCAATACTGTTCCAGATGTTAGGTAAATATCTGGAATGTTCTAGACCTATTGCTTATGTTTGTGTGTGCTTAAATCTAATAAACTCCAGTTTTAGATAGAGCACGCTTACTTGTATTACTCCTTGATCAGACAGAATCGCTAAGTTCCTGTTGATTTATTCCTTACACCGCCTAAAGTAAAACAGTTAAGTTGCCCCTGTTGGGGGTTCTGAAAACCCCAGGTAACACATTCTCCCATGCTCCTTATTCCAATCTACTCCTTCTAGCACACCACTCCCTTCTCAGACCCCAGCTCTTGTCCTCCCCTTGCATTTCAGTCAGGCGGTTTCCTCCTCCTCCAGGCTGCCTGGGTGCCAGGCAGAGAGTCATTGAGAGCGTAGGAGAAACAGGCTCTGTGGTCATAGTTCTGGTGCCTGGCCTCACTCTAGCTAGAAGCAGCAGGGAACAGCAATTCCAGGAAAAGTCCTGCTCAGCCCCTGCATCCCTGGGCTGAAGCATGCCCAGTGCAGACAGAATCTGTGGAGAATTTAGCTGCCAACGTCTAACAAGTCTCTACAGAGCATGCATGAACGGAGTCTTTTCAAGGGCTTATAACTTGGACAAATTTGGGTGGATTTTCACGCAGATGGCGCAAGGCCAAGCACTGACACAAAGGCCACCCCCTGCCAAACATCAAGTGTCTGCTCCAAAGCATCGGGATGCTAGAGCTCCCCCAGGAATAATTTTTTTAACATGTGCAAAACAATGTATTTTTCCCTAATCTGATTTTCAGAAATGGCTGAGCCATTTGCACTGAAACGTTCCAAAACAATTCAACACCCGGCCTGAAAAATGTCACCCTTAATGGTTAAAAAAGGTTGGCAAAGTTATAAACAACTGAAAACTAGGTTTTATAATGGGATGTGTTATGGGAAGTTAACAATAGGCAGCACTACCAGCCCTGCCTTTAATACATTATAGCCATTCCATAACAGATGTCTAAGAGAAAGCACCTAATTCCATATTCAGCCATGTAAATAGAATCTATGATTCTATGAAATAAGTGGCTTGATTGTCAGGGGTGTTGAGGCCTGACAGCTCCCAGGGAAGGGAAGGGTTGGTGTGCAGAAGTCCAGCGCCTTTAAATCCAGCTCCGTGATCGTGTCTGATTGCCTGGGTGTTTTAAGGTAGAATCCCTTTCCCTCTGCTCTTTAGGCAGAGATGGCTGCTTGCTCCACATTCACATCTGGTAGCAGGAGCGGCTTCTCCAACTTGCTCACCATTCTCTGAATAAAGTCTGGTGTGTCTCCCTGTGTCCCTCCTTCTCCCAATCTCTCTCTTCCTTCTTCCCACAGGCCTGCCACTCTTTACTCTAACGCCACCAGGAGGTGGAGGGTGGGAGGAACCACCTCACTTTTAATCCCCAGAATTTGCTGAAAGCTGCTCCGGGAGCCAGCTACAATGGAATCAAAATGATAACTTCACATCTCAGGAACCATTTTGCCTTAGTGTACCTTAATCAGAGAGACACCCCCCGCACACACATACCCTTTACCTGGACTCTGGTAGGTTCCAGACGGTGGTCCATAGTGTCAGCAGTAATGTTTTCGGGGAGCATCACTGCGTCGCTGGGGGGGATTATACAGGATGGTATGCACACTGCCCCTGGGGTAAGGAGACACAGGATTGGAGACTCATCAACAGATCATTACATTTATGGGTTGCACACTCTGTAGAGCTTTCTTTGGTAATAAGGGATTTATGTTCTAAGGGGAATGGGGTTTCACCAGTGCTAAGAACTAGGCACTAGAGTGTGATAGAGGCAGACCCAGGAGAGACCTTCTATTTGCCAGTTCTGGGGACTGGGCTAGAATTCCCTTCCAAAATCCCAACCAATCATGGGAGAATCTTGGGGTTCACACAGCTATGCTGCCCACCCCAGCACTGAACTGAAAAGTCAGAGGAAACAAAGTCCAATGTTATGCAGAAGGAAGCCTCTAGAAAGCGGTGAAGTGACTTTTGTGCACTGGTGACTCTATATTGTCCTGCAAGCTCAGCTGGCAGGACATGGGACAGACCCATAGGAATGTCCTGTATATTTAGCGATGATTCTACTGTGATTCCTACATTATCTTCAACAAGCCAAACCATGGCCCTCATAATGTTAGAGGCAAAATTCCCATTGACTTCAGTGGAACTGGGATTTGGCCCTAAGGGAATAAAATCGATTGGTTATGCAACTGACTATGTAACCAATCGATAGATAATTTGGGCTTTCTGAAAAACATTCCCACAAATCAGACCTTGCAGTGCAGATCTTTGCTTGAAAATTCTGGAACTAGAGAGCTGTCCATAGTTTATGTCTTTCAGCCTCCTGGGGACTGCAGGAAGGACAGCTGAGCACAGAACAGCACTGTGTTCTGCACAATCAATGGGGTATTAAATGAGGATCTCAGTATGGAATGCAAGTTGGCCACAACTACTGACTTATTGTCTTACGGCAGTACAATAAGACCTGGCTCCTAAGAGCTAAAGGCTAAAAGATTGATTAGCTTGAGGCTAAAAGGTTAATTAGAATGGAAAAAAAAATCTCAGCCTAATATAAATCACTAGCCTGGAGGCAGCTACACAGGTAAAAAGGTACAGATACTACTCCTGGGGGAATTTTGTGCCACTGCACAATGCAGAATTTGCATAGAATTAATGTTCTGCAAAGAATTTCCTTTTCCCTCAACAGAATTGGCACTGCAGAGCTGCTGGCTGCCACTAGGGACCTCTGGACCTGCCAGAGCCCAACTCCCTAGCTCGCAAATAGAAGCCAATGCTGTGGGGAGGAGGATGGAGCTGGAGAGCCCCTGGCAGCTGCAGTTCCCTGCACACCCTGAAGGAAGAAGGCAGCATGCAGGAAACTCCATACAAGCCCAGGACCAGGCATCAGGCTGTTTTACTCTCTGGATCCCTGGGATCTGGAGGAGTATGGGGTGCAGGTGTCTGGGATGCGGGGGGGGGGGGGCACACAGCTGGGCTTTAGGGAAAAGGGGGTGTGAGTGTCTGGGTAAGGTGGGTGCCCCATGGCTGGGCTCTGGGAGGAGGAGTGCAGGTGTCTGGCCCCCCCAGCTGGGTCTGGTGGGGAGGGAGCGGAGAAACAGAAACTGGGTTGTCATAGGGATTTCTTTAACTCTCTACTCCTGGGGGAAAAATTTTTTGTGGGTGTCTGTATTGTTACAGACATAGTTGCTGACAGGTATAATTGAAACTGGCATGGATTATATAGTGTTATTTTGACACATAAAATATACAGAATATTGCAGAATTTTAAAATGTTGTGTGCAGAATTTAAAAAAAAATTGGCACAGAATTCCCCCAGGAGTAAGACACAGGATGAACTATCCTTTGAAGGCACTGAACTGTACATGGGACAATCCCACAGGGATCTTTACTCTGATGCTTTAATGTTAATGCAGCAGCTTTCATTGTTGTACGAATGTTATGACCAATGTCCATTTACATAATGCCATGGATAGAGGCGGTTTACTCTTCCATATACCAGGGCATTCCAAACCAGGGGAGCTTTGGGATGGCTCAGCTTTTCTGGTCTGTGTGTTGTTTCTGAAGGCTGGAGGGAATATTTGTTTTTGGGGGGCAGGAAGATATTAGTGTTATTCAGTTTATTTTGTTGTGATTGCTTTGGGTCTCATTTGTACTGTTATATCAACTAACAACAACTATTATTATTGTGACAATAATTTCCTAAAGGCCCCAGCTGAGGTGAGGGCCCCATCATACTGAGCATTGTACAAACACATCACAGGAGGCCATCCCTGGGCCAGAGAGCTTACAATCTAAATAGAAAAGACAGAGGAAGGGTGGGAGGACAAACTGAGGCAAAGAGAGGTGCAGTCATTTGCATAAGGTCGCACAGCAAGTCAGCGGCACAGGTGGGATTAGAACCCAGGTATTCTGAGCATCAGTCCAATGTGTCCTCCACTAGATGGCCTTGCCTCTGTAACACGTTTTGATAAGTTCAGACAATATCTCAGTGTGTTTGTGCTGTTGGGGCTGGATCCACAGACTTAGGCTCAGCCTTACAGTGCCTAACGTTTAGGCCACCTGCCACCCGGTGGAATTTACTGCCCCGAGTTAGGTGCCCAGGTTCCCTAGGCAATGCAAGGGGAGAGTTTGGTACCTAAGACAGGGTCCTCAAAAGCCAAGCTGAGCAGGGAGACCCGTAAGAGAGCTAGCACGTGCTGAGGAGAGGGGTGTGGCCTAAGACCCCCTTGGCAGGAGGCAGGCACCTGTCTCCACTTCCGATTCAGAGCCATGAACCTACTCCTGCAGGCAGGCACCTAAGCCAGGCCAGCCCAGTCTCACAAAAGACAGTGGTGGTGGTGGCAGCTGCCTTATGTGCTATAGCACAGTGGCTGGAGCACTCATCCAGGCTGTGGGAGAGCTGGGATCAAATCCCCCCTCTGCCGGATGTGGAGCAGGGACTTGACCCCAGGTCTGCATTTCCCAGGTGAGTGCCCTACCACTGGGCTACAGCCTATTCTGGCATAGTCCTCCATCTCTCCTGGGGGGAGCTGTTCTACTTGGTAGGAAATACTTTCAGCAGTCATCAGGCCAGAGAGAGTGAGAACGACTCGACAGCCCAGCAGTTCAGGCAGGCTTCAGAGAGACCCAGGTTCCGGTCTCCGCTCTGATGACTATTTAAAGCACTTCACACAAAGTGGAAAAGCTTCAACCAAAGAGACCTACCTCAGCGTACCCTATATCCCAGTGGGTAGGGCACTCGCCTGGGAGGTTTGCATCCGTGATCTGAATCAGGCAGGCTGAGGATTTGAACGTGGGCTGCAGGGTCACAACTGCTGCCATGTTTTGTGGGGGGCTTGATCCGGCAGGTTTGCTGAGAGGCTGCCTGTGAGCCCATTGACAGGATTGGCCCTACAGGTGAAGCAGAGGGGGAATGCCTACTTTGAGAATCCCACCTGGTCTGAGGTTCCCACCAGCTTGGTTCCATCACGATATAGATGACCGTGTGCATACCCACTGGTAGAAATGTAGGCACCTAGGGCACTTCCCTAGTGGAAACTTAGGTGGCTACGAAATTTAGGTACCTAAAGGGTTAGGTGGCAACTGAGCAGGGTTTCTGAGGATCTAATTTTTGAATATAGGAGCCTACAGTAGCAGTTTGGTGCCTAAATTTTTTTGTGGCTCTAGCCCTTGATCTTTTTATTTCTTAAATTTAATAAAGAATTTAAAAAATCAAATTACAGCGATGCAAAATGTTCCTAATGGAGCCTGTAGTCATGGGAAAATGCCTTGGTTTCATCACATGCCCCAAACTCATACCAGGCTTGTGAGAAGTTTTTTGCTAAACTTAATGGGCCTTTTTCACCAGCCTGGGCCCAGTTTTGATCAAACTTGGGTGATTTATGGTTTTGCACTGAAAACTATGTGGGTTTTGCGTTAACACTCCATTTAGACATGAAGCCAAGTGCAATGTGGCAGCTATGATTGAGTGTTGCTTTTAAGTGGGAGGGATATAAACCCAAGTGAATTTAGACAAAAGAAACAGTTTGCATGGACCCATGAAGAGTAAAATTGCCTAGTTTCACATGCCAGGTGACTCAGGTCATCCCTCTAGGAATTACCACCATCACCACCACAACCACTCACAGTAAAAACAACTGCAAAAGGTGGACGAATACTGTAAACGGCTGTGGTTTGCCTCGCTGACATATTCCTTCGCCTTATGAAACTACACATCCTTATCCCGAAGCCAGCATTAGGATTAAAGCTCTTCTGCTAACATGGCCAGATGTTATGTACATCCATAAACCGCCCAACTGGCTTTATGTGCAGACAGAAGACTAAAAACAAAATGGAACTTTGTCATAAATTCAAATGTCTCTGGAGCAGCAAAAGAGTCAATGTGACCTTTCACTCAGTCCTCTGGGACCGCAATAGACCCGGCTGACTCAACATACAGCCTGCTCCAAGAGAAGCGGGTTTGGATCAGAAATCAACATCCTTTTTTGCCCGTACCAATGCCATAGCCTTGTTCACACTTGTACTCCACTAAATTCAGCTCTGGAGGCGGAGGGCAATTGCCTTGCAGGTTCTCACACAATTTAAACTCCTCTGTCCATAAGCCTTCTTTAGTGCAAAGGATAGGAACCTAGAAAAACAGAGAGGGGAATCCACATTACTGCACTGTACAACCAGTACAAGAGGCTCTGCAATGGCTTTTGCATCTATTCCGCTTGCCCTAGCCACACGTAGTTATACCAGCAGTATAACATGCCTCCCACTGGAGTCCATTTAAATCATATTATCCTTTTCTCCACTAACATCAATTTCACAAAATGAAGTTTAGGATGACCCTTCTCCCACTGAAATCAAAGGCAAAGTTCTCCATCGACTACAGGGAGAGCAGGATGCAGTCTTTTATAAGTTATGCCAAAATGGGGAATCCAATCTATGATGGTCAGTACCGAATGCTTATAAAGCAAACTGTTCCACATTGCAATCTGATCCCATCACAGGAAATTCGCCACATGTATTTCAATGAGACACTTGCAACAGTCCTTCTGCAGCTGATCAGTGAGCAGCTCCTCTCCTTGAGCAAGCCCCTTGCCAGAGAGTATGTCACAAACCAACCAGGGTTCTGCTAAGCTCTGCTAAAACATTAGTAATGCTCCCAGGGCATGCTTAAAAGGGACTTTTCAACTGCTTCTAACCTTTGAAATGAAAGGTTACTAACCTTTCATTTAAAAACAAGCAGAATTGTTGACAGTACAAATTATTTTCTTCCATGAGTATTACAAGAGTATGACTGTTGCTGGGTGGACTGGCCCTTTTGGGAGAGTGAGCTTAGCTCCACTTGTGACCCATTAGCTAGCTGACTCCCAGGTGTTGGGTTTTATTGGTCCTCACAGTAACTCAGCCAGAGGTTATAGGCCTATTGCAGGAGTGGGTGGGCGAGGTTCTGTGACCTGTGATGTGCAGGAGGTCAGACTAGAGGATCACGATGGTCCCTTCAGGTCTTAAAGTCTATGAGAGCCCATGAAAACCATTGCATCACAAAGACATTGACAACAGACTTGAGATTTCCTACAACTGAGTGGGAGAGAAAGGAATCCCAGGCCAGGTGCTTACAGGTTAACTGCAAAACCCAAATATACCCAAATAAACAGAATCTGCAGAGTAGCTGCCAATGCAACATCTGCATCCTGCTGTCACAGAGTTGGCTGGCCCTCCAAGGGAAGCTGGCTTCAGTGCCTCCTGAACCTAGTAATTCATCTCCCAGGGATGGCTCTGAGGCCAGGGATCAGGTGATAGGTTACCTGGCTGACAAATCAAATGTCAATAAGCAGCTCAGTACTTCTGCCCCTTCATGATCATTCGAGCGAGTAAATTTTCATTTGCAAGAACATGGGCAGAGAGCATTGCAAATACCAGTGCAAAGAAACATTCCTGGGGCTCTGCAATGGAAATGCACTGACACCCATTCTGAAAGGCTCTCCATCAGTTAGACACCAGATTCAACAAACAATTCTGAATGTCTGCAGACAACGTTGGCTCCTCTTGAGGGCTTGTCTACGCAGCGAGTTAGCACGTGGCAAGCCAGAGTGTGGAGCTACAGCACACTAGCTTGCCACACACTGACTCGCCGTGTGGATCCTGCTACAGCGCACAGAAAGTTCTATACGGTGCTCTGAAGTGTAGACCAATATCTAGGTCACCCAATTAAGGGACAGACCAGTGACACATGAGTTAGGGAGACAGTCTTTGGGCACCAATAACAGCTAGGAAATGCTCACCATGACCAGTGCGCATATAAATATAGGCGAAAAATACTTTGCAAAACTATTTGTTGAACTGTAAATGACAAACCAACCTTTAAAATAAATGATGATGGCTTTGCAGATATTTTGTGAACGGAAGAGAGGCCTACATTTCTTAAATACCTATTGGGTTGAAGTTGAGCTTGTTGAATTATATTATACTGAATAATTCAAGCAGCTTGCAAGTCTTGTTGCTTAGTGCTGGGTAATGCATGGGGCACAGTTTGGAATGGAACAAAGTTAGGATACAAACTCTCCTACACTAGGAGCCAAGGTGCTTCATTTTAGCGTTCTTAACCCATCTGGCCCCTATGGTTTGTGTGCGCATGCATGCGCACAACACTTTAACAAAAAAAAGCAGTGTAGCAAGACGACTGAGATGTGGATCCTATAGCCATTGTGCTAAACAGCCAGATAAGGCATGAAATATTGCTCATTTTCAGCTTTGCTATGGGTTTGTATATTGGTTCATGTCCCCCTTTTACAGGAGATGGATTGGGTCAGTAGCAGAGCATTGTGGTAGATGCTGGTTTCTGATGCAGGCACCAGCGTCTGTCCCAGGTAGGCCAGGAAATCTAGGCCAGGTTCTGCTCTAATTCCCAGGAATTGTCTTGATGTCCATTCAAGCCAAGCACAGAAATCCAAACTTCATTTCAGCAAAGCCCTCAAGCATGTGCTTAACTTTAAGCACATGCTTAAGTCCCCTTCAAACTTCAGTACTTGGCTGAATCAGGGCCTGTTTCAGGTTCTCCTTTACTTTGGCCCCAGTTGCTCACTAAACACACATACTTAACTTTAGCACACATGAGTTGCACATGGTTAAGTGTTCACATGACTGAGGTCCTAATTTCTACTGAACTGACAGAGAGAAAAATTCCTCTATCCATCTGCAAGACTCCAGTGCAAATGTCTCTGGCAGGCTCCCAAGGAAATCCCACCCTAGATGCTGATTGCACCAAGTACACCATGGATTTGTAGTTCAGCAAGTAAATTCAGAAATAGGGCATGGAATAGCCTTTGCAACGCATCTCGTTAGCCAGCCACACTGCTTTCAGGACAGCTCAACGCCATACCCAAACAAGATTGCCGGGGTGTCCTCCAGCTGGCTTGCTGTGCTCTGGCATTCCCCCTTAAAGAAGTCATTCTTACCCTTTTGCTCTGTGGGTTGCAGCTGAGCATGCATTGGGTGTCCAGCTCAAAGCCATGGGTGCAGTTGTACATCCCCTCAAACACAGGAGGGGGCGGCTCACACAGCACTGGGACGCAGCTGCCTTCCTCCCAGACTCCACTTTCCAGGCAGTGGATCTTCAATAACTTTCTGGGGAACACACACACAAGACAGTTACTGTACCGTACACCCAAAGAGCAATCCCAAAGCCGCAAATGCTCACCTATGAAAGGGGGCGCTGTTAGTTCTGTGGCTTCAGCTTACACCTTTTCCCCTGGACTACAGGAAGTTCACATTAAGCTCCTGGCTGGAACTGTGTTCAAATCCACAACACCTGATAATCAAGTGCAGTGGGGGCCAGGAGAAGGGGAAGGGAGGGGAGTGGAGAAGAGAGCAACAAAACCTCCTGCAAGCAAATTTGAGTGGATGTTTGGAAGCTTTTGTTACTAGTATTGCAAATAATAATCAATATTGAATAACACATGGTTCTGCACATAGAGCTGCCTTCGTCTGAGCATAGAATCAGAGAAACGACATTAAGGCCTCCATTCAGCAAAGCACTGAAACCTCTGCTTGAGCCCCAGGGTTTAAGCACGCGCTGAAAGTTAAGCACATGCTTAGATGATTTGCTGGATCGGGCGCCGACTCATTTAGGCCCCACTTCAGCACCACACCTAATCACACGCTTAAATCCATCCCAGTTCAGAAAAACTCTTACCTCTCAGCATGTGCTGAACTTGCCTTGATTTCAACATGAGTTTGCTGTGTTGCTTAATCACAGCCTTAATTATCCAGGCCTTTCCCTATGTAGCACTGCTTCCTACAGCACATTTCCCAGTGCTTTGCCCAGTACAGGTTTAAATGTCCAAAGCCTTGGTGCTTCCTTCACTTAAATTGCGAGATTAGGCCAGTCTAACAGATCTCACTATCAGGAAAGTTTTCCTTCTCTAGTTGAATTTTTCCATTCCTCAATTTCATCCCCTTGCCCCCTCCCAACTATTTCCCCTTGTGCCACCCTAACAATTCTTCTCCCTTCATGCTGCTCAAACCCTTCTGATATGTGCACTCCATCTCTGTGCCCTATCCCGTAGCCAAGTGATATATACTTAGCTCATTCAAATGTACCTCATCAGTAAATCCCTCTGGCCTCTTTATCATTTTTGTGGCTCTCCTCTGTACTCCATCCAATTTGTAAATATCTTTCTGGTATCGGAATTGCCATACCAGAACAGACCCATATCAGCTTGTATTGCTAAAACAATATAACATTTAAATCCTTGCCAAAAAAATAATGAAAAAGAAAAATGTACAGAACAACACTCCATTTACTCAAGTATTCTACTGCTGGCAACCATCTACATACCACATAGTTCACAAGAAGGCATAAAAACCCCACGATGCACTGGGACAACTGAGCAGTACTCATATCATGGGGGAGAAAAGTCTTTTTGACTCCAGCCGCGAATGAGTTTACACCCTTCGATGCATTAGGATTTGTAGCTCTGGTGAGTTTTACCCTTGCTAATATAATTGCAGACAGGATCCTTATTAAATTCAATGTTTAATTATTCTTGCCTGACCCTGCTCTGGAATCTTTTCACCGCTTGTAAATTTCCCAGATTTTTTACTAGTCATACTCCTTTACTGTTGGACTTTTCTACAAGTTTAATGATGATTTTCATTGTCCAGGACTGATCCCTCACTTTTTCCTTCTCCATCCCTCACCTCCAGCAGACATAGTCCTAGGAGGCAGCAGCTAAAAGTTTCTAGGACACAATAGGCAGCTAGCCAGATAGTTTTAATTTCCTCGCACATCTTTGAGTGTGATTATAGCAGGGCAGCCATTGTGTGCGGCAGAAATAGGGGCAGGAGACAAAAGGTCGAATCAGCACCTTACAATCCAGCTCAAATAAGGGGCAGCACATAGCTGCTTTCCATCAGTTGTGGTGCAGGGTCTAAATTTTGCCTCTGAGGCCTTGTCTACACTAGGAAGTTTTACTGGCAAAAGTCTTGCCACTGATATAGCTATTTCAGCAGGTTACATTCCTATTTGGCTGCCCTCACCAGCGCAGTGTGTTCTCACAGCATCAGGTTGCACTGGCAAAAGGTGATGCTAGGTTTTGTATCAGCAAAAGAGCTACAGGAGAGTCAGTCTGGCCCATTCTGCACGCCTCCTGAACAATGCTTTGTGTGGCATGACCTTACAGCTACAATTTAGCCCTGTTTTTCTACGATAGCATTTCAGCAAGTGGCAGTGTCTCATAGGGGAGCTAAAGTTGGTTGTAGTATAAATAAATCCTGTGAGAAAGGCTATGAAGGGGCTTCATAAACCAGGCCTCAATCATTCAGCAATGTCCTTTAAACAAGAAACATCCCTTTGGGCTTGGACAGCGATGTGCATACACACACTAGACAAACACCTGGGAATAACTGATCCAGCCACTATATGTCACTGTTGCTCTTCAAAAATGCATCCAAGGGCCCTTCAGCAGAAGCAAGGTAACTCCATAAGGAGAGAGCCAGAGGTCTTGTCAATATGGTGAGTTGCTGCTCAGCAACCCAAGGTGTGACTCTGCAGTGCTGCAGTCACACTCTGGCTTACGGCACAGTAACTTGCCACGTAGACAAACCCTTAGTATCGAAAGAGCTGGGAGCCTGCAACATGCCTAAGGAATGTGGGATTTGCACAGGTGTCCTGTGTGGTGAGTGAGATCCTTACTCATCACTCGCCTTCTCGCTTTGATGTGGTGCTAGAATTAACACACTGGGGCTTCCAGCTGCCTGCCAGTCTGCCTAAGCCACACAGGGGAAAATCACGCTTTGTCAGACGGAACCGGGAGGGGGAATGGAGCTGGTTGCAAATACTGCAGCTCTCTGCCCGCTGGATCTGAACTACATCTGCCATAGATTACTAAAGCAGGGGCTTATCGGGAGCATGCCGACTTTCCTTATAAGTAGTGGAATATTCCAGGGATAGGAAAGAGTTTGGCACCGGATGCACCCCACCCCACCCCACCCCACCCGCTGCCAATGTGAAAAAGGCACATCCTATGAATCCTAAACAATAACTCATATCTTCAGGGACTCGCCCAAGGCAAATCTCCCATTTCAGGCTACTTCCCAATAGGGTTGTCCTTCCCTGACCCCGAGGTAGAAGGTGGCAGCGATACCAGTGCTGATACTGCTGACCCAGGAATGCTAAGCAGCCTGTTACCAGAAAGGTGCTGGGAGGGAGAGGTGGGGGGAAAGACTTTTAAAACCTGTAGCCCTAAACTTCGCTGTGCAAGAAAAACACCTTGATTCCTTCTGATCTCGGAGAGCGACATTTACTTAGGATTAGCAGGGGAACCGGGAGCCCAAGGAAAATAAAATCAAAAATCAAGTGTTTCAAGCAGATGTTTAATGGGCAGAAGGTGAAGGCCACAGGGAAGACTTATGAGGCCTGCAGGAGCTGCGTTTGATGTGAAAGGCATGAATGTCGGTCTCTAAAGCTCCATGAACCATGCAGCAGGGAGTTTGGCTAGCGCCCAGATGTGTATTAGAGTGGCCAGGACTTGGAGCAGAGGATCCATTGCACCGAGGCCAAGAGGGACTGCCGTAAATCAGCCGAAAGCTCACATTATCTGCCAATGGCAGGAGATTCAAAGATTCCAAGTCTAAAAAGAGAGGGGGGGTTGCTTATTGGTAAGCTAACAGACAGAAAAGCTGGGTCACTGGATTTCTGCCTCTCTCCCCTTGTAACGGTAGAGGGACAAAAAAAAACACAACCACCCAGCCCCAAGCTAATGGGGTGTAAATCTTTATTGGTGCTATTAGAGATGTAAATACATGGGAGTCCGTTTGTCAGCCTATGTTTTCTTTCCCCTGCTTTATGGCAGGACATTTGTATTTTGTCTGGGATGGGGAATCTATGGCTTAAGAGCTAAAGCCCATGCTCATACCCAGCTAATGTAAGATGGCCCTGTGCCCAGTGCACTCGGATGGCTCCTGGACTGGTCTGTCCTTGTTTGCCCACTGTGGCCTTTCTGAAGTGCTTCCAGCCCCTATCCTGCTAACTCTTTCCATTTCAGTTTCCCCACATCCACCTTTCTTCCCCTTTCATGGTCTACTTCAGTCCCCTGTAGTATTTGGACAACACAGGGAGCTGGAGACATCAGATGTCCCACTTGAAGTGGTGCAGTTCATTACAGTCTGGTTTCCTGGGCCATCTCAGGGCTGCGATGAATTTAGTCAAGGGGCGAGATGCAAATCATTCTTTGGCCAGTGCCTCAAATGCTCACCCACCCATCCGCTGCTCAGCCGCTCTGGCATCTTATATCTACCATACTGGAGAGTGAGGGGACAGCTCCAGTGTCAGCGCCTGTGGCGGACGGAAGCAAGAGAGACTGGAGACAGGCTGGGGCTGAAAGGAATGTAGGCTGAGGCTGTCTAAGGCACCTAGAGGATTTGGAAGTTCGGTTCCCCTTAGTTTTATTCCCGTAGGCAGCTTTGCAAATCCCATTCCGAGTGAATAGACTTTTCTTCACGCTGTCCTTGAAATCAGCCAGCGGAATGAATTCCTGTGCAGCAGAGGATACACTTATCACAGAAATCACATAGGATTCTGTCCCTTCCACTCCAAAAAACACAGGCCACCACCCCTTGAGCTATAGGAAAACCTCCACAGCTGGCAGAAACAGTAGGGTCATTATCCTCTCTTGGCTCAGTCACTGGGGTCAACATCGGACACTTACCCATGCCAATAACGGCAAGGCATTACTCTGGAAGCTATGGCTGGCACAGGATTGGGCTGTCCACCTCCTAAGCGGGACAGGCTACAATGAGCATATAACCCTAGTGTGCCATGCTTTGAATTCACTACTCATTCTCCTCCAGGACATTTACTCTCATCTACAAAATTCCAAATGGTTCAGGGCCCAGTTATCTGAGAACCCACCACTCCCACTCTGCCCTGTTATGGTGGCTGTTAAGATGGGCTGGGATGCCACTGCTGCTGGCTCCTGGGATAGAGCTCTCCTCCGCAGTGGCCTCCTGCCCGTGGACCTGTTATTCTCTGAGCCTGATGGCCTTCACAGCACCGTGGTAGTGTTCTCTCTTTAGAGCAGGCTTTGGCAGTGAGGAGAAGGCCTCTTGAAGTGTTTGTTCATTTAGGAATAGTCCTGTCATTCCCCAAGCAACAGGAGACCTCAGGGGCTCATATTTAAGTACCAACATTGTTGAGGGGCCTGGATGGCCCAAAGAAACCATTTTCAAGGGTGACCCAACCAAATTATGAGGATTCCTAAGCAGGCCTCATCCAGATGGGACACAATGAGACCCATCTCCTGCATTCAATCATCACAATCTCAAGAGATATTATCCCCCAGCCCGGCCCCTTCTGATTATCACAGTCTTCAATTCAGTGCTCTCCAAGGAACCCCTACTCCTCCCTGAAAAAGGCCTTCTCCACACGAAGGCCATTTCCTACAAATTTTCCCACTGTTGCTAATGCTGGTGGGCTAAACCGCTGTCAGCACAAGCCTGAGCACTAGCGATGGCTCCCACAGCCACTGCTGTTTGTAACCCCTTGTCTGTCAGACTCGTCAGAGGGCGCAATCGGGGAGGCCTGTCTATGCGAGAGCTCCCCCTGTGGCTGACAGCTGGTCAGTTGCACCAGTGTTGCTGACAGCTGGAAATCGTTAGGTTTCCCTAGTCAGGGCCAGCGCTTCCATTAGGCGACCCTAAGCGGTCGCCTAGGGCGCCAGGATTCGGGGGGTGGCATTTTGTGCGCTCCCCACGGGGCGCATGGGAGCTTCCGGTTCTGCTCCCTCGCACCGCCGACGAAGGACCTTCTGCCGATGTGCTGCGGAAAACAGCGGCAGGCAATTGAGCAGCTCAATGACTGCCGCTGTCGCCTGCGGCATTTCGGCGGAGGGTCCTTCTTCGGCGGCGTGATGGGAGCGGAACCGGAAGCTCCCGCGCTCCCCGTGGGGAGCGCACAAAATGCCACCCCCCGAATTCGCCAAGGGTGCCAGAAACCCTGGCACCGCTCCTGTCCCTAGTGCAGACAAAAGCTCAAGATGCTTCTAACCGCCCCTCTCACAATCCTCAGTCATGCCATTCCAGAGTCTCCTGCAATTAAATGGTAGCAATCGTTGCATAGACCTTTAACTGTACGCTCACAATCTCCTAAGGGATTCCTTGTCAATAAACATCTCTAAGGGGTGTCTAACTACTTGAAGCAACTCTTGAATAGCCTTTTCTATCAGACATAGAATTTCCTTGTACATCCTGCCCCTCCACCAAGGGAATGAGAAATGTCTTTAAATTTAGGTCATTGGGGCTCTCAACTTTTCCTTATTAAAGAAGAAACCTACAAAAGTTGGGAAGTCAGAATGAGCGTTGACAGTCCAGCCTAGATTCCCCATGTGCTGCATGTAGCAATCCAATCATTGTTACCTAACTGCATTCCACCTTTATGTAATCAGCCACTGCGGTGTTTGTTAGGGAATTAGAGGGTATCGCAGCAGGAGATGAGGAGGCAGAATTTGTGTACATATTTAAAAACAAATCTTTGTGTAATTGCTTTCCCACTGGTAAAAATCAATTAAAACCAAACAAAGCAGGTAGAATTCCAGCCCAGCTGGACCGCCAGCCCCAGAATGTTCAATCTGAGGGAATGACTACGCAGAGACAATCAGGTGAATGGCACTGGGGCTGAGGGGGGGCAGCATCCCACACACCTGGCAATGTGCAAGGATACGGATAGCTTCTGAAGCCACTCAAACAACATAGGTCTGAGAGTTTGACATGCGCACTAGTGATCTTGCATCTGTTTAGGAAGGACTGGGGAAAAAGGAGCAGAAAGAGGGAGGAAGGCTGGCCTTGTAGTTAAGATACTGGACTGGGATGGAGTATATCTGAGATCATTTCCTAGCTTGGCCATAGACTCCCTGTATGACCTTGGGTAAGTTGCTTCAGGCCAGATTTTTAAAGGTATTTATGTGCCTAGTGAGATTTTCAAAAGCATCTAGGCACCAAAATACCTTTAAAAACCTAGCACTTCCTCTCTCCGCCTGACTTTCCCACAGGGAAAAGGAGGGTAATGAAACTGCCTTCCTCCGTCTTTTGTCTACTTGCATGATCCCCCCTCGTTGGGGCAGGGACTGTTTCTTAATGTTTCCATACAGCACCTAGCACAGTAGGGGCCCTGATCCTCATTGGGGGTTTAGGAGCTACTGTCAGTCATAATCTGTTTAACTAGCAGGGCGAAAAATGGATTAGAGAGAAAATGTCTAACAAAAGCATCACTGCAGAAATATACCACCTAAAAAGCATCTATTTGCACAAGCTGAGCTGTGGAGGGAAGGTGGGTTCTCTCATTCTTTCACAGCACAGGGTTCCCCATAGCTAGAGCAACATGCTTTATTTTAAATGAATCACCATGGGAAAAAAAATAATTTTGGGCCTCACTAAGATCACTGTGCACCACTGGAACAGCAGAGAGTCACCTTCAGGGCATTTTGTACAAAGTCCTCCAGAGAGAAGGGGGCAGAGTTGGGGTGCAATGCGCTCTGCTCATCTCCAGCCAGCAGAACTAACCAAACTGTGGCTTCTCTGACTTGCGCTGGGGTTCAGCCCCTGGCTGCCCCAGGATTGGGGGATACGTTGAAGTAGCCAAAGGCCACCTTTAACCCCTCCCAGGTTTATATTTCATGGGAGGAAGGTTTGTGAACACCAACCAGTTTTGTGAACCCAAAGAGAGCTTGATAGATTTGCAAAAACCTTCAACTGCCCATAGTCTGTCCAGGCGCAATGAAGGGAAAGCCCCTTAACATCTGAGTCAGTGCATTTGCCAGATTTGACAGGCAGAGTGCATGGAAAAATAAAGTCTGCACAGTTTATATTGGGTATGTAAGTTACTGTGTCCCACTGATTCCAGATGCTTTATGAGTATAATTAACTAATCAGTAAACTCTTAAGTAAACATGTGTAACCCAAGATTTAATCACACATCAACAGTTACTCATCCAGGGAATGACTCCCACTGAGCTCAATGGGCTTTGGATCAGGCCCTCACTGTATTTGTTAACACAGATGTTAATCAGGGACCATCTTTTTCTTCTGGGTTTGTTCAGTGCCCAACATGAAGAGGTGCTGGGCCAGGACTTGGGCTCCTACATGCTACAGCAATGCACACAAATACTCAGAATACAACCCTGAAACTCACTCTAGTTTACACAATTTTCATTGCTGAGAAAGCCTTGATTTGCAATGCCGTCTCAGTCCCATGTGCCTATCATCATGCATGACACTAATGACTGTACTTCTGTCTGGCCCCTCGCAGTGCCAGGAACCCTGACAGTACTTGACAAAGGTGTGTGCAGTAATCACTTCATCTGTTATGGGGCAGGGGGGAAATGACAACCATTTCACAGTGCACAGCAGCACTGCCCCACAGCTCAGGAGAGCCAGGGAAGAAGAAATCTGCATCCAGTTAAAACTGAAAGGGGAGATTAGATGATCAGAAGGTAATAACCTGATCTGGAATTGGGCCAAGCCCCTGGGGAGTGCACAAACACTGGCTCGGAATCTCTAATAACCATAACCAGCCGGGCCTCAGTGTGTTTCCCCCCAAAAGCCATTGCAGCACCCTCTAGCACAATGGGAGGGTATTGGCGCAGTACAGAGATCAGTGCCCCCGTCTCACAGCACCATCTCCTGCAGAGGAGAAAGCGTTTTCCAACTGCAATGTAATTACCTGACTGAAATTTTGCCAGGACACTTGGGTTAACATCTCTGTCCCCACAGAAAATCACCACAAGCTCTTTCATGCCCACGAGCAGTCAAGACCGAGGTTTTTTCCCTCATTTCAAAGACAGCTACTCCAGCAGCACAGTGTGCTCATAGTAGAGCATCAGCTAATTCCCGCTTAAGGCCCTGATTCTGCAACACTCACACAGATGTTTAACTTTAAGCCAGTGAAGCGCCCCACTGAAGTCACTGAGAGGGCTCACAGGCTTATAGTTAAGCGCTTGCATAAGAAAGAAGAGAGACAAGCACCATCTGTGGAACCACCAATAGCACTTCTGGGAGAACTTTTGAGGTCTCTTGCTGAGTACAGAGCCAGTACAACGGTGCTTAGCCTGTAAGACTGGATGGCAGGACTGCTATTCATGTGCGCATGCGAGCACAGTGGAGATTTACATCTTTTCCCCATCAGTTTCCCCACAAACGGGTAAACTTAATTTTTACGCAGTGACGTGTGTGAACACTAGGAAATGTCGATGAATTGTACACAGATAGGCAACCAAGCTAATTTGCAAAGCCAGTGTGCAAACATCTCTCTGTCCCCAGTGGCTCTACTATGGTAAGCAGCAGTAGAGGAGATGAAGATTAAAGGATTAAAGGAACATGGGAAAAGCTTCTGAGACAGACGAGCTTTGGACTTACTTTCTGGGTTTGCTCTCCATGCTCTCTGCCACGTGGTATCCAGGTTTACACTTATAGCGGCAGACAGAACCCACATCATGGTTCCCTTGCAGGCACCGGGGCACCAGCAGCTTGGCATTGGCAACCACGTGAGGTGCATCACATTCCAGTTTGCAGTAAGCTTCTGGGAGTGACCAGAGCCCATCCTCCAGGCAGGTCAGCCATTGACTCAGTCCTGACTCCATGAGAGAGAAGCAGAGCATGCTCAGAACACAGGAGAATTCTAGCAGGACTCCCTGAAGCAGACACAACCCCTAAGGGCATGGAAATCAGCAAAAGCTGCTCTTATACAGTCGGATGGAAAGAAACTCATTGACTTCACTTGACATTAGGTCAGGCCCTTACTGAAACTGACCATTTGAGCACAGTGGGAAGTCAATGAAACAACTCCTAGGGGAGGAGGGACACCTCTCTATAAAGGAATTTGACAAGCTCTTTAAACTTCCTTCACATCCTCCTTAAAACTCTCCTTTGCTGTGGAAAACTCAGCAATGGCTAGATAGCTGGTTTATCATGCCAGTTGCAATCACCTTGTTTCCTCATGTGTTCCCTGTCTGTTTGTTGTAGCTACCTGTTGTAACTTGTCTTAAACTGGCAGGTTTGGGGGACAGGGGCCATCACTTTGTTACAGTGCCTCATGCAATGCAGCCATGATCCCTAACTGGGTCCCCTAAGTGCTATGCAATTAATACATCATCATCATCAATAATGATAATAATTAATAATTTCTATCGTTCTCCTTAGAGGCTGCATCAGTGCCTAGCTGTCACCACAACTGGTACCTCAGAAACTCCAAAGATAAATGAATAGGAACAGTCAGACAAGCAATGGGAAATGTAGCACCATCTTCCAACACAGTTCTACACCCTCACATCTGGTTCCTGTGCTGGACAAAATGGAGCCCACCCAGCCTGGAGAAGTAAGCAGAAGTCTGTTCTGGCTGGCATGGTATTCCCACAACCCTTAGCTAAGCTTAGGATGCTGTCCTGGTGGCCCCTCCGATGCGTGCTGGTGTTCCCGGAGGGCCTGCGTCCCAAGGAGCTAGTCATAAGGTTGCTCCTTACTTTGGATCTCCTGAAAGGTAGTGCCCAGGACTGATGCCACACAGATCATATAATCTATCTTTAGTATTTATTATTATTGATCTAATGCCCACCAGGATGCAAGGCACTTCAATGAGACTATGAAGCTGGCAGGTCCCTATCTTAATAGTTTACAATCTAAGCCTACAATCCAGTGCTTAGTGAAGTTGAGAGGACTCTGATTTTATCCACTAGGCAGGCATTGTTTCCGCCACTGGAGAAGACCATGGCATTCTATGGATGGGCCTGCTCCTCTTCCACTGAAGCCGAAGCAAGTCTTCTGCTGACTTCAATGGGAGCAAGAGCAGGTGGAATGAAAACAAAGACATCTGTATGCACTAGGAGGTTCAATCCTGCCCTCCTTTGCAGCTGAGCAGCCCCACTGAAGGCAACAGTGTTGTGTAGGTCAAAGTTTGGCCTGTTGACTATAGGCATTCTCACACACTCCACTGCTCAGTTCACGCTAGGATCTGCAGGCATGCTCACTGTCAGGAAAATCAGATTCACTGACTGTGGTTTGTACCTTCGATAAAAAGAGGAACAATTTTCCTACATTTCAGCTATAAATGTCTCGCTAAATAGGACACCCATTAAAATGATTTATTGTAGGTGATACTAGAGTGAATAAGCTAGTGGAAACTCACACAAAGCCCCAGTGCTTGGAACTGTCAGGACAATAACCCCCAAATCCCATCCATCTCTGTCCTGTAGAGACAGTAACAGCAGCTCTCTTTTCTTACCTTGGCTTCAAACCACAAATTAGGGATTGAGGGAGGTGGTGGGCAGGAAGCAACATATGGAGTCATAATGCCATAGACTGCAGTAGTGGTCTCTGTGGCTACAAAAGACCCTGTGCTTCCAGGAGTCTAGTGCTACATACATACACATGCCCCTCAGCCAATGTGCCATCCTTTGATTTCCCATCTGACTGTCCCTAGCAAAGCCCCCCCTGATCCCAATTTGGCCAGCTGCACTTCTGCTCTACTCCTGGCTTCCCAGATCTATGTAAAGGGGCTAACAGAGGCTGCACAATCACATGGGAGGGGACATTCCCATGGCTTGAAGTGGCAGGCAGCAAGTGGCCATGGGGATTGCCATTAGTACTGGGGGGGAAGGAGACAGATAAAGCACATCTTCCCAGGTGGCCTCAGGAGACCTAAAGCCTGCTTGGCAGTCAGAACAACACTGGTAGGGATGGAGAGGCAAAGCTCAGCTCTGAACGGAACAAGGATGGACACTTGTGGCATCCCGTACCTTGAAGCTTAGCAGGCTTGATGCAGGTGAAGGAGCAGCGCTCCAGGAATGTGGTCCCGGTGGGGCAGGAGAACTCAGCATAGTACACATGTGACTGATCAGGAACTCCACAGTCCACGGGGTTGCAGGTCACGGATCTGTCCCACCTCCCGGAGTTGCATGACAGCAGAAACTCTTTCTAAGAAGAAAACATGCCTGCTTCTGATTTTTACGAATGAGTTGTAGTCTAAAGGTAGGTCTACGTGGCACAGATCTTATGGTGGCATGTAGCGTACATACACTGCATGCTCCCCCAGCATGGGTATAAAAACCAGTGTAGACAGTGAGGCACAGCTTCAGTGAGGAGAGTAAAGATAAGCCTGAACCTTATCAGTATGTACCCTACATGACTCTACACACCCATCTACACCGCTGTTTTTAGCAGTCTAATGTCTCTTTGCCTCCCCGCTTCAGGGAAAGATTCTAGCAGCTCCCCACAGCTAGAGCCTTTCACTGATGTGTGTGGCTACACATTGCAGCATGGATGCAGTGTGTAGCGACCTGTACCCTACACACCGCCGCCAGTGGTGTGCAGCATAGACACAGCCTAGAAGTTACTACAGTGGCAAAAAGGCTGGCCTGGGTTTCAAAGAATAGCAGTGTCTCTCCCTTCCTTCCTCCACTGGGACACCATGCTCAAATCGTCCCTTGTCCTGCACAAGGCATGTGGTCGTGTTGCCGTCTCTGGGAGCACAATGCACGTGTGACCCCATGCTGCACAGTGGGGCTTTTGCGGTAATGTAAAGGTCATCTACATTAGAGATGTTTGCAATCAGTTAGTAATGTGGTGGGCTTCGCAAAACACATGGTTAGCACACAGCTCCTAAGCCAGGCTGAAATATGTTAGAAAATGTGACTTGGTCTTTTCTACGCAGCAAAACAGAGCCTTATTTTAACCATATCAGAGGACAGCCATATTGTAAGTGGGTCTTCCAAGCTTATTTTTCTATTCTATATAGACCCACAGACACCTGGGGATTTGGATTACTGGATTACCAGGTAAATAAACATAGTTAAGAAATCCCCTTTACACAACAGAAGAACCATCTGAGACACTGGTTACGATCTGTCAACCACATTATAACCCTGATCACGATCAGGTTTGAAATGTGGTACACCCATGTTGTGTGTGTAGTCAACCATGTTACAACCTGGCTGCAAACTCACTGAACAGCTGCAGAAGAAACAGGCCCTGATATATGTAGCCCAGTTCAGGGGCACGGTTAAATTGTGGCTCCGCATATGCACAATGCAAGACAGAGTCACATTTTAAACAATGTTTTTTCTATAGTGTAGAAATTGCAATGCAATGTCTATCACTGTGGCGGAGGACATCTGAAAATGCATTGCACCAGTTTTAAAGCCACCTATAATCCTTTGCCCCTTGCTGGATGGGATAGCAACTTGGATTTTCCCATAATGCACTGAAATAAATCCAGTTGCGTGGCACATGGGTTACCATCTAAAAATGTGTGGCTATGGTGAGCTGCATTAGCTATAACCATAACCCTGGCTGCATGAAGCACGATTTCTTCTGCAGTGTAGATGAGGCCTACGTGGAGCAGCATAGGACAGTGACACTTACCTGCCCAGCAAAACAGGGAAATCACAACAGAAGCATTCCCAAAGCATCACCGTCTCACCAAATGCTCATCCAATAATGGAGACCCCACAGCTACCGCTGCCCTGTGATGAGTTAGAAGAGCAGTGCTAGACTGCAAAACTCACCATAGGCCACCTGCAACATCCCATCTGCTGGGTCACAGGGCTGCAGCCCAGCCCTGCCCATACACTTCCCATTTGACTGCCAAATGTTGAGAACTCCCACCAGGCAGATTTATGTTGTGTGGCTTCATTTTAGAGACAAAAAGAACATTTTGTTCCTCTTGAGAATGGACCAGTGTATGTTATGGGACCTGCCATCCAGTGACTCCTGCCTCGACCCACATAGGGATTAGCTGGAAGGCCACATGATTAATAGAATTTTAGGAGAGATAGGGGCCAAGCAGCCTGTCTAGATTCATCCATCTGCCTGATTAATCTTCGTACTCTAATAGTTCTCTAAGTGCCCATCTAACTACTACTGCAGGGAAACACATTCACAGTTGCATTGTCCCTTCCAGACATGAACTGCTTCTAGCCTCAGGAAAAAGTCTCCTAAACTCTCCTTATACCCACATCTATCTTCACCTCACTTCACTCTGTGCTCTCTTGTCCGGCACTGGAGAGAGGCACCACCCTGACAGACTCAAGTCCAGCAGTCCATACTTATTGGTACCACAAATACAGTATGGATTGTGCCCAGCACTCTGCCAAAGAGACTCTACCTCGACCTGCAAGGATCATTTCTAGGGCAGTTCAATATCCAGGCCTTTCAGTCCTTGTTCTCCCAGCTAACAAGGGAGCTAGCAATAGTGGTGGCTTAAAACACAGATCCTTGCCTGCTCAGAACTAGGCCAAATTCATGTCACACAGACTAGTACCAGTGACCAACAGAGGAAGAAAGGCTCCACATCCTATTACCTAGCTCCTCATCCAGATTCCTTCAAACGCCTCTCTCTTAACCTACCTTTTTCTGATCAAAACACGAGCAATTACCTTACCCTTTAACAGTGACAACACTCTGGAGACACTTATCATTTTAGTCTCTCCCTCCGGAACTGTCATGGACTCATGTCATCTGTTCCTCTGGTACGCCACCCAGAGTACTCTCTGGGACTTTGCACACTGCCACAACCATCACCTCTGCTTGAATTCTAACAGATTGAATTTGCAAATGCGGTATGTGGCAATTTAATTCATTCATCAGGACTGGCCCTCTGGGGTGCAGAGAGCAGCATATTGAGATACAAGGGGTTGGCTGCTCATCAGCCGCTTCTGTGCTAGTGCTGCTGGGAAAGCTGGAGGGTGTGGCATAGGATTGACCCACAGGTCGCCGGATAAATTCAAAAATGAGCTGAAGCATGGGCAAGAGAGAGTTTAGCTGGGCTGAATTCATCCCTGATGTACTTCCACTGAATTTAATGGAGTTCCATCAGAGATGACCTTGAGTCTGAGGGCTTGTCTACATGGGGACATCCAGGAAAATTAATCTGAATTAAGGAAAAGTGTGAATTTGAAGTGGATTATTTAAACCTCACTAAACCCCTGTGCGGACACTGTCAATCAGAATTAAAGTGCCCTTAATTTGGTTTAATTCACTTTGAAGACTGAGGCGCCTTTAATTCTGAATTTCGGTGTTCACACAGGGATTTCATGTGGTTAAACTAATCCACTTCAAATTCACACCTTCTGTAAATTTGAATTAACTTTCCTGGATGTCCCTGTGCAGACAGCCCTAAGAGAGAGCATGGGAGTGTAACTTGCTGGGTAAGGGGACTGCTAGAGGGAAAGCAGCTAATAAGGAAGGCAGAGGAAGGTGTACATTCAGGTAGCTCCCCTCACACACTGCTTTTAATGTACAACTTTGTGTATCCTTTTCCAACCCTTCATTGTGTAAATGACACCAATTTAGATATGCTCTCACTCTGGTAGACTCCCTTATGCCCATTTACTGATGTCAGATTTGCACACTGTGATGAAGTGGGGAATTTTCATGATATTTTGTATGACTATTGTGTGTGCCTCAGTTTCTCCTAGTGCTGCATATTTAGCAAGGAGGTAGGGAAAGGGTGTTTGCTCTTTGCAGAGACACAGAGATCCAAATATGACTAGCACAACTTGCAGCAGGAAAGGCAGACCACAGGGGAGCAGCAGGGTAACAGTGGCTGCTTTCTTCCCTTCTGGTTCATCTCAGCCCCACACCCACGAAAGAGACTACTACCAGGGGAACGGTGGATGAAGGAGGCACCTCTCTTCTGCATTCCAGAAGAAATCAAATTGAGGACTGATCCTGTACCCATGACAGATGTGCCCCCTTATTGAAAGTGTTCCTGTATTTGGAACCCAGAAGAGAGATTCCCAGGAAAACTTCTCTCCCCACCATCCCCAGGAGTATCTTTACACCCTGGGGGATCTCTCTTCACTTCACAATAACATCCTTCAGTTTGGCTTGACTGGGAGCCCTGGTGCCAAACAGGCCCCAGACTGACTGAGCAGTAGGTGGCACAGGTCAGGACTGAGGTGCATTAGCAGGGCTGAGAGGAGCCCAGGTCTGGGACAGCAGTGTGCCACGGATTGGGACTGAAGGGCACTAGTCTTGCTGAGGGTGGTGGTCCTGCACTGGAATAAAGCAAAGAGTGCTGTGGGTCACTGGCAGAGCTGGGGGTGCCCCAAGCAAGCAGGAGGGAGCTGGGTAGCAGCCTGTCTCAGCTAGCAGTCACTCAGTCACGTTGCATGGTTATTTCCACCAGAACTCACCTCCCTGGGGCTCAGACCCTTCCCACTGCTGGACTGGAGGACAAATCCCTTCTCACAGACAACAGTGCATTTCATGTGTCCCGGGCCACCAGACGTGCAGTTCACCAAGGCATGGTTGAGCTGCAGTGGCATGCAGCTGCCCTGCTCCCCACAGGTCCAGTGGGCACAGCTGTAGAAGAGACAAAGGTGGGAGAAGAGAATCAAAAGGCAGCTCCCCATGGTGGGGAATCCCAGCACTTCTGCAGCGGGAGGAGCTCCTCCCTTGCGGCATCACAAGGGAATGCCCCGTGCGCCAGCACCCGGCTTGGGATGGGTCAGCGCAGTCAGTGTCCAGGGCTCCAATGTCCAGCCCAGGACGGGTCAGTACAGACAACACCATGGTTGGATTTAGGGTTCTCTTAGGGCAGGTCTACACTAAGGGCGGGGGTCGAACTAGGGTACGCAAGTTCAGCTACGTGAATAGCGTAGCTGAATTCGAAGTACCCTAGTTCGAACTACTCACCCGTCCAGACGCCGCGGAATCGAAGTCCGCGGCTCCAAGGTCGACTCCGCCACCTCCGTTTGCAGTGGTGGAGTACTGGAGTCGACCGCGGCGCTTCCGGAGTTCGAACTATCGCGTCCAGATTAGACGCGATAGTTCGAACTCCGAGAAGTCGAACTCACCGCGTCGACCCGGCTGGTAAGGGTAGACTAGCCCTCAGATTGGCAGGCTGTAAAGCTCAGCTCATTCTACACCGGCCCCTTTGGTTTCCTAAGGGAGATGCTGGATGGCAGATGCTTAACACATGGAGTTTCCCTGCAGTCTAGTCATCTATTAATTAATCTGCAGAGATGGCAGCACCAGTGGAAGGATGGCGTGTGGGGGCTCAAACCACCCCATATCCAACAGCATTTTAGTTAATGAGACTGTGCAGGCACCAGGATCAGCCCATGTGAATCCAATCACAGGATCAGGGCCCAAGCGGGCATGTTTTTCAAAGCCACATTTCCAGGACATTATGGAGCTGTACAAACACATAAAAAGAGATAGTCTAGCAAGAGCAGGCTTTGAGTGCAAAAGGTAAAAATGGCAAAAAAAAACCCCAACAACCCACATGACAATTTTAAAAGACCGAAGGTTCCTTTTGCAGGCAAAGGAATTTTTCCGATATTCTCCTCCCCTGAGTCTGTCCCTTTAAGAAATGCTGGGCCAGATCCTCAGGCGTTGTCAATCAGTGTAGCTCCGCTGACTTCAGTGCTGAATTTATGCTACTTAAGGATTCGCACCATTTTTTCCCATCAGCTCTTCATTAGAACATAATAACTAAGGGCACATCCTGAGATGCGCTGAGCAATTTGCACTTCCATGGGAGCTGCAGGTGCTCAGCATCTCACAGGATCAGGACATAAAACAATGCTGCTTGGGGATCTGCTTCCCACATCTCTGCATCCCTAAGGGGACCCTGCTGGCCCTAGGAAATCAGAGCCCCCTGGAAACTCAGAAAAGCTGTGACAGCTGAGTGGAGATGTACAAACAAGGGGCTTTGAGGGGACCCTATGGATTTTAAGGAGCCCCAACCCTGCCTGAAAGAATCCCAGGACAACCCACAGCCACAAGTGGAGCAGCACATTGCTCCATGTAACACAGCCCCCACACAAGGGATCTCCCCAGACATTTGGGTTTACGTGTAAGTTGATGCAAGCCTGTATCTCTAAGTCATGTGTTAATGGTTGTCAGATGGAAATGGGGGCAAGAACTAGGCTACCCAGCAAATCCCAGGGGAAATCGCTCATCATTTAGCTACACAACTTAAAACAGTACAGTGCTCGTACTCTCACACCTCCCCCTGAGCGACACAGTGCTCATCTGCACTCACAGGTAGCCTCATGCATTGACAGCTACACACAGTCTCTGTCACACCTATCTCAGAGCGAGCGATACCTGAATCGGGGGAGGGAGATCTGTGTTTTGTATACACTGTGACAACTCTTGTATAGCTTGTCATGCTATTAAAGGCTTGTGAACTGAATTAAAACATCCAATCACATTCAGACACACAAACATATAGGGGTCTCTCGAGTCCCAGGCTATCCCGTAACCACTCGAGCAGCCTTCCTCCCCTAGGGTCACTCTTGTGTGCAGGCACAACCCCAAAAAACCCCTTATGGAGACCTGAACAAACCCAATACACATGTAGCAAGTTCCTGCAAAGGCTGTGTCAGCAAAGCACTGAGCTGAAGGATTTGTGTACTGGACACTTATCCACTGCAGCTAAATACATCCTGGACTGAACAGTGTGTGGAAGCTCAGGCCAGGTCTACACTTACAACTCAGGTCAACATAGCTATGGAGCTCAGGGCTCAACACCCCTTGAGTACCGGAGCTACGCAGGGCCGCCCAGAGGATTCAGGGGGCCTGGGGCAAAGCAATTTCGGGGGCCCCTTCCATAAAAAAATTGCAATACTATACAATACTATATTCTCATGGGGGCCCCTGCGGGGCCTGGCGCAAATTGCCCCACTTGCTCCCCCCCCCCCACAGGCAGCCCTGGGAAAAATAAACCTTCTGCATCTTGGCACAAATCCAGTTTTGAGAAAACTTCTTTACAAGGTATCACTGGTTCTCAGCATCAGCTAGTGCTAAAAGGCACTAAAGCTCATTAAAAGGGTTGGACAAATATTTTCTGTCAAAACTTTTTCTGGATCGAAAACTAGGGGGTTTTAAAAAGCAGAAAAAAATCACGGACAATGTCTGCTTTCCTTCAAAATTTGTTGTGTTTTTTTTAATTGAAAAGCTGAAATTAGTCTGCCAAAACCTGAATATGGTTTGGGGTTTCAGAAGTGTGTGGCCAAATATTTGCTGCTTGCTGTGTTTGATTGTTTAAAGACACAATAAAAAAATTCTGCTTAAAAAAATCCAAAACTTTTGAACCACCTCAGCTTATGACCATCCACTCAAGAGATTTTTCCAGGTTTCTGATACTCTGCTGGCTTCCTTGACTCATATCTGTCTCCATAACTTTGGGTTCATTTAGATTACAACATAAGAACGGCCATACTGGGTCAAACCAAAGGTCCATCCAGCCCAGTATCCTGTCTACCGACAATGGCCAATGCCAAGTGCCCCAGAGGGAGTAAATCTAACAGGTAATGATCAAGTGATCTCTCTCCTGCCATCCATCTCCACCCTCTGACAAACAGAGGCTAGGGACACCATTCCTTACCCATCCTGGCTAATAGCCATTAATGGACTTAACCTCCATGCATTTATCTGTTTCCTAGAGACTGGCTCCATGGGGTCCCTCACAAACTGGAGACGGTTACTGTGGGTTTGTCTTTAGTATAGCTTATGTACATACTCCACGAACTGAGCATTTGAGCTTGTTCCAGAATCTGGGATGAGCCTATGTTGTGAAAACTGAAATGCTCAAAATAGCACATGCATGTGAATGGACACAGGGTGCTAAAATTAAATTAACCCAGGGGGTCTCAAACTGGGGGTCAGGACCCCTCAGGGGGTCACGAGGTTATTACTGGGGGTCGCGAGCTGTCAGCCTCCACCTCAAACCCCGCTTTGCCTCCAGCATTTATAATAGTGTTAAATATATAAAAAAGTGTTTTTAATTTATAAGGGGGGAGGGTCGCACTCAGAGGTTTGCTACGTGAAAGGGGTCACCAGTATAAAAGTTTGAGAACCACTGAATTAACCCCTCTGGAGCCTCAGGGAATGTAGGGGAGGGGGGTCTCCCTTGGTAGGATTGGGAAGGATATTGCTCATGTGATCCCTCCCCCAGTGGCTAATTTTAAATGAAGCTACCCTCCCCTGACATGAATCTCCCTATGGCACTGAAATTAAATATAGACTATAATTTGGCATTTGAGAAGTGAAAGGGATGGTAGCCCTAATGGAAAAGCTAACAGCTTGGCTCTTCTGCAAGCCTCAAACTGCTGAATGAGCTTTAGGGTAGGGAAGGCTGTGCCTCCCGAACAGCCTGGCCCAGCCCCCTATCCGACCCCCACCCACTTCCTGCCCCCCGACTGCCCACCCCCCTCAGAATCCCCGACCCATCCTGCTCCTTGTCCCCTCACCATTCCTCAGAGATCCCACCTCTGCTCCCTGTCCCTTGACTGCCCCAACCCCTTTCCACACCCCGCTGAGTCCTGACAGACCCCCGGAATGCCCAAAATCCAGCCCCCTCATTCCCTGTCCCCTGACCGCCCCCCCAACCTCTGCCCCCTCCCTGTCCCCTGACTGTCCCTGGGACTTTCTGCCCCTTACCCCCGGCTCCCCCCTCATCCGGAGCCTCAGCCCATCCAGGAGCTTTCCTCAACAGAGGCGGTGTGGCTTCAGCAGGGCCCCTGAGCTCCGCCCCACTCCGAGCTGAGTGGTAAGGGGGCGGGGCTGTGAGCTCAGGCTGAGCGGAGGGAGCTCAGGGGCCCCACCGGAGCCACGCTGTGCCGCTGTCCGGGGATGCTGCTGGATGCGCTGAGGCTCCGGGAGAGGGGCAGAGACTGGGTCGGGCTGGGAGCCTCAGCCATTCTCGTGGGGGCCCCTGCGGAGTCCGGGGTCTGGGGCAAATTGCCCCACTTGCCCCCCTCTCTGGGCAGCCCTGGAGCTACGCTGACCTAACTCCTGGTGTAGACACAGTTAGGTTGGTGGAAGAATGCTTCTGTCATCCTAGCTATCATCACATAGGGAGGTGGTGTTCCTACAGTGACAGAAAAACCCCTTCTGTAGCTATAGTCTGTGTCCACACTATGGGGTTACAGCGGCACAGCTCTCCCATGGATATGCCACTACAGTGTCTGTAGCGTAGACATGGCCTCAGACACTCTCCCTTGTTCCTCTCAGACCATCTTCCCCACTCTGTGAGTCCTCCTGCCCCCTCTTCTCTCCCCACAGGGCCATCTCTGCTTTGACTGCAGGGCCGGCAAGGAAACTGTCAAGTGGGGGTGTTAAAAAGGGAAATGTGCTAAAAAACTGAATATGGAGTAACTATGGGTCAAGGATTTGGGCTTTACCTACTCTCGACAGGAGGTGTCCTTGCTACCCATTAGCACCATCATGCATGCAGCCAGGAATTTAGTCTACTTATTATAGTAAAAGACGAGTAGGAGAAAGAATGGCTTGTGATTAAGCTGCTGGCCTGGTGCTCAGGGTTCACACCTGGCTCTACCATAGACTCCCTCTCAAGTTGTGCTGTCTCTGTGTCTCATTTCCTTAATCTTTCCCCCTCTCACACACACATCCTGTCTTGTCTATTTTGATTCTAAGCCCCTCAGGGCAGAGACCATCTCTGACTGAGTGTTTGGACAGCACAACGGGGTCTTGGTCTGTCAGCTGGAGTCTCAAAGTGCTACTGTACCACAAACAAAAATAATCACACTGCATTCTGTACAAAAGATATTCAGAGTTATCAGGGAGAGCGTGGGGCAGCTTTCGAAGTGTGATTTACCATCACACTGCTCCCTGTTTGCGGAGAGGGCTCACTTCCCTCGCCAAGGAAATGCAGCCACCTCTTGGATAAAACATGGCTACTTTGTCACTGACCACAGCAATACTGCGCAACAATTGAGTAAATGAAGAAGGAATGCTAGAGCCATTTAAAATTGCAGAGGGAAATTAAATACACAGAATGTAATTACCTGGAATGGAATTTGGCCAAGACATTGGGGTTTATGCTCCAACTTCTGCAAAAAAGTGCCAGGGGATATTTAGTGATTGCAAGTGCTCAAGACCTTGGTTTTATGGCTCCCCAAAAAGGAAGTACCTCCAAGAGGCACAGCACCCCTAAAGCTGCTCAGAGAGAAGAGCGCTACTAGTGAATCAGCCACACAGCTTCTTGTAACAGCTGGAGTCCTCCCCTGGCCCCGAAGGTCTCCCATCCAAATCCCAAGCCAGCTCAGCTTGTGAGAGCTCACAGGCTGCTAGCACCAGGTGTTACAGCTGCAGGAGCCATGTGTGTGGAAGGAACCCCCTCAGCCACCATGGACAAATACTCATTGAGCGAAGTCACCAAAAAATGCTGCAGACTTATGTGTAGAACGAACAGAACTCATTGCTGACTCCAGCCACATCCCATTAGCCAAAGTTGCCATGGAAACCTGCGCGGAACAGCCCATTCAGGGTTGGAGGTGGATGGAGGAGGGGAAAATGGCAAGAGAAAGGACCACAAAAGAAAAAAAAAGGCTGTTTTTCCTGCACAGACCTGTTTATGAAGTGAGAAATGGTTTCAGGGCAGCTGCTGCAAATTCTTTCACTAGCTTATATTTCCATTTGCTTCCTTTTGAAAGAATTTGTTTTATGAGCACAGCGCTTGTCAGGTCATTAGCTTCCGAGTGCATCTGGTACCAATTGTAGACCTCCCTCTCCTCTCTCCCCATGCGGTTGTACTGCTCCATAACTGTGCCCCAATACCCAAGGGCACAACCCTTCCCCATTCCTGTGTTTACCTCCCATTGAATAATCTGAACTCTTATTCAATGTAACCTTCTCGGGTGCATGGGTGTGTGTGTGTGGGGGGGAGAGGGTGGGTCTTTTCTCTTGGGACATTTTCTTGCCTCCAGTCTCACACTAACAAGGAATGTGACAAGGGAATTTGCTTATTTTCTGCAAGCCACCCTAAGGATGCCACTTTTATTACTACTGATTATTTGCATTGGCGTAGCACCCTGGGGCTCTAGTACTGGACCAGGACCCTACTGTGCTAAACGCTGTTCAAATATAGAACAAAAAAGTGGTCCCTGCCCTGAGACGCTTACAGTCACTAGGAGTTTGTCCTTTTCTTACTTCTCTGGCACTTTATAAGACCAGGTCCATGCCACAAAGATCTTACAATCTACTATAGAAAGGCAGGTAAAGACATCAAGCTGGAAGAGGAATATTGGGGTGACAAAACTAGGAAGCCTGTAATATTGATTTCTGTGCCACAACACCATGACGTCTGCTGCACACCTATGCTGTGATGCAACTTCATAAGCTCATGAGCCAGCGATGCAGTGTCAGCATGCTGCGCTGCAGTGATGCTGTGGAGACATTTGGAGACCATTTAATATGCTGCTTGCCAGTTCTGATACTGAACAGGGCCTTGTCAGTCTTGGGGATGGGGTGACAAGCGTAGGCTGTGGGATGAGAACTATGCCAGCTACAATAGTGCTTAAAAATGGCTGGGTCAAAAGCTCTGCTGGCATAAACCTCAGAGGAGTTATATCAAAGGAGGGGACTTGGCTTGGTTGTCTCCAGAATGGTTTCAGTGATCATTGATCACAGATTTCCTTTTCAGGAGAATAGTACTCATAAAAAGAACATCATGTACGGTGGCAGCCCTTAGGATCCCATTATGATCGGCGCGCTACAAACACGCAAAAGATGGTCTATGTGTTACAGCCAGCTTAGAGGCTAGAATCTATAGCATATCATGGTTTGGCATGATTCTCAGGAACAAGTGTCTGTCCATAATGGCCCATGGAATCTATACTCCCCTAGCAGTATCTGTGGGGACATGCCATAGACAACAGAACTCTGACTCAGCGTGAAAAAGATCTTTCTTTCTCTTGTTGATTATAACAGATGGATACAGCTTATCCCGTCAGCCCACTCTTGCAGTCCCATGACACTTAGATATTTTGGATGAGGGTCGTGCAAGAAAAATCAAGTAGCCAATATTATTTTTTTCCTCCATGCAACATCTCGAAAAATACTGGTGTTTGTATCCCAGCCTCTTTTGCAGCCCAAACAAATGATTTGTTGTGACATTTTGGAAAATGGCCATTTTGGCAAACAACCATGTGATGCTTTGAACCATCCCCTGGGGCTTGAGGGCAAAACTCATCAACCAAACAAAATTTCAAATCTGGAAATATCTGAAACTGCTCGAAGAGGGCTCCAATAGCTGTGAAACTGCAGGTTTTTCAGGAAATTGGACCAATTTTGCAAGCAAAGCAAAATATGAAAACCTCAAATTTCTGAAAACATGACAATTTGGATTTTATTGTGAATATTTCAAAGAGCCCAGAAAATACTGGTGGGCTTAACCAAACCAAACAGAACCTTCTAAGGCACCATAAATCATCCATAAATCTGCTGTAACATCTGCCCAGGCTGCAGTCTCGTTGGCTGCTATCAAAACAGCCTTTAAAATTAAGTCACAATTTTAACAAGTGAAAAGTATTATTAGAAGTGATTTCTATACTGCTGTCAACATACACGGTGATGGACAATGGAAGCTCAAGGCTACTGAAGTCATAGGAAGTCTTGGAATTGACTTCAGTGGGCTTTGGATCAGGGCCATGCGCCAATCAAATAAGAGATGCCTCCCCAAAGCAATCTGGCAAAAACAGATTGATGGATAAATGAGGAGAGGTGATTGTATATGTGTGAGAAGTTCCTTCAGTGCAGTTTCTACCGGAAATCTCCATGGTCTTTTGCGGAAGGAAAAATAGGTTTCCTCTGGGATCTCATTCTTCTAAAGCAGTGGTGGAGATTTCTTCCCTTGGTGGAGCATGATGCAACGTGGTGTGATGGTTAGGAGAGGTCTTCTCTGATGTTCTCTTTTCCTTCAAACCAAAGCAGCTTCTTTGAGGAAGGTGCTTGTTCCTGTTCTGTTACTTTAATACAATTTCATTCTCTTTGCCCCACACGTTTGAGTACGTACAGGGAGAGTTGAGCAGGGAGCATTTTTGTGTCTCCTTTTCTAATAATTATAGTACATTCCTGTGACAAAGTTCCTCTTCTATTTTGGTGGGTCCTGTGCTTATTAGTGGATTTGTTCACCTCAGAGATTCACCATGTGGGTCAGGGAACAGCTCAGAGACCTTCCTCTCTGGTAGAACCCACAGTCCAGGTCAATTCCTCCTGTATCTGATCAGGAGTTGGGAGGTTTGGGGAGAACCCAGGTCTGTCCTCTACTCCAGGTTCCAGTCCTGGGCCCTGTGGATCACAGCTGTCTATAGTGCCTCCTGGAACAGCTGCACGACAGCTACAACTCCCTGGGCTACTTCCCCATGGCCTCCTCCCAACACCTTCTTTATCCTCACCACAGGACCTCTCTCCTGGTGTCTGATAATACTTGTACTCTTCAATCCTCCAGCAATATGCCTTCCCACTCTCAGCTCCTAGTGCCTCTTGCTCCCAGCTCCTCACATGCATGATACATACTGAAGTGAGGTCCTTTTTAAACTCAGGTGCCCTGATTAGCCAGCCTGTCCTAATTGATTCTAGCAGTTTCTTCTTAATTGGCTCCAGGTGTCCTAATTAGTCTGCCTGCCTTAATTGGTTCCAGCAAGTTCCTGCTTGTTCTGGAACTGCCCCTGTTACCTGACCCATGAAAAAGGGATCTACTTAATCTGGAACTAATAGATCTGCCTTCTAACACTCTCCTGTAGCCATCTGGCCTGACCCTGTCACAGTTCCCCATCCAAGATATCACCTTCTATCAAGGACTTTCAAGGCACCTTACGGACAATAACTAATTATGTCTCAAAGTCCCTGTGGGGCAGGTAAGTGTCATTATCCCTACTACACAGATAGAGGAATATGGCAGTGAGAAGTGACATGACTTGCCAAACAGCTCAGCAGGGCAGTGGCGGAGCCGGGGACTGAACCCAAGAGTCCTGACTCCCAGTTGGGCCACCAGATCTCAACACTAGAGCAAGATTGGTGGGAACAGATTCCTGATTCCCTCTTTGACAGCAACAGCAAGTCTGTCACGTCTGAGGCACACACAAAGGGGCTGTGTATACACAGGGCCTTTCCCTGCCAGATGCTATAGTTGAGATTCATTGGCCAAGACCCTGAAATACTGATGACAGTTAGCTGGTGAGACTCAACCTGGACAGCATTAGAATAGCGCTTGTAGGTTATAGGAAGCCACTGAAAAGAACTGGCAGATTGCGGGGGGTCCTGCTGGATTCTCAGCTGCTTCTGATTGGCTAACGAGCAGCATCAGCCAACACCACTGATTTGTTACCCACACTTGGCTAGAAGGTTATGACCTTTTTTCTTTACAGATGAGAACCTCACTAAAGTAATTCGTGCCTTTGTCACTGTGAGGTTATCTATCTATCCATCCATCCATCCCATTTATAATACATGGTCATGCCAAGCATCACATCAATACCTATAATAGACAAACTATGACACAAACTGGAAAAATGTGTATAAACTGAGTTTACGTGAGTCACCATTGTTTAGTTAGCTGTAATTAAAAAAATTGTTTCTGGTCAAACTGAAAATTAAATTTTTATGAATTGAAAAAGACGATAAAAATGTTGTTTTGGGTGAAATGAAATGTTTCATTTTGACTCTTTTAAAAAGATTTTTGATATTTTAAAAAATAAAACATCCACTTATGCAAGCCTCCAAGAGCAATTTCCATCTCTCCTTACACTGCACATTCCACCAACAAGTTGTGGTCCCTCCCCACAGACGTGCACAACCGACTAGCAAGGGTTCTCCCCAGAGCCCATTTCAAGTGGCCACAGGAATTTCATGTGGTTTATTCTCATCCCACGTGCCACACTGAGAAATCCAGCACTGAGTCATCCCTTTATGTCCCGGGAGCTCACTGACAGAGACTCCTCAAATTGCCTTCAAGGCTTCTGCAAGCTGGCTCCTGGTTCCTAGGATGAAGAGGGCCTTTCCTGTCCCATTATTTGAGTTAGTGTCTCCTTTTTTAGAGCTGACCAATCATGCAGTATTTCATTTCCTCACCCTAACAAGTACATTTCTCACTGGGAAGGCGACTTGCCTTCAGCCCTGACATAATTTTTAACCTTCCCCCTTTCTTTTGTATTTCTAAGGTGCCTTTCACTGACACATATATGTGCTAAATGGGTAGGGGATGGTATCTAACATAGAAGCCACAAGGCCTTGGAGGAAAAATCCCCCACCGTCGTTTACATCAGCTCAGGTCCATTGCAGTTGGCAACATTAGGAGCCCTAGAGTAGAGGCTGTTCCAGCCGCTGACCTAGTTATAAGCACCTCATTGGTTAGACTTGCTCCTAGCAGGGTTAGATGATGCTGTGCTGGAAATGGCAGACAGCTGGTGTGCCAGCTTTGCTCTGATTCCTACCAATGAATCAATGTTAGTGACTTCTCTGGTGTAGACAGGGCCTATGTGACAATCACAAAGAAGGCGGGAGCAGGGCTACTTTGCCCAACTCTCTGCCTCTGGGCAAGGAATGCAACGTCCTTGAATGTACTGCTGGAAATCAAGTCTACAACCCCTACCCCTTAAAAATGTCTTTCTGGAAGAGACGCTTTAGTCAAACACAAGTTATTGGGCTCAGTACAGGAATAACTGGCTGAAATTCTGTGGCCTGCACTATACAGGAGGGCAGATTAGATGATCTAATGGTCCATTCTGGCTTTCGGATCTATGAATCTAAGAGTCTATGACAAAGGCAGAGGCCATTTCAGTGCAATCATGTACCCCAAGCTATGAAAATGTGTTTTTATTGTAGATTATAAATTGAGTGGAATGGAGTGAGATGGCTCAAGCATTCTGAATAGCTAATGTACAAGGCATTAAGCTCTAGAAATGGCCTGCATATAGCAGAAGAAAGAACATTGCCCACAAAAAAGCCATATGCACCTATGTTTGTTTGCATTGCCATATTACAGCCCTGGCCCTGGCCCTGGGCATTCTGGGGATGGGTGAACCGCTCACCAAAATGAGTTCCCCGGGTGGCAAAGCTCATCCATCAAGTCCTACATGCCTGTCACTAATGCCCAAGGAATGCCCCAGGGGTATACCACTGCCTGAGGAGAAACAGCTGGAAAGAGACTTCAGGGCGGAGCTGGAGTCTATTCATGCCAAATTCAAAATCCAGCCCTACAAACTAGGATTATCAAGATCTGAATCTCTCCTCTAGAAATGTGTGTGTGATGACAGGTATGTGGGTGGGGCAGCCTGGAGGAAGCTTGCTGTGATGCTGCCCAGGCTGTATGTGATAAATGGGGCTCTCAGTCCCACACCTTTCACCAGTGCTAAACTAGCCTGGAACAAATGTTTTTCAAACAAACTTGTGTATCCCTTTCTATTTCATTCGCATCCTGTCCCTCTAATACTTCCCTGGCTCTTCCCGTTTCCTTCCTTTGTTTCCCTCTTGTCCTTCCCCTTTTCTTTCCCTCCTCCCCTCCCCCACTCTGCCTTCTCTTCCTGACCCACATATTACCCTAGTCCTCCCATTATCAGCCCCACCAAGAGGCTGGCTCTGCGGCTCTGGTTAGGTCCAGCTCTCCTTTTGAGGTTCACCCTCTCAGTAGGGGATAGCCCAGCTTTGGAGGGGCCTGGGAATTAATTACCAAAACCTAAGGTCAAATCATTCCTGGGTAAAAGTCAGATACTTGGGCCTGAATGCTAAGGGAACAGCTTAGGGAACTGCAATTCTTCCCTTGCTGAACAAGAAAAGGCAAAAATTAAAAACTTCCAAAAAACCCAAACCAGATTTCTCTTTAATCCTTTAAAACTTTGGGGGTCGAGGGGAGGGGAACAAGAATACAATGCAGACTGGATTTCAATAGTGCCAAGGCACTTCCCAGCACAAGCAAACGTAAACTCCAACAGGCTAAAAATAAAATGCAGTTTAAAAAGTCAATAAATAAAATCTGCTGCCCTGACTTGATGTACAGTCCATACCAAAGAAAACAGGAGGGAATGTGGCTCGGTGTTCACATGCAAAGGGAAAGGCTGGATGGAGAACAAAAGCAATTAACGGGAAGGAGCTGAAGTACCAGGCAGAGGCGCCGCTTCAGATACTCTGGGTGCAAGGAGGGTATGTCTACACGGCACTGGAAGTGAGCCTCCCAACCCGGATAGGCAGACTCATGCTAGTGGGGCTCAAGACAGCACGCTAAAAATAGCACTGTGAGCACTGCAGTGTGGGCTCTCAAGCCCACCTGACCCCCTGGCTATTTTCAGCACACTAGCTTGAGCCCTGCCAGTGCGAGTCTGTCTACCGGGACTGGGAGGCTTGCTTCCAGCTGCATTGTAGACATGCCCGGCGTAGGATGTCATAAGGATAGTCTACACTAGAAGTCTAACATTGGCACAGTCACATCGATGCAGCGTGCCTGATGAAGACGCTCTATGCCAACAGGAGAGTGTCTCCTGCTGACATAGCGCCATTAGGTTGCTGCAACTTGCATCACTCGCGGGGGTGGCTTCTTCACACCCCTGTAAGTTACAGTGACATAAGCAGTTGTGTAGACCTCCTACTGGATCCTAAGGGATTAAGGGAAGATCCATTGAAGTCAACAGAAAGACTCCCACTGGCTTCAGTGCGCATTGGCTCAGATCCTAACGAGATACATGCTGAAGTCATTACTTCCTTGCTGCTGGGAGCTTTCGATGGCTGATCCCATGTGGGCTCAGGGAGGACAGCAACTCAGTCTCCCAGCATTGGCACAGGGAGCAAGCACAACCTTTTGCTCCTGCAGTGCCAGGTGAGGAGGGGAGTCAATGTGCTGCCATCCACTCTGCACCCATGACCCGCGATGGTGTTAGAGGGCACTAAGGGTGGGGGCATCTTTTGAGGAGACAACATTCAAAGGCCTGACAGCTTGTGATCCTTAAAGCAGTTCCTGTACTCCCTATAATTCCTCCTGCAGTTTCACCTGGGGAAACTAATCGCTTCCCCTCTTTGAAACAACTATGTCTCATTGCCAGTGCAGAATGACTGCCATGTTCACCGGAGATGCCTGCATTTCATGTGTGCGTGTGTGATCTCTTTATTGTAGTACAGGCTGCAGAGCACTTTGGGATCCTTCAGGATGAAAGATGCAAGAGAAACACAGGGATGTTATTTTTATTATACTGGAAATGAAACTAGACTAAGGCCAAGAAATCTCTTTTTCCGAGTCTCCTTTGTTACTTTTGTGGGGTTATTTTTAATAATAGGCTTACATACACACTGCATGTGTGGTCAGTTCAATTCTTTACTGGAACACCACAGATTTCATCTTTTACTGGTGAGTGGAAGTCTCTGAACCTGCTAATACGTTTTATTCCTAAACTTTTATGGGGTATTTTCTTCCCAAACTCCACCTGCATTTATACCCAATGTATTATTAGGCTTTGTTTTAATATTCTGGTATGTTTGTTTTGGACTTGAAAATCATTTTTAAAATGAAAGAAAGGGGGAAATAATTAGCCAGGCGCTTCCAGAGCTGGTAAAGAGGCTCTGTTATTGTTATTATGGCTTCTGCAGACTAGGAATCAGTGGGAGCCGGGCTTTATGGGTCCTCTCCCTGCCAAGTATGGGACCCTCTTGTCCACAACATGGGGATGATATGAATATGTTGCACTTCTAAAGCCCCCGTCATTCAAGCTACCCAAAGCACTTTCCCGACTCCTAATGAGACCCCGGGTTGGAAGGTAAGTGCTGTTATACTGGGTTTATAGGTGGTGACAATGAGGCAAAGAGAAGCAAAAGGCCCTAATGTTGGATGCCCTGTTTCTTGGATGCCCACATTTATGTACAGAGGGCAAGATTTCCAAGTTCTCAGCACACTCACGAGGGTTCAAAAAGAGCTCGGCTCCCATTTCAACATGGGCCAGATTTTCCAAAGTACCCAGCACATCCCGATTTTCAAACAAGTACAGCACCTACCCTGAGGAGCTCATTGGAATATCCAGTCCTGGGGGCCTGATAGCCAGAGGTGCTGAGCACTCTTCCTTCCACCTGAGGTGGCAGGCACTCATCTCTGTGAATCAGCCCCCGGAATGGCTCGCCTGACGAGGGTCAGTGGCAGAACAGGGGACTAGCTCCCAGAGTCCTGGCTCCTAGCGCCCTGCCTAACCATGATGCCTCCTGGAGAGGGTGGAGGAAGAGCCCCCAGACCCCCAGCACTGGGAAGTCACAGAGCGAGGAAAGGGAAGACACAGCTGTCACAGACTGTGGTGTCAGGACCACGCTGAACTGAGCCAAGACAAAGCAGCCTGGTGAGCACTACAGTCCACATGATGTCTGAAGAAAGAGAAGGTTTAAAGACCTATGTGGGCTCCTGCCCCTACCACCCAGCAGGACAAACTCAGCACATTGATGACAAGGAGGCTGGCTCCTCTTCCAGAGCCAGCAGGGGGCATCTCTCCCCTGACAATTTTATCCCCTCTCCTATAGCTCAGACAAAAGCCTGAGGAGAGGTAGAGATGGATCATCCCTTCGGTCCATGCAAACCTGTCCCTTTCCCCAGGACTTGCCTCCACACACCTGCCCATACACCAAGAGCTCAGAGGTGTGACTCCCCCTCCACAACTGTCTCCCTCCCCCCATGATCCCTTCCTCCCATAAAAGTCTCCTTCATTCAAAGGGAGTACGACAAAGTACCACTAGCCCCATGATTCCCATTGCTGCTGGTGAGCATATTCTACCACTGGCAGATGATGTGTTCATGCAGCTCAGCACCTCATTGGGTGAGCCTGACCCACAGAAAAATCACTGAAGGTGTGGATTCCACTTGGCATGATGAGTGAGGCTTACAAAGCTTATGCTGTGGATTCAGTCCGATTCCCAGCAACCTCAGGAGGTGTACATCAACTCATGAAGTTCTTTGCCTTGCATGAGTCCACTGGCGTCAGGGGAGCTACACTAGAGAGGACTCAGACACAGGATTTGTAAAGCAATGCTATTCATTAGTGGGCAGTATGCACTTTAAAATCTGCTTTCGTATGGCGCGAAGTCGATGTGATACGTCTCTTTACAATCTCATGTCAGTACTTAAAGGGACAGCACTCATTTACAAATGATATTTTGGTCTGAAATGTATTTATTATTGCTACAAATAACCTCCCTGAGATTTCAATAAAGAGATCATAGAGCAAAAAATATGCCATTCCCTATCTTTTCCATTTGTTTTCTTTGTGTATTTGGCAGCCTTTGTGTATGGCCCGTTCCACTGTTCCTTCATTATCAGTCTGTTTCCCATCTTGTTTGTGTGGGTCTTTCACACAGCAACTGGAGAAAGAAATATATTTTTAAGTCTGGGAAAATGTGATTACAAAATCACACCATTGGCAGGGGCTGAGGGGCACCTGTGACTACTCCCAAAAGGAAACTGACTCGATTTCAGGTGGATGGTGGCCCTTCAGTGAGGGCTTGAGACCAACGCTTACAAGTTTATTCACTAAGAAAGCCGCAATTTCAGTTGCTATGTAAATCACATTCACCCTGAAACTCTGGTTATGCATTCCAGAACTCTGTATAACTCAGTTACATCACATTACTGTTTTCTCTCTCTCTCTCTCGCACACACACAAACACACACACACACACACACACACACACACACACACACACACACTTCATTCTTTCGTGCAGTGCCATTCATAAAGAAAACTTATAACAACAGTAACAGTTAATATTAGAGATGAGCATGGACAAAATCCAAATTCCCAGTTGGACACTATCTGCATAATTGCTTGAATGTGAACACTGGATCTGGACACTTCTAAACTTTGGAAAAATTAGGATCGGGATTCACAGCCAAACTTTGCATCATCAATCATCATCATCATCTGTTATCATTGTTAGAACAAATCTTACTACCTTTCTTTAATTCCTTCTCAGCTCTGTGTAGTTGGCTCTGAATGTGCTTTCGGCATTATTTATTTATTCATTCAATCTTGGATGTCAGTTCTTCCCTCTTTTCCTTTGCAGTGTGATTTATTTGGAACATGCTGCCCTATTCTGCAAATACTGCTCCTCAGTTACATACTTTACTAAGATATTTGGAGGCCTTGGAGCATTGGACACCGATAAATTAAAGTGTGTTGTTATTATTAATTAATTATTAGTATTATTACTGAAGCAGCCGCGTGAGAGTTGGTAAAGGAGCAGCCTCTGAGGGATGGGGTGGGAGCTCCGGGCAGAGGTATTTGAGGAATCTAGCATGGCACCCAAATCCAAGCAGGAAGAGAGGAGATTCCCCTCCCCAGTGGAGCTTTTTGGAACAGGACTGGGACATCCGGTGGTAAAGTGGAAGGAAACCAAAACACAAATGGAAAGGCAGGCGTCTGTCAAGTTCCCGCCAATGGTCTGTTTTATGGAGAGTCGCTCTCCTCGTGTTTCTCTCTCTCCGAGTTTAATGAGAGATTGGTGGGTGCCAAAGCTGACTTGGGAAGTTTCAACTTTATCTCCCGAGGGATGCTGTTAACCAGCATGTTATGTTCAACGCCAGGATGTCCAGGGCTCGATCCCGCAAGGAGCTGAGCACACTGAGACAAACACATGCATCATTCTAAGCATGTGAGTAGATCTTTCAAGTCAATGGGACTGCTCACATGCTAAAAGTTCAGTACATGGTTAAGTGCTTTGCTGGATCAAGGCCTGACGGAGGCAGGGCTCCTTAGGACAAATAGTATGTGAACAGGCCAGTCCTTGCTTACAGACAGCGCCCCCAACCTGAAGCAAATACTCACCAGCAACTACCTACCACACACCAGGAACACTAACCCAGGAACCAATCCCTGCAACAAACCACGTTGCCAACTCTGTCCGCATATCTGTTCAAGGGACACCATCACTGGACCTAACTACATCAGCAACACCATCAGGGGCTCGTTCACCTGCACATCTACCAGTGTGATATATGCCATCATGTGCCAGCAATGCCCCTCTGCCATGTACATTGGACAAACCAGACAGTATCTATGCAAACGAATAAATGGACACAAATCAGACATCAAGAATTGTAACATTCAAAAACCAGTAGGGGAATACTTCAGTCTCCCTGGACACTCAATAACAGACTTAGAAGTGGCAATTCTGCAACAAAAAAACTTCAAAAACAGATGTCAACAAGAAACTGCAGAACTGGAATTAATTTGCAAACTTGACACCATCAAATTAGGCCTGAATCAAGACTGGGAGTGGCTGGGTCACTACAAAAAGTAAATTTCCCTCTGTTGATATTCACCCCTTCTTGTCAACAGTTGAGAATGGGCCACATCCACCCTTATTGATTTGGCCTCGTTAGCACTGACCCCCCACTCGGTAAGGCAACTCCCATTTTTTTTCATGTGCTGTGTATTTATACCTGCCTACTGATGCATCTGATGAAGTGGGTTATAGCCCACGAAAGCTTATGCCCAAATAAATTTGTTAGTTTCTAAGGTGCCACAAGGGATCCTCGTTGTTTTTGTAATTAAAGACTGTATCATAATGCTACACAACAAGGGGCTGAATCAGGGCTGCTCAGAGGACCTTAATATTAGCATCATCTCACTTAATCCTAATGACATTCTTTTAACACTGAGATTCTGTCTCTCTCTCTCTCTCTCTCACACACACACACACAAAACTGAACTATTTTCCCCTGCAATCAGATAGTGAATCAAACCTCGATACCTTTTGTCTGAGTGCAACGCTGAACCATTTGAGCAGAAAGGGGGATGGGGAGTGTGTGCATACATGTATAGAGGGAGAGGGGCCCAAGTTAAAAGGGTAGTGCTAACTCCAGAGAGAATCTCTATTGTTTTAGCAGCAGAGGGAGAAGGGCAGGGAGGTAGGTTGGGTGCAGGAACTGCTGTGATTTCCAGCTGATGTCCAAACCTGGTGTGGACTTCACCCACTTGCACTGCCCTTCACTAGTGGCTGCATGGGCCCCTTATATTCTACTCCAGCCATGACTCTTTACTGCGATAGAAGCAGAAATTAGAGATGAGAAAGAGCTACCAACCCTGGATTACTCCTTACACTCTATGTCCACACTTGAAGCTGGAGATGTAAAGCCAGTTCGAGGAGACATGCCTGCTCTAGCTCTGATCGAGAATAGAGCAAAGCCATGGCACCATGAGTAGCAGGAGGACTAGTTGCCCTGTCTGAAAAAGCTGGCATGCACCTGGGGTGGCTCATCCTTCACACCCCTTGTGACACCGAAACTATTCTCTATTTTTAGCGCCCTGGAAATCAGAGCCAGATCAGGTCTGGCTTCTCAAGCTGGAATTCACAGCTTCAGCTCGAAGTCTAGTTATACCTACAGTGTTTGTCCAGGAACAAGGAGGTAGCAGCTCTAGTTGAGTGAAAGGATGTCTCCCTCTGGCAGAGCCCTTAGGAGTTATGCTCTAAGCTGGATGTCACCTTCTGTAGGAGTGACAAACCCAAAGCCAGCAGAGTGATGGCCCTCGCCCAGCAGCAACACAGAAGAATCCGAGGCGATGTGGTACCTGTGTCTCTGGAGGCCATGTCTCTCATGTTCCAGGAGGCAGGTGTTCAGCGCAGAAGAGCTGAGGAGGGAGGAAGTCCGCAGGGCCACGGCTGAGATGCTCACTAATGGGGAGGAGAAATTGAGCAGCACGGAGGTGATCCGGTGGAAAAGGAAATCCTGGCTGTGGGTCACGTTGATGACCAACGGGTTCTGCTGACATGACAGCTCGTGGGTCCCTAAGGGGGATGAGGTAACAAGAGACAGAGAAGTCTTTAGCCCAACTCTGGGATTGTTTAGCTTGCCTGGGGTTATTCCACAGCTCAGACGCTACTCCTGTGGTCTGCCTTTTCCACTAAGCAACCTGCAAGGGATTCCTTCCCAGCAAGGAAATCAGACAGGACACGTCCAAGGCAAAGGCAAATCCTTCTGCTTTGGGCCAACCAGCAACTAGAGTAGGGTCAAGAAAGCAGGAGAGGGAGGGCCAGTGCTGAGAAAAACAGGATGCAGAGAGGATCTTACCAGACAGAGGGTAACACAGCCTCCTTCATCCTGGTCTGCCATGAGGCACAGACATCTCAGCCAACAAAAGAGGCAGGAAGGAGCTCAAGGAGGACCCTGCAAGAGAGGTGTTGAGCTCTCCCAGCTCCCACTGAATTCAGGTTGAGCCAAAGAGGCCATAACAATTTGGGCTGTTTGCTAGGAGCTGTCGGACACAGCCCTGCCTTAGCTGCTCAGACGCTTCCTCAAACTCTGCTAGACGGCTCGCTCCCTGCAAAGGAAAGCCCAGGGCGAAGCAGAGAGGGACTCAGGTGCCGAGGGAGCAGAGGAGGAGAAGGGAAAGAGGAGCTCCCCTCCTCATGTCAGCTCTGAGTGCACTCACCCAGCGAGTGGTTGTGCCTCCTCTCATCCCCCAGCTGGACGGTCACAGTCGGCTTGTGCTGGTCACTCGGGGCAACGCCATCAGAGGCCAGGAAAATAAAGACTGAGGTGGCCAGTCCGGGTCTGTCGAAGCACACCTGGGCACGAGGGTACAACGCCAGAGGGGACATTAGGGTGGGGGATTATGGCAAAGCAGACAGAGCTACATGGGATAGGTCTTTGCATTTTAGAAGTAATGCTATTGATCAGACAAATAAACAAATGGGTGATGGCCCTCCATGACTGAAGAGAACTGGTGTGTATTGAGTGTTGCCTAGGGTTGCCAACTTTCTACTTGTACAAAACTGAACACCCTTGCTCTGCCCCCTGCTTCTCCCCTTCTCCGAGGCCCCGTCCCTCCTCCGAACCCCACCCCTGTTTACTCAATCACCCTGCCCCCTGTTGCTTGCTCTCCCCACCCTCACTCACTCGCTCATTTTCACCAGGCTGGCACAGGGGACTGGGGTGCAGGAGGGAGTGACGGCTCCGGCTTGGGTCGAAAACCAGACACCTGGTCACCCTAACGTTACCTCATAATGAGGAATAGCCCAGGAGCCCCGCAGGCTGCTCAGGACAGTGAGCAGGGATACAGTGATCAGAGGGTGGGACAAGTATTTCAGCTTTGCAGCCACTCACTGGGGCCCACAAAGAGCTGGCACAGTCATGGGGCAAAGCAAGACGGAGGAAATATCTTTTTGCACCTTCGCCCCAAATTCCCACTCAACCATCACTGAGGCTGGGCAATTTCTCAGTAACATTTCCCTCCCGTTATTATTTCATGCTTGTTGCATTTCCACCTCATGTCCAGGACTGGAAGCCCTGAGACACCATGAAGGTCAATCCCGTCAGCACCACAACCTGCTCCAAAGCAGGAAGCACATTACCATGAAGAGTTCCAGATCTGCACACCCAAGAAGCTTGGGTGGTTTGGATAAGCACCTCAATATCGAGCGTTCATCCCAACCTAACTTGTGAGAGCCAGATCCTCAGCTTGTGCCAATTTGGGGGAAACTCCTTCTTCCATCCCTCCCTACTGCTCCCCTGTGCAGGAACTTGGCAAAATCTGTTTCTAAGTTAGAACTGCCGTATCTGGCTTATCTCACTAAATATTCCCTGCATGTGCTTTCTTTTTCTTATTATGGATTGAGCTGCAGTTGGCTATATTTTAATTTTTTTTCTTTTGCTTAATTTCCTGCTTGTTACATTCTGACATGACTCCAAATCTTCCCTGAATCTGATGTGTAGGAAATAGAGAACAAAGCACTGCCACTGGAAAGTGTTCCTACATAAATCAGAATAACTCATATCTGCAAGTATACCAGCTATGCTGAGGTGAACTATGGGAGGCTAGTTATGTTGCACAGATATTCGCATTCTTCAGCAGATGGCCACACCCACTTACGTCTGTGGCTTCATATAGGGGCACAATGATTTCTTTGCTCTTTAGTGCCACCTGTTGAAAATGTTTCATTCCATACAACTGGAATCCTGTACCTAATGAGCGATGTGATTGCTCATTTAAAGCATGTGACATGGAGCATTAAAATAGTCCTGTAAGTGGAGGTGTATGCACGTGTTACTGAGATGTGTGTGTAAACAGCTATCTTTGTATGGGAGAGTGTTTTTTCATACACGTGTGAATAAGAAACCTGCTTCCCAGACCAATCTGTTAGCAATCAGGCAAACACTATAAAAGAGAAAGAACATAGGCATATTTATTACTAGCCCATAAATTATTTTATGGGCGGAAAATAATAGCACACCTAAAATGAGTGTGTGGAGCCAGTAATGAAAGTCTTTCATATAAACATCTGACCACAAGTTCCAATGCACTGGAATATGAGTTAATCCTGGTGAGAAGTGGAAAGCGAGCCTCCATCAAGGCAGCACAAAGAGGAGGCTTTCCTCTTTCTTGTGAGTAAAGGAAGAAATGGAGGGCATTTGCCCTGGCATAAGCACAGTAGGGAACCCAGAGGGAACCGGGGCGGCTCTAGACATTTCGCCACCCCAAGCAGGGCAGCATGCCGCGGGGGGCGCTCTGCCGGTCGCTAGGAGGGCGGCAGGCAGCCCGGTGGACCTCCCGCAGGCGTGCCTGCGGGAGGTCCACCGGAGCCGCGGGACCAGCAGACCCTCCACAGGCACGCCTGCAGGAGGTCCACCGGAACCGCCTGCTGCCCTCCCAGCGACCGGCAGAGTGCGCCTCGTGGCATGCTGCCCCAAGCACACGCTTGGCGTGCTGGGGCCTGGAGCTGCCCCTGAGAGGGAAGGTCCAAGAGATAGAGACAGAAGAGAATGAAGGCTATGTAGGCAGAGTTCTCTGTAGAGGCATAGGATGTTAGGGATACTGGGATATTAGGGACAGAAAGGTAATAACACTGTTTATTGACCAATGATTAATGATGCATTAAGTCTTCCAAGTGCCTTAACAAAAGGTAATTATAGACAATCTAGGACTAAACAGGGCAACATGCCCCATATAAACTGTACGGAAAGAGCAAAGACAAATAACAACCTCCCAATAATAGAAGGCAGCAGCCACATAAAATTAAACTGTGGTTACAATCAGAAAATCAGCACTGTATGAACTGCATCTCTCTAATGGATGTATCAGCTCCTTGTGTCTCTTCTACTCAAGTCCTCCTTACATGACTAAAACCCAGGTTTTACTCTCCCTGGTGGAGTTGAGGCCAATGCAGTTGTGGAACACAGTCTCAGATGCCAGGTCAGAAAGGCCCTGACTCCCATCCTCTCTAACATGTCTGTGGGCATGGTCAGGAATTCCAGGCCAGCCTTCTCACTTCCCAGAAGAGACCAGCCCATAGGTCTTGGGGCCACACTGCCCCTTGTGCAGTCATTTACACCAGTGCAACCTGTGTAAAAACTGAGCTAAAGCAGAACAGCAGCAGTTTGCGCCCACTCTGCACTGGAGCAAGGGCGATGCTGAAGGTGCCCTTGAAGACTAACAGTAAAATCCCAAATAACCCCGCTTGGTACAGTAACTCCTCACTTAAAGTCATCCCAGTTAACGTTGTTACATTGCTCATCAATTAGAGAACATGCTTGTTTAAAGTTGCGCAATGCTCCCTTATAATGTTGTTTGGCAGCCGCCTGCTTTGTCCACTGCTTGCAGAAAGAGCAGCCCATTGGAGCTAGCTGGTGGGGGCTTGGAACCAGGGTGGACCGGCAGCCCCCAATCATCTCTCCGCTCCCCTAAGTTCCCTGTGTGGCAGTCACCCAGCAGGCTATCAATTGCCAGCAGTTCACCTGTCCCTCCCCGCACTGCTGTGTGCTGCTCCTGCCCTCTGCCTTGGGGCTGCTTCAGGGAGCCTGCTGCTTGCTGTGCAGAGGTGGGGGGAAGATGGATGCTAATGTCAGGATGTCCCACTCCCCCCGCTCCTCCCCCATAACTTCTGTACCTTATCTCCATGTGTGTGGGGG